>NC_052171.1:20736237-21036237 GCF_902713615.1 Scyliorhinus canicula | reverse complement strand
ATTGTTCAATTTAGTGGGATTGTCCTTGTTTTGTTCACTCTTAGTTCTGGGGGTGAAGCTGGAGCATCATCGGCAATGGCTTCTCTTCCTGCCCTCATACCATTATCAACAAAGTTATCCTCAAATCCCTCTTCTTCACCTCTGGCAACATCTGATGCAAACAGCTGATAACACCATGATCTGGCTCGCCCTTGTCTCCATTGACCCTTTTGATGCTTCCAGCTAGTCTGACTGTTGCTCCAATATCCAAGATTTCCTCTGATTAAATACAGGGAAATCAGAAGTGTAATTTTTAGCCTGACCACAAACCCCATTTGCCTTTGATTCTATCCCATTCAGAGTGAATCACAGTATTTACAATCTCAGAACCCTACACAATCCCGAGGTGAGCTTTCAACCCCAGATACTTACAATCTAAAAACTGCCATTTCCATGTGTGCAAAACTTTACAGTTTTGTCCCATCTGCTGTAAACCCACCAGCAGGACGTCAGAGCTTTTGGTGAGAATGGAGCAGGAGGTGACTTGTATGTTTGGATAGGGCAGTGTAGTGGTACCAGTAAGAGATAGCGTGACATTGTGTGTGTTCAACAATTTACTTCATCTCCTCCAACGCTGGAGTTTGTAAAGTAAAAACAAGATTGTACGTTTTTTTAGAGTTGGTTACATTTCTAAAGAAATGGGAATATATTTAAAACAAAGTTTGTATGTAAATGTAAGGCTGCACATGTTCAATTGAAGTTAATTTACTTTTTAGCAGTAAAGTCATAAATTTGGTAAGTGAAAAAAAGAATGCCGGCCACGACCGGCCTTTAAATATGAACGATGAGTCTTTCCGCCAGAGGCAGTGGCAGAGAGAAGGTCATGCATCCGACACTTTGGCGTGTCGCGTTTCTCCGGCCCGGATCGGCCGAGCGGCCTGACGATCCCGACTGGTTCACGCCGGCACCAACCACACCTGGTCGCTGCCGGCGTGAACATCGCGCGACCGCTGCATGTGGGGGGCGGAGGGAGGATCGAGTACCACGGGCGTGCTTTGGGTGCAAAATCATAAGAGGTGAGATTACTCCATTTTGTCGCTGCCAGTAAACAAGCAACAGGACTGTGTGAAGAACTGAAGATGGGTCATTTTGTAATAAGGTAGAAAGGGCCAGATATACAAAGAAAACACAATGGGTGTGATTCTCCGACCCCCACGCCGGGTGGGAGAATAACGGGAGGGCCAGGCGAATCACGCCACGCCGCCCTGGCACCCCCATGTATTCTCCCACACCCCCCCAAAATGGCGTGTCGCCTTTTGCAACAGGCCGCTCGGAGAATCGCCGCTCGCCGTTTCTAACGCCGACCGGCAATTCTCCGGCCCAGATCGGCCAAGCAGCCTGACGACCCTGACTGGTTCACGCCGGCACCAACCACACCTGGTCGCTGCCGGCGTGAACATCGCGCGACCGCTGCATGTGGGGCCTGTGGGGGGCGGAGGGAGGATCGAGCACCACAGGCGTGCTCAGGAGATGTCTGGCCCGCGATCGGTGCCCACCGATCGTCGGGCCGGCATCTCTAAAAGACGCACTCTTTTCCCTCCGCCGCCCCGCAAGATCAAGCCGCCATGTCTTGTGGGGCAGCGGAGGGGAAGACGGCAACCGTGCATGCGCGGCTGACGTCACTTAGGCGCTGCCGGCCGCGTCATTCTGGGCGCGCCGCTTTGATGCAAGCGTCAAGGCCCGGCACGCAAAAGTAATGCGCCGCCGGTCCTAGCCCCCCGGGGGCGGGGGGGGGGGGGGGGGGGGGGGGGGGGGGGGGGGGGGGGGGGGGGGGGGGGGGGGGGGGGGGGGGGGGGGGGGGGGGGGTGGGGGGTGGGGGGGGGGGGTAGAGAATAGGGGGTGAGGAGCGGGTTTCACTCTGGCGTCGGCTGTTTGTCTCCCTTTGGGAGAATTGTGCCCAATCTCACAACTAAATCTGCTGGAGAGAGCTTCTCAGGAGAAGGCAGTACTGGTGTGAACTGTATTCCAAGCTCCACGGCATTTGGTGAACAAACAATTAAGAAGAAAATGAAATCTAGGGCAGCACGGTGGCGCAGTGGGTTAGCCCTGCTGCCTCACGGCGCTGAGGTCCCAGGTTCGATCCCGGCTCTGGGTCACTGTCCGTGTGGAGTTTGCACATTCTCCCCGTGTCTGCGTGGGTTTTGCCCCCACAACCCAAAGCTGTGCAGGCCAGGTGGATTGGCAACGCTAAATTGCCCCTTAATTGGAAAAATGAATTGGGTACTCTAAATTTTTTAACAAAAAAAAAGAAGAAACTGAAATCGGGAACAAAGTAGTGCAAAGATGATTTCTTGAGCTATGGCACTAATTGTGCCAATGCAAGTCAGGATGCAAAGCCCATGTGTGTTATATAGAACATAGACCGTACAGCACAGAACAGGCCCTTCGGCCCTCGATGTTGTGCCGAGCCATGATCACCCTACTCAAACCCACGTATCCACCCTATACCCGTAACCCAACAACCCCTTAACCTTACTTTTTAGGACACTACGGGCAATTTAGCCTGGCCAATCCACCTAACCCGCACATCTTTGGACTGTGGGAGGAAACCGGAGCACCCGGAGGAAACCCACGCACACAGGGGGAGGACGTGCAGACTCCGCACAGACAGTGACCCAGCTGGGAACTGAACCTGGGACCCTGGAGCTGTGAAGCATTTATACTAACCACCATGCTACCGTGCTGCCCCGTTGCAGGGAAGTGCTGGCAAATGTAGTTTAAAACCCTAAAATCTTCAAAGGCATTCGAAGACCAAGCATGGCGAGCACAAGGAAAAACGTCTTGATCTTTTTCAAAGCATGCAGCAAGAACTTAAATCGAAGCTGAAGTCCTCAGCTGAAATGTAACATTGAACGACAAAGCAAGAGATTTCGTGAGGACCAAGCAAGCCCACCTGCCACATTAAAGGTAAGCAATAATGGTATGTGACGAAGGTCATCCGGCATGGGTTGCTAACGTCAGCTGGCATGCCTCGTGAATGTCGGCCTGCATGGATCCCGAAGGTCCGCGGTTAGTAAATGTGGGTCCCAGCAAAAAAAGTTTGCAAAACACTTATCGAGTCATTGTTATAGAGCTTGACAGCATGGAAACAGACCCTTCGGCCCAACTTGCCCATGCTGCCTGTCCCACTAAGCTAGTCCCAATTGTCCGCATTTGACCAATATCCCTCTAAACCCATCTTACCCATATAACTATCAAAATGCTTTTTAAAAGACAAAATTGTACCCGCCTCGACTACTGCCTCTGGCAGCTTGTTCCAGACACTCACCACCCTCTGTTTGAAAAATTGCCCCTCTGGACCCTTCTGTATCTCTCCCCTCTCAACTTAAATCTATGCCCGCTTGTTTTACACTCCCCTACCTTAGAGAAAAGGTGTTGACTATCTACTCTATCTATGCCCCCCATTATTTTATAAACCTCTATAAGATCGCCCCTGAGCCCCCTACTTGCAGGGAAAACAGTCCCAGTCTATCCAGCCTTTCCTTATAACTCAAATCATCAAGGACCGGAAACATCTTAGTAAATCTTTTCTGCACTCTTTCCAGTTTAACAATATCCTTTCTAAAATAGGGTGACCAGAACTACACACAGTATTCCAGGTGTGGCCTTACTAATGTCTTGTTCAACTTTAACAAGATGTTGCAACTCCAATATTCTGACCAATGAAACAAAGCATGCTGAATGCCTTCTTCACCACCCTGTCCACCTGCAACTCCACCTTCAAGGAGCTGTGGACCTGTACCCCTAGATCACTTTGTTCTGTAACTCTCCCCAACCCCCTACCATTAACTGAGTAGGTCCTGCCCTGATTTGATCTACCAAAATGCATCACCACATTTATCTAAATTAAACTCCATCTGCCATTCATCAGCCCACTGGCCCAATTGGTCAAGATCCTGTTGCAATCCTAGATAACCTTCTTCACTATCCATTATGCCACCAATCTTGGTGTCATCTGCAAACTCACTAACAATGCCTCCTAAATTCTCATCCAAATCATCAATAGTAAGTAACAGTGGACCCAGCACTGATCCCTGAGGCGCACCACTGGTCACAGGTCTCCAGTTTGAAAAACATGAAACATCTTTCTTTGTTAAAGGTGTTAAATAAATGCAAACTCATATTTTATTAAAAATTCCTTCAAGGGCAGCTGAGATAAGCATGTGAACTGGATCTCTTCCCCGTTTGTTTCTGGCATTCTTATATCGTTGTTCTGTGCAAGTACACATTTTTATTTAATCTCATTTTCTGAGCGGATTTTGTATTTACTGTTGCCTTTCTCACTGACAATTGGCCCCAATTCTATGTTTCTTCATGCAGGGATTAAGTGGTGAGAATTAGGATGCAGTCGCTGTTAAACCTTTTTACCCACTGGGTTGCTGTTTGCTATGTTATTTAATTCTTTGTCTAATAAAGCGAAGTATGTTTTTGGAGGTACCTTAGCTCTATGTGTCTTGTGATTCCTCCCTGTAGTCAGGCACTGATAGCCTGCAATCATATACTGTGTTTCACAAATTCATAAATGATAAAAGGAGATGTCACTCTCATCATTGAATTTCTAACCAGAATATTTTCATGGTGTCTACAAGGTACATCCTGCTTTGTAATTGTATATTTTATATGCTACACACCACTCAGCTCAAATGCAATGGTTTCAGTCATTGTTCACTTTGCTGTGAGAAATCTGGGCTTTAACTGTGGAGGTAAATTATTTTTCTCCCTATCCATTTTCTTCAGTTAATTTTATTTATGCCCCCTCGCTTTAAGTCTCCATGAGAGAGTCAGGAAAGTTGAGCAGTGAACCCACTTGGAGATCTCTGCTGGCTTCTTTTTCAGACGACTTGTGCAGAGAGTGTGAAACTGGTTGGTGTGCAGTCTCTCAGTGCTGAGCCTAAAGCGGCACTTCACCCACTGGAGCCCAACCTGTGGAGAACGCCACTGCATCATCCTGAAATAAATGGCTATGTTTGGGGGAAAAATCTTTCTTTGTTGCCTTTAGTAAGTTACTTTTTCTCACCAATCAGCATGAGTATTCACCAGGGGCACTCCTAAGACCACTGCAGGGTATGCTACAAAGAGGAGCACTGAGCAGCCTGAGGCAACTCACATCCTGATGTCCCATTCGCACCTTTGTTAAATTACCTTTTGGCGCCTCTTGTTGATGTCAAACTTCCATTTGGAAATTTAGAGCAATGTGAAAAGAATCTACCCGTCTAAGACTCCTTGGCATAGCATCCTTTATTGTTGAGATTCTGAATCTGAAAGAAACATTTCTTCTTAATCTTTTATGGGACATGGGATTGGATTGGATTGGATTTTGTTTATTGTCATGTGCACCGAGGTACAGTGAAAAGTATTTATCTGCGAGCAGCTCAACAAATCATTAAGTACATGGGAAGAAAACTGAATAAAAGCAAATATATAATAGGGCAACACAAGGTATACAATGTAACTACATAACACCGACATCGGATGAAGCCGATGAAGGGGTGTAGTGTTAATCACGTCAGTCCATAAGAGGGTCATTTAGGAGTCTGGTAATAGCAGGGAAGAAGCTGTTTTTGAGTCTGTTCATGCGTGTTCTCAGACTTCTGTATCTCCTGCCCGATGGAAGAAGTTGGAAGAGTGAGTAAGCCGGGTGGGAGGGGTCTTTGATTATGCTGCCCACTTTCCCCAGGCAGCGGGAGGTGTAGATGGAGTCAATGGATGGGAGGCAGGTTCGTGTGATGGCCTGGGCTGTTCACGACTCTGAAGTTCCTTGCGGTCCTGGGCCGAGCAGTTGCCATACCAGGCTGTGATGCAGCCCGATAGGATGCTTTCCATGGTGCATCTGTAAAAGTTGGTGAGAGTCAATGTGGACATGCTGACTTTCCTTGGTTTCCTGAGGAAGTATAGGTGCTGTTGTGCTTTCTTGGTGGCAGCGTCGACGTGGGTGGACCAGGACAGATTTTTGGTGATGTGCACCCCGAGGAATTTGACACTGCTAACCATCTCCACCTCGGCCCCTTCGATGCTGACAGGGGTGTGTCCAGTACTTTGCTTCCTGAAGTGGCATTGAGGGAGAGATTGTTGTCGCTGCACCACTCCACTAGGTTCTATATCTTCCTCCTGTATTCTGACTCGTTAATTGAGATCCTGCCCACTATGGTCGTATCGTCAGCAAACTTGTAGATGGAGTTGGAACCAAATTTTGCCACGCAGTCAGGTGTGTACAGGGAGTAGAGTAGGGGGCTAAGTATGCAGCATTGTGGGTCCCCGGTTCTTGAGGACTATTGTGGAGGAAGTGTTGTTGTTTATTCTTACTGATTATGGTCTGTGGGTCAGAAAGTCGAGGATCCAGTTGCAGAGTGAGGAGCCAAGTCCTAGGTTTTGGAGCTTTGATATGAGCTTGGCTGGGATTATGGTGTTGAAGGGTGTCACTGGCAAGACCAGCATCTGTTACACATCCTGAATTTCCCTTGAGAAGTGGTGGTAAGCTGGCTTGTTGAACGACTGCAGTCTATCAGATGCAGGTGCACCCACAGTGCTGCAGAGAAGGATACGACACTGTTCCAAATTAAGATGGTGTGCACCTTAATTAAATTAAGAGGGGAACTTGGCAGATAGTATTTCCATATGCCTGCTGCCCTTTCCCTTCAATTGTTGTAGCAATTGCAGATTTGGAAGACACTGTCAAAGGAGCCTTGCTCAGTCGCTGCAATACACACTGCTGCCACTGTGTGCCAATGGTGGCGGGATTCATGCTTAAGGTGGTGGATGGAGTGCCAAATCCAGCAATTGCTTTGTCCTTGATGGAGTTTAGTTTCTTGAGTGTTGATGGAGCTGCACTCAATCATCCAAGTGGAGAGTATTCCAGTACACACCTGACGTGTCATGTAGATTGTGGACTGGCTTTGGGGAGTTAAGAAGAGGGTTCCAGTCTCTGACTTGCTCTGACAGTCACACAGTATTTATATGGCTAGGCCAGTTAAATTTCCGGTTAATAGTAACCCCCAGGATGTTAATGGGGGATTCAGTGATGGTAATGCTACTGAATATCAAGGGGCGATGGTTAGATTATCTCTAGTTGGAGATGGTCATTGTCCAGCACTTACGTGGCATGAATGTTACTTGCTTCTTATCAGCCCAAGCTTCAATGTTGTACAGATCTTGCAGTATTTTGGAATGGACTGCTTCATCTGGAGTTGCAAATGTTGCTGAACATTGTGCAAACATCAGTGAACATCCTGACTTTTGACCCTATGATGAAGGGAAAATCATTAATAAAACAGCTGAAGGAGGTTGGTCCTGGAACACTACCTCACAGTAACATACTGGGAATAAGATGATTGGCCTCCAACAACCATAACCATCTTCTTTGTGCGAGGTATGACTCCAACAATGGAATTTTATCTCCGATTCCTACTAATTTCACTTAAATGCTGTACATGGTCAAACGTTGCCTTGAGGTCAAGGGCAGCCATTTACACTTCCACTCGAGTTCAGCTCTTTTGTCTCTGTTTGGACCAATGCTGTACTGAGGTCACGGGTTCAATGGCCTTGGTGGAATCCAATCTGAGCATCAGTGAGCAGGTTATTGCTGAGTAATTACCGTTTGATGGCACTGTTATCAACACCTTCCATCACTTTGCTGATGATTGAGAGGAGAGTGAAAGGGTGGTAATTGGTCAGATTGAATATGTTCTGCTTTTTGTGTCCAGGACATACCAATCTTCTACATTGTTGGGCAGATGCCAGTGTTGGAGCTGTCCTGAAACAGCTTGGCTAGGTGTGTGGCTTGTTGTGGAGCACAAGTATTCAGTACAAATGCCTGGATGTTGTCTGGGCCCATAGCCGTGCAGTATCCAGCGCTTTCTGATGCTATTTCATATCATGAGGAGTGAATGGATTGGCTGAAGACTGGCCTCTTCCTCCTGTTAGTTATTTAATTATCCACTACCATTCACGACTGGATGTGGTAGAGTTTAGATTTGATCAGTTGGTTGTGGCATCGCTTAACTCTGTCCAGCTCATGTTGCATCTGCTGTTTTTATTTTATAATCTTTATTAGCGTCACAAGTAGGCTGACATTAACACTGCAATGAAGTTACTGTGAAAATCCCCGAGTCGCCACACTCTGGTGCCTGTTCGGGTACAATGAGGGAGAATTCAGAATGTCCAAATTACCTAGCAGCATGCCTTTCGGGACTTGTGGGAGGAAACCGGAGCACCCGGAGGAAACCCACGCAGACATGGGGAGAACGTGCAGACTCCACACAGACAGTGATCAAGCCGGGAATTGAACCTGGAACCCTGGAGCTGTGAAGCAACAGTGCTAACTACTGTGCTACCCTGCCGCCCATTGCTGCCCATACCGTTTGGCATTCAAATAATCCTGTGTTAATGTAAAATATTAAGATCCAGCACAGGAAAGATGGGATGAATGATCTCCTTCTGAAAGGAAAAATGAAAATTGCTTATTGTCACGAGTAGGCTTCAATGGAGTTACTGTGAAAAGCCCCTTCTCAGGGCAGCACGGTGGCCTAGTGGTTAGCACAGCTGCCTCACGGCGCTGAGGTCCCAGGTTCGATCCCGGCTCTGGGTCACTGTCCGTGTGGAGTTTGCACATTCTCCCCATGTCTGCGTGGGTTTCGCCCCCACAATCCAAAAATGTGCAGAGTAGGTGGATTGGCCACACTAAAATTGCCCCCTTAATTGGAAAAAATAATTGGATAATCTAAATTTATAAAAAAAAAGCCCCTTCTCTACTGTACAATTCTATAAAAGTTAAAAAACACAATTCTGTATCTTGTCTTTAATGCTCATCTGTCAAATATTGAAGGATTCTGGTTTGGCATCTTTATGCTTTAATGATTAACCTTTTCAAGGTAAACTGCAAAGAAGCTCATCACTGACAATCACACTCCTAACTTGTACCTTGCAGATGGTGACACAATGTGTAGTTTTATGTAGGGTTCCAAAATATAAAGCAAACAGCAGCCCAAAAGGTTAAAAAAAAGCTTGGTGTCTGACACAGGTTAAATAAGCTCGACCTCCACTCAAATCGTTGCCACCTAATCCCGAAGCTTGAGAAATAAAATGGGCCCGATTGTAACAAAGAAAAGGAACAGTTAAAAAACAAATTCCAGCTGACAAAATTAGATGAGAATATCTATAAAGAGTCAGTTTATCTACAGTTGAAGCAGTTGCTAGGAGATTCCCCTTCACTGCTATGGTGATGGGTTTAGATTCACGAGCAAAGCCGGGGCACCTTGATCGGAGCAGAAGAGGCACATCTCCTAGCAACAGTTTCAGATAGGTAAGCGGTTTCCCCTTATTCTCTGTTGCAAAAAATATGAAAAAACCATTGTCCAACTCTCACGTGATCTGACATACTCCGAGGGGAAGGTTATGACCTGGAATGCATTGCTGGAAGCAGATTCAATTTTAATTTCCAAAAGCAAATTACGTGTGTAATTGAAAAGGAAAGATTCCAGGTTTATGTGGAAAGAGGAAGGAAATGGAACTAATTGGGTAGCTCTTTTGAAGCATCGGCAGAACGCGATGGGCCGAATATGGTACGATTCCATTTATCGACTCTGTTACACAAAATTCCATAATGACGTTTGAGCTGGGATTGGACAGCGGATATGCATTCTTTAAAAATGTAAGTAAATTTTTAACGTTTTTAATCCTAAAGGTCTGTGGTAGTCGGTATTAGGGGTATTACGGTACCCAGGTTGAGGCTGTAAGACCATTGGTGTGAGAGGTACCTGAGACAACAAGATCATCGGTGAAGCCTGCCTGCTGGTTCCGCCCAGTGAGGCGGAGTATAAGAGTCTGTGTCTCCCCAGCAGCTGTATTCTGTACCTGCACTGCTGGGGGAAACATCTCGTCCAATAAAACCTTCAATTGTCATCCAATCTCGCTTCTGGAGTCATTGATGGAGTATCAATTTATTGGACTAGATTTTGAAGAATGGAGTTACGAATCAAGCCGGTGTCTGCAACTCAGCCCCCCACGCGTCAAACACAGCGGCAACTTTCAAACACTTGCTGGCATGCTTCAAGGGGTACCTCAGGACGGCCATGACTACACCCACGAAGGACCCGAAGATGCAAGTTCTCTACTGGAGGGTGAGCCGAGAGATCTACACCTCATCGAGGATGCGGACAATTTAGAAGCCACGATGGCCCTGTTGAAAGGACACTACATTCGCCCAGTAAACCAGGTCTACGACTGATATCTGCTAGCCACAAGGCAACAAATCCCGGGGGAATCGCTACCGTGCACTTCTGGTACGAGGTAGGAACGGTGGCTGCCTGCAAGTTTCAGCCAGCAACCACACAGAATGGGATGCATTCATTTCAGGTATGCTGTCCCCCCAAATCCATCAGCGGCTGCTAGAGAAAGAGACACTAGGCCTCAAGGAGGCACGGGCCCTTGATAGCTCCCTGCATGTGGCCTCCCAAAACGCCCGTGCGTACGTCCCCGACCGCGCTGCAGCCCCTTGGGCAGCGTGGAACCCGGCCGCAGCAGACCCCAATGCATTCCCCACTAGCTTGTGCTACGCGGCTACCAGGCAAACCCGGGCGCCCCGCTGTTATTTTTGCGGGCAAGCCAAGCACTCCCGGCAGCGCTGCCCGGCCCGCTCCTCCACCTACAAAGGGTGCTGCAAAAAGGGCCATTTCATGGTGGTATGCCAGGCCCGGGCGGTCGCCGCCATCTCTGAACCGGGGCCTCCACCACAATTCTCTCCACGGGCCACGTGCAGGCCCCGGGCGCCGCCATCCTGTTCCCCAGGGACCACGTGCAACGCGTAGGAGCCGCCATCTTGCACACCCCCAGCCATGTGTGACCCGTGGGCACTCCTATCTTGGCTGGAGTCTCAGGACTCCCATTCGGATGATGGATGACTGCACACCGCCCGGGGAAAATCTTCAATTTTTACCATAACTCGCCTCGGTGACCCTGGACCAGTCTCGGCCCTGAACGCTCTCGACCGCAACGACGACCGTGCTCATCAACGGACACAAAACATCCTGCCTGATCGACTCCGGGAGCACAGAGAGCTTCATACACCCCAACACGGTAAGGCGCTGTTCTCTTCCCATACACCTAGTTAACCAAAGAATCTCCCTGGCCTCCGGGTCTCACTCTGTAGAGATCAAGGGGTTCTGTGTAGCTAACCTCACGGTCCAGGGAAGGGAATTTAAAAATTTCTGACTTTTATGTCCTTCCTCACCTCTGCACTGCCACACTCTGAGGGTTAGACTTCCAATGCAACCTCCAGAGCTTAACCTTAAAATTCAGCGGCCCTATACCCCCCTCAATGTTTACAGCCTCTCGACGCTCAAGGTCGACCCGCCTTCCCTTTTTGCGAACCTCACCCACATTGCAAACCCTTCACCACCAGGAGCAAATGGTACAGTGCCCAGGACCGGACCATCATTAGGTCGGAAGTCCAGCGGCTACTGAAAGAAGGTATTATCGAAGCTAGCAACAGCCCTTGGAGAGCTCAAGTAGTGGTTGTAAAGACTGGGGAAAAGCACAGGATGGTCATCGATTATAGCCAGACCATCAACAGGTATACGCAGCTTGACGCGTACCCTCTCCCCCGCATATCTGATTTGGTCAATCAGATTGCACAATACAAGGTCTTTTCCACGGTGGACCTCAAATCCGCCTACCACCAGGTCCCCATCCGCCCGGACAACCGCAAATACACTGCATTCGAAGCAGATGGGCGGCTCTACCACTTCCTGAGGGTTCCCTTCAGTGTCACAAATGGAGTCTCAGTCTTCCAACGGGAGATGGACCGAATGGTTGACCAGTGCAGTTTGTGGGCCACGTTTCCGTACCTCGACAATGTCACCATCTGCGGCCACAACCAGCAGGACCACGACACCAACCTCCAAAAATTCCTTCATACCCCAAATTCCTTAATCTCACTGACAACAAGGACAAATGTGTGTTCAGCACCGACCGTCTAGCCATCCTCGGCTACGTAATGCATAATGGAGTTATAGGCCCAGATCCCAAACGCATACACTCCCTCGTGGAGTTTCCCCTCCCCCACTGCTCCAAGGCCCTGAAATGCTGCTTGGGATTTTTTTTCATATTACGCCCAGTGGGTCCCCAATTATGCGGACAAGGTCCGCCCACTAATCCAATCCACGGTTTTTCCCCTGTCGGCAGAGGCCCGCCAGGCCTTCAGTCGCATAAAAGTGGACATCACAAAGGCCACGATGCACGCAATCGACAAATCCCTTCCATTCCAAGTTGAGAGCGACGCGTCCGACGTAGCTCTGGCGGCCACGCTTAACCACGCGGACAGGCCCGTGGCCTTCTTCTCACGCACCCTCCATGCTTCAGAAATCTGTCATTCCTCCGTTGAAAAGGATGCCTAGGCCATAGTAGAAGCTGTGTGGCACTGGAGGCATTACCTGACCAGCAGGAGATACACGCTCCTCACTGACGGTTGCTTTCATGTTCGATAATGCACAGCGGGCAAGATAAAGAACGATAAGACCTTACGGTGGAGGATCGAGCTCTCCACCTACAACTATGAGATCTTGTATAATCCCGGGAAGCTAAACGAGCCTCCTGATGCCCTATCCCGCCAACGCACAAGTGGACCGACTCCGGGCCCTCCATGAGGGCCTCTGCCACCCACAGGTCACTCGATTCTTCCATTTCATCAAGACCCGCAACCTGCCCTACTCCATCGAGAAGGTCAGGACCGCCACCAGGAACTGCCAAATCTGCTCAAAGTGCAAGCCGCACTTCTACAGGCCAGGGAAAGCGCACCTGGTAAAGGCTTCCCATCTCTTTGAACACTTTGGTATGGACTTCAAGGGGCTCCTTCCATCCACCGACCGCAACACGTACTTCCTGAACGTGATTAACGAGTACTCCCGGTTCCCATTCACCATCCCCTGCCCAACATGACCGTCATAAAAGCCCTCCACAGTATCTTTACACTGTTCAGTTTCTCCGCCTACATACACAGCGATAGGGGGTCCTCCTTCATGAGCAACGAACTGCATCAACTCCTGCTCAGCAAGGGCATTGCCTCGAGCAGGATGATCAGTTATAACCCTTCGGGGAAAAGGGCAGGTAGAGAGGGAGAATGGAACGGTCGGGAAGACCGTCCTGCTGGCCCTGTGGTCCAGAAATCTCCCAGTCTCCCGCTGGCAGGAGGTCCTCCCCGATGCACTCCACGCCATCCGATCACTGCTGTGTACCACACCAAACGAAACGCCTCATGAACGTCTCCTTGTCTTCCCCAGGAAGTCCTCCTCCGGGACCTCGCTCCCAACCTGGCTGGCAGTCCCTGGACCCATCCTGCTCCACAAACACATGCGGGCGCACAAGTCGGACCCATTGGTCGAGAGGGTCCACCTCCTTCACGCTAACCCTCAGGACGCCTACGTGGCATACCCCGGTGGCCGACAGAATACAGTCTCTCTATGGGACCTGGCGTCCGCCGGATCCCCCACCCACAGCCCCCCCCCCTTACCTCCCACCGGCGCACCCCACGGCCGCCCCGTTCCCAGGTGGATCAGCTTTCCCACTGGTCCCATCTAGGGGCGATGAAGCTACCGAAGAAACCAAAGTGACGCTCCCGGAGTCACGGATGCCGAAGCTGGCGCTTGCAACACTGCCGAAACTGCGACGATCGCAGAGGACAACCAGGGCCCCCGATCGACTAATTGCTTCATTTTGATATGTACATGTAAATAAATACTGTAAATAGTTGTGATATGTAACAAGCCAAAACACTGTACCACTGATGGGTACCACCATAATCTCAACCTCTACCACTGTCTAATGCAAGACCACCAGCCCCGCCGGACTCTTTTTTTAAACAGGGAATGAATGTGGTAGTCGGTATTAGGGGTATTACGGTACCCAGGTTGAGGCTGTAAGACCATTGGTGTGGGAGGTACCTGAGACAGCAAGATCATTGGTGAAGCATGCCTGCTGGTTCCGCCCAGTAAGGCGGGGTATAAGAGTCTGTGTCTCCCCAGCTGCTGCATTCTGTACCTGTGCTACCGGGGGAAACATCTCGTGCAATAAAGCCTTCAATTGTCATCCAATCTCACTTCTGGAGTCATTGATCGAGCATCAAGGTCACTTGTACACTCTGCAGAGTTTTCATGTAAGGATAACTTTTCTCTTGGATGTGACCTTCCAAACTGCACAGCAGTGATGCTGGTGAAATTCAATAAATCCATATCTTGATTGCAGGCAATTTTACAGAGTAAATCGGAGGCTGGTGGGGTGGAAAGCGAGGACAAGCTGTACCCAATCAATCATTCTGCCAGGGAAATGTCAAACCAGAGTTGCAAGAAATGGAATGCACTGTCAACCAAGGTGGATGGGATTCCTTGGCTGAGGAAAATGGAAGTCATGTGGGAAGCACTGGTATTGAAGCAGGGTAATGGTTCTGGTGTTCCTATTTACATTCCTTTCTTTATTACCCCATCACCACTTTGCCTTTCACTATCACGCCATCAATCTCTCCCATTTTCTAACTATCACAAACCTTCCTTTTTGCTCTCACATTCCTATCCTTAGGATTTGCTGAAAACCTGCCACATCTATAGTTTTCCCCAGTTCTGATAAAAGGTTGTTGTTAACTCTAATCCTTTCTCCACAAACCTGCTGAGCAGATTTAGTATTTCCTGCTTTTATTTCAGAATTCCAGTATTCATTGCAATTTCCGTTGGGACCAGATATACCAGGGATATTCGACTTCTGCTCAAAACTCCAAATCATGCTCCGGGCTTCCTCCTCCTTCCCAATCCGCTGCTGAGGCTGAACTGGTGTGGTTTACCTTCAGGAGCAGTTTGGATCCAGGTGGGATGGAGGTCTGCAGCAACATTTCAAGTCAGGAGCTAAATAGTTGCAGTCCTCTCACTCCAACTCAGAAGGAATGCTTTCAAGATTCACACCAGGACCCGAGCACAATGTTACTGCAGTATTCAGGGAGTACTGCATTGCCACAGGTGGTGTCTTTTGGGAGAAGCACCATGGGACCATGGCATCTACCCTTTTTAAGAGATGAAGGACTGTCACTTCTGGATTAAACATCATCTTTTGTGGCTGTATCGGCCAGTTCATGAGTGGCACCCCGCAACTGACACAGATTAATAGAATCAGTCCGAGATCGACTGACTTCCAGCAGGCTCATCTTTCCATGATCCGGTCACTTCCTTTTCCTTCTGATTTGTCCACACCCTTCCAGTCTGCTTGCCACCAGGCACTCGGGTCAGCGGCAAGGACTTCCCATCAATCAGCTCCAATCCTGGTCAACTCGAGGTCTCGCAGACATCCTTGTATGGCACAACTGGGTTAATTGTTTTTGGTCTAATGACGATAGCAAGCTCACCGAAGAGCATGTCTTTGGGGATGTGGCTGTCGTCCATTTGGCGCACACCGTCTAGCCAATGGAGTTGCCACTGACTTGCTGGACGACCCCTGTCTGCTGGTGTCCCTCCATATTCAGCACTCTGTCTTGTCAGGTAATGTTCACTATTTGCCTAAGGTGGTTGCTTTTCTTTGCTTGTATGTGTTGTCCATGCTTTGCTGCTACAAAGGAGGATGCTGAGGACACAAACCTGGTGAATAGGCAGCTTTGTATTTTTGGTTAGATTGCTGTTGATCCACTCTTGACAGTCATGGCTTTGGCAATTCTGTGCTGATTTTGACATTGAAGGATAGGTTGCTAGTAATTGTTAGTTATTAATTTTAAATGTGAGTTAGTTAAATTTTAGTTAAGGTATTAGGGCAACACGGCACAGTGGTTAGCACTGCTGCCTCAGGCGCTGAGGTCCCGGGTTCAATCCCGGTCTGGGTCACTGTCCGTGTGGACTTTGCACGTTCTCCCCGTGTCTGCGTAGGTCTCACCCCCACCACCCAAACTGTGCAAGGTAGGTGGATTGGCGATGCTAAATTGCCCCTTAATTGGAAACATTTAAAAATAAAGTAAAGGTATTAAGGGATATGGGCCCACGGCAGATATATGGGGCGAGATTCTCCGCAAATGCGGAGAATCGGAAAGGCTGCCGTGGGACAGGCCGTGACCCACGGCAGCCTTCACGCCCACTTCCGGGACCGATTCTCCCCCCCGGGCGGCCCCATGCATCACGGCGGCGCGGCCTTGACGACGGTCGTCAAGGCCGCACGTCAAGCGTCACGCCGGCTGACCTCGCCCCATATATCTGCCGTGGGCCCATATCCCTTAATACCTTTACTTTATTTTTAAATGTTTCCATGACGTCAGCCGCGCATGCGCAGGTTGGACAACGCCAACCCGCACATGCGCAGTTGGCGTCTTTTCCCTCAGCCGCCCGGCAAGACGTGGCGGTTTGATCTTGCGGGGTGGCGGAGGGAAAAGAGTGCGTCCGTTACGGATGCACGGCCCACGATCGGTGGGCACCGATCGCGGGCCTATGCCCCCTGGCGAGCGGCGATTCGTGGCGTGGGTCGGGCGTGGGGGGGGGGAGAATAGCGGGAGGGCGTGAAAAATGTCAGGAGGCCCTCCCGCTATTCTCCCACCCGGCGTGGGGGGCGGAGAATCGCGCCCATGGAGTTTGGCCACAGATCAGCCATGATCTCATTGAATGTTGAAGCAGGCTTGAGGAGCTGAATAGCCTTCTCCAGTTACTATGTTCCTAATTGATGATCTGAGATATGTTAAATTGTTGATGACTGTTGTGTTGTGCAGTCAGGCTCTGGACGGGAGGATTTTCCCAAGCATGCTACTCAAGTCTAGTTTCTTAAAATCATGACTCTTTATTTATAGCGGGTATTTCTACATTTGGACTACTACACAAGGTTTGACTTTCTCCTCCTTCCAGGGCTCTCTCTCTTCTCAATCATGTGATGCGGCATCATTATTGCATCAGCATCATGTTTCTGATGTTGATCGCCAGTGAAGTTGTCAGTGTTGATGGAGGATGCATCGCTACATCCTGGCCCTTAACCTTGGTCTTCCTGATGCTGTCCATCAGTGCAAACACCTTGCAGGCCTTGGAGAACTGATCCACCGCAAGTGAAATTTCAGTATGGAATTCCAGTGCGTAGTCAGAAAACTTTAACACCTGAAGATGTCTTGGCGCACAATCTTGCCAAGTTGAACAGCATGCCTTTGGCTTTAGCATGCCAGGAGGCACCTTCATTTGAGTGGTCGAAAGTGTAGAATAGAAGCATGAAGAAAAATATGCCAAACAGAGTTGGTGTCAGGATGCAGTCCTGCTCTACCCCACTGCTCATCTGCTAAAAGTGTCTGATGTTGCTTCATTGCAACTGTTGAAACTTTGCGTGTCTTCATCCTGGGATCCTAATATGTCCAGCAATTTAAGGAGCAGCCTCTGCTGACAAGATCGAAGGCCTTGGTGAAGTTTATGAAGGCAATGTGAAGTAGTCTGCACTGTTCGCAGCACTTCTCCAATGACTGTTGGTGAGAAAATCACGTCAACTGTTGATCTGACAGCTCTGAAACTACAATGAGACTTGGTAAATGTACAATGCCAGGGTCTGCAATACAGCCAGAGCATCATGAACAAAGATCTCCCTACAATATCTAACCAGGAGATTCATCAGTAATTTTTACAATCACTGTTCCCCTTTGTTTTTGTACAAGATGACTATTTTTGCATCACACCTGTCTTGAGGCACACATCTTTCCTTCCATTCGAGACACAAGCTTAAGTAGATGCTGCAACAGTGCCGGTTTTCTACTTCTGATGATTTCAAGTGGAATGTCATTGTTCCCTGGTGCTTTACCACTGGCAACATGGCCAATGACCTTGCTGAACTCTACTATGGTGGACTCGCTGTCCAGTTCTCCATGAAAGGGAAGTCTAGAATAGAGCTGAGAGCTTATTTAGTGACGTTCTCTGTTGCATAGATGGAGATGGTTCTCCACCCACCTTTCTATTTGCTTACAAGGTTCAGTGATAATCATCCATGTGTTTGTCTTTAAGGGGGCTGATTTGGTTGTTGCTGGGCCTTTTGCTTACTCGATTCCTTCATATATCCCTTCAGAATTCCAGGATTTAACTAGTATTGATTGACGTAGTGCCGAGTAGTCCACTGAGGCTTGATTCCGGCACCTTTTAAATTTAGCACCTAGATTTTTTTTGGCTGAGGACCTATTTGAAGTTCATGAGGACTCTCATATTGGTTGCACTAACTGCTCCATTTACATAGAACAGTACAGCACAGAACAGGCCCTTCGGCCCTCGATGTTGTGCCGAGCAATGATCACCCTACCTAAGCCCACATATCCACCCTATACCAGTAACCCAACAACCCCCATTAACCTTATTTTTTAAGACACTAAGGGCAATTTAGCCTGGCCAATCCACCTAACCTGCACATCTTTGGACTGTGGGAGGAAACCAGAGCACCCGGAGGAAACCCACGCACACAGGGGGAGAACGTGCAGACTCCGCACAGACAATGACCCAGCCGGGAATCGAACCTGGGACCCTGGAGCTGTGAAGCATTTATGCTAACCACCATGCTACCATGCTGCCCGATAAACCTCAAACCAGTCCGCATTGACAAAGGGTCAATCTGGACTCAAAACATTAGCTCTTTTCTTTCCTTACAGATGCTGCCAGACCTGCTGAGATTTTACAGCATTTTCTCTTTTGGTTTCAGCATTCCTCTGATCTCTTTTCCCATGTCGTGAGTGCAGAGTTATAGATGTGTCGCACAGATTGTGGTAGTCACCACTGTTGTATATATCACATACGAGATGTAATACGATAAGGCTCCTGTACTACAGGTACGGGGGTAGATGCCTGCCTGCTGGCTCTGCCCAGTAGGTGGAGTATAAATGTGTGGGCTCACCGAGCTGCAGCCATTTCAGCAGCAGCTGCAGGAGAACACACATCTGCTTAATAAAGCCTCAATTACACTCGACTCTCGTCTCGTCGTAATTGATAGTGCATCACAGATATTGCCACTCTAACACTGCATTTGTGTGTCGTTGTCTGAAAGAGCCTGATTAAGGATGTTGGGGAACTCCTGGATCCTTTTTGGGACAGCAGTAAGGATCTGAGGATTATCTTTCTTCTTGAAGCGGACAGTTTTCTTGGCTCAAGACTGTCTTATTTTGGTTGAGATACTAAATTAAGGCTTGCACGACTTAATCAGACTCAAAGAAGAACAGGGATTATTTTTTCAAAATTCATTTAATCCCTCTATCAACACCACCAAAACTGATTACTGGTCAGGTATTGCATTGATTTTGGTATCGTACACAGTGAGCCACCATGTTTATCTCTAAAAACAGCTGTTAAATGTTTTGGTACAGCCTGAGGCTGTGAAATAAGGTGTACCAATTCAAGTAGTTCAGTATATTACCAGTGCATTGAATGTACAAAAAGTTGTTCTGTGACCTTACCATCAGGAAAAAACATTCTACCCAGCTGAAATACCATTATGCTAAATAGCACGTACTCATATCACAATAGGGCCTGTGTACATGGGATGACATAGCGATTTGCAAAGATCATTTTGTTCAGGTGGTGACTGAATTCACCCTGCTATACCCACCACCCCCACCACTTCTAATTTTAGTTCTGAATTAATGAGCATCAGACAGAATTGTGTTAGTAACTATAGTGATCAAAAATGCTATAGGTGATCAAAAATGCATTTGTTGATTGTTTAATATTCCACATGAGTTGGAAGATTTAAGTAATTTTGCTCATGTGGCACCACTAATATCAGCCAAACCTATCAAGTCGCAAATGTGATTCTGGTTCAAAATAATCTGAAGGTTAATTTTGATGTACCTGCGCCGATTTTCTGAGTGGCATTGTCAGTGAAAAACAGTTGCTTGCCAGCAGTGAATAACAAGAAATAAAAGGAAAATTGTGTGGCAGATATCATGAATGTTCAATCGCCATTCCATTTCTGAAACATATAGGGGAATAACTCATCTTTTGGTTATTTGTTCATACATTTGTGCTGAGAGTAAAAACATACATTTCTGACTTCCCAACCAGCAACCAAGATAATCTTTCCAGGTCTCTGGAATAAATCAGAGTGTGAAACAAATGAATCAAGAGAATTTGCTTTTCTGTTGCAACAAATTATGGGGTATTTTTGGCATCAGTCTTTCACTACATCTAAGTATTTAGAGCAATGTAGAATTACATTTATGAGGTTCCTTGGAAGCAGTTGAAATATTAAAGGGTATAAAGACTGATCTTGTTTCCTCCTTTTCCAAATGCATGTTAAGCAATGACAGAAATTCCAAATCAGCAATTTGAGCAAAGGCAAGGATTCCACAACAAATACAAACTGCTGGTCGGTCTGAGGAAAATCGCTTATTGTCACAAGTAGGCTTTAAATGAAGTTACTGTGAAAAGTTCGGGGAGGCTGGTACGGGAATTGAACTGTGCGGCTGGTTGCCTTGGTCTGCTTTCAAAGTCATCACAGACCATGGAAAGAAATTGTGAGCCAGTTATAAATATCATCCACATACCAAGATTAAATTATCGCCTTAAAGTCACTGCAAATCTGACATTTTCTCATTTATATGGTTTAGTTTGTGTTTTCGCCCCCGTTTCTGAATCATGTTTACACTGGCAAGTGTTCCACAGTACATATCAAGACCTTGATACAGAGTGATCATGGAAGGAAATTAATACCATGTGATGTTATTTCAGTCTTACCAGCCTTTATGCTGCAGCTGATACCAGAATTCACTATCTTTGGTATAAAAGTTGCAAAGCTTGGGTTTCTCCTTTGACTTGCATAAATATCAGATTGCGTCTGAAGTGAAGATGTGAAGATAAAATCACTTCCCTGAATTAATTAGCAGTATTGTTCTTTTGATTGACAAGGACAGGTTTGTCCTATTGTAAGTAGCTGTACATTCAATCCAGACTGCAAATTATTCTCATCACTGGCAAGACAATTTAAAAGTCACTATTTTATTTATGACCCCTGGTATACTGCAGTTAATTGGATCGCCATAATTATACACAGAATTATTGTTTAAATTGTCTGGGAAAAACCAAGGTCTGTAACTCTGCCACAGAGGTATGACAGTCAGATTCAGTTGTGCAAGAATAACTGAAGGATACAATTTTCCCAGTTTAATCGGGGTTTATGTTCAGATAAAGTGGAGATAGTGTCCATCTGAGTGTCACGAGGAGCATTACTGAAAGGTACCACTTCACAGGAGAAAAGCAAGCCTCGCAAAAACAGGCAGCCATACTCAAGGTACGTACACTATTCACAGTACCCAGCTGCCTTCTCACAATTCCTTCCAACCAGCAGCACAAAAACACGTATCCCACATGGCTTGAGGAGATGGCATCTGATACTCCGTAAGGCACAGGTTCAAAGCAGTAAGTGGTGGTCCCACAAGAAAACAGAACCTGCAGGTCACCATCAAGGATATTCTGAGCTTTGTAATGAAATTGGGTTTCAATATGTTTTCTTTTGCTTTACAGTTGATAGCTCAAATGATGTATATTTTAGTGTGATGCAGTAAGAATTTAGTGCTTTCCTCTGGTAGTCCCAACCGTATGACACAGGTTGGCTGCAGATATCATAGAACATAGAACAGTACAGCACAGTACAGGCCCTTCAGCCCACGATGTTGTACCGACTATTTACCCTAATCTAAGATCAACCTAACCTTACACCCCTTCAATTTACTGTCAAAGCGTTGCTTAAATGTCCCTAATGATTGACTCCACCATCTCTGCTGACAGGGCATTCCACGGATCCACTATTCTGTGTAAAGAACCTACCTCTGACATCTCCCCTACACTTTCCTCCAATCACCTTAAAATTATGTCCCCTGTCCAAAGTGGTGGGGGTGAGGGTGGAGCCATGCCCGATAGTGGCGGTCTTCGGGGTTTCAGACCAGCCAGATCTATTCCTGGGGAGGAGGGCGGACGCCCTTGCCTTTGCCTCCCTGATCGCCCGCCGTAGAATCCTGTTTGGCTGGCGGTCAGCAGCACCGCCCAGAGCTGCAGACTGGCTGTCTGACCTCTCGGAATCTCTCCAAATGGGGAAAATCAAATTCGCCATCCGAGGGTCGGACGACGGCTTCCACAGAACGTGGGAGCCATTCATGCAACTGTTCCGGGACCTGTTTGTGGCCAACGTACATGAGGAAGAATAGTCGGGTGGCCAAGAATCAGGGGAAAATGGACGGGAATCGGGGGAAGGTAGCCCGGGGGGGGGGGGGGTGCTACGGGTTCGTTATGGGGGTTTGATGGCAAGCTAAGGCCCAAAACCAAACTGTAAATAAATGCCTATAAACATGTGCCTCGGCCATATTGGGGAATGTAAAATATGTATGCCGGCCAAAGGGGGCGGCCACAGTTGTTATTATGAAGATACTTACCTGTAAATATACATGTTAATTTTTGCGTGTTTTTTTTTCTTTCTAATAATTTGTAATTTGTTGGATATAAAATATGAAAACTCAATAAAAAACATTTAAAAAAAAAAAATTATGTCCCCTCGTGACAGCCATTTCCACCCTGGGGAAAAGTCTCTGGCTATCCACTCTATCCATGCCTCTCATCACCTTGTACACCTCTATCAAGTCACCTCTCTGCCTTCTTCGCTCCAGTGAGAAAAGCCCTAGCTCCCTGTTTTCTTCATAAGACATGCCCTCCAGTTCAGGCAGCATCCTGGTGAATCTCCTCTGCACCCTCTCCAAAGCACCCACATCTTTCCTAGGAAAGACTTTCCGAGGCGACCAGAACTGGACACACTATTGCAAGTGTGGTCAAACCAGGGTTTTATAAAGCTGCAGCAAAAACTCGCGGCTCTTAAACTCAAGCCCTGTGTTAATGAAAACTAACACATCATACGCCTTCTTAACAATCCTATCAACCTGGGTGGCAACTTTGAGGGATCCTTGTACGTGGACCCCAAGATCCCTCTGTTCTTCCACACTTCCAAATCCTGCCTTTCATCCTGTATTCGATTTTCCTAGCAGTGCTGCTTCACGGCGCCGAGGTCCCAGGTTCAATCCCGGCTCTGGGTCACTGTCCGTGTGGAGTTTGCACATTCTCCCCGTGTCTGTGTGGGTTTTGCTCCCACAGCTCAAAGATGTGCAGGGTAGGTGGATTGGCCATGCTAAATTGCCCCTTAATTGGAAAAATGAATTGGGTGCACTAAATTTTTAAAAAAATTGACCTTCCAAAATCAATCACTTCACATTTATCTAGGTTGAACTCCATCTGCCACTTCTCAGCCCAGCTCTGCATCCTGTCAATGTACTGTTGTCACCTGCAACAGCCCTCAACACTATCTACAACTCCACCAACCTTTGTGTCATCGGCAAACTTACTAACCCACCCTTCCACTTCCACAAAGAGCGGAGGTCCCAGAACAGATACCTGCGGGACACCACTGGTCACCGACCTCCAGGCGGAATACTTTCCATCCACTACCACTCTCTGTCTTCTTTCGGCCAGCCAATTCTGTATCCAGACAGCCAAATTTCCCTCTATACCATGTCCCCTAACTTTCTGAATGAGCCTACCATGGGGAACCTTATCAAATGCCTTACTGAAATCCATATACACCGCATCCACTGCTCATCCTTCATCAATGTGCCTCGTCACATCCTCAAAGAATTCAATGAGGCTTGTGAGGCATGATCTGCCCCTCACAAAGCCATGCTGACTATCTTTAATCAAACTATGTTTTTCTAAATAATCATAAATTCTATCGCTGAGAATCCTTTCCAATATTTTGCTCACCACAGACGCAAGACTGACTGGTCTGTAATTCTCAGGGATTTCCCTATTCCCTTTCTTGAATAGGGGAACAACATTCGCCTTCCTCCAACCATCTGGTACTACTCCAGTGGAGAGTGAGGACACAAAGATCATTGCCAATGGCACGGCAATCTCCTCCCTCATTTCCATTAGTAACCTTGGGTTTATCCCGTCAGGCCCAGGGGACTTATCTATCCTTCGGTTTTTCAAAATTTCTACACATCCTCTTTCTTAATATCAACCTGTTTGAGCCTATTCACCTGGTTCACGCTGTTCACATGAGCAACAAGGTCCCTCTCTCCAGTGAATACTGAAGCAAATCCTCTGTTTTCTCACATAAGTGTAGAACGCCTTGGGGTTTTTCCTAATCCTTCCCACCAGGGTTTTTCCATGCCCCCTTCTAGCTCTCCTAAGTCCATTTTTGAGTTCCTTCCTGGCTACCTTGCAACGCTCTCGAGTTGTGCCAGATCCTTGCTTCCTCAACCTTATAGATCATAGAATTTACAGTGCAGAAGGAGGCCATTCGGCCCATCAAGTCTGCACCGGCTCTTGGAAAGAGCACCCTACCCAAGGTCAACACCTCCACCCTATCCCCATAACCCAGTAACCCCACCCCCCACCCAACACTAAGGGCAATTTTGGACACTAAGGGCAATTTATCATGGCCAATCCACCTAACCTGCACATCTTTGGACTGTGGGAGGAAACCGGAGCACCCGGAGGAAACCCACGCACACATGGGGAGGATGTGCAGACTCCGCACAGACAGTGACCCAAGCCGGAATCGAACCTGGGACCGTGGAGCTGTGAAGCGATTGTGCTATCCACAATGCTACCGTGCTACCCAAATGTAAGCTTCCTTCTTCCTGCTGACAAGAAGCTCCATTTCTCTTGTCATCCAAGGCTCCTTCACCTTACGATTCCCTCCTTGTCTCAGTGGGCCAAAACTATCCAGCACACGCAGCAAGTGCTCCTTAAACAACCCCCAATATCTTTGTAGCATGGGAACATGAGACCCATTCAAGGTCTGTCCATTGTATTTCTCCCCTTATGTCTGTTCTGTCATTCCTTTGGATCAAAGATAGAACATAGAACATAGAACAGTACAGCACAGAACAGGCCCTTCGGCCCTCAATGTTGTGCCGAGCCATGATCACCCTACTCAAACCCACGTATCCACCCTATACCCGTAACCCAACAACCCCCCCCCCCCAACCTTACTTTTATTAGGACACTACGGGCAATTTAGCATGGCCAATCCACCTAACCCGCACATCTTTGGACTGTGGGAGGAAACCGGAGCACCCGGAGGAAACCCATGCACACAGGGGGAGGACGTGCAGACTCCACACAGACAGTGACCCAGCCGGGAATCGAACCTGGGACCCTGGAGCTGTGAAGCATTTATGCTACCCTGCTGCCCGGGGGTGGGGGTGGGATTCTCTGACCAGAGGGAAAGTGTTGACGCCGTTGTAAATGGCGTCGCATTTTACAATGGCGTCAACAGGCCCCTCGGAGCAGCAATCCTGTGCTTTACAGGGGGCCAGCACAGAATTAGAGTGACTCACGCAGTTCCAGCTGCCAATACCAGTGTCATGCGCGCTAATTTCCTTCTCCGCGCCAGCCCCAACGCAACATGGCGGAGAGCTACAGGGGCCTGGCATGGAGGGACAAAGGCCCCAACACGGAGAAGCCGGCCCGCCGATCGGTAGGCCCCGATCGTGGGCCAGGCCACGGTGGAGGCCCCCCCCAGGGTCGGATCCCCCCTCCCCTACATCAGGCCGCTTCCCGCAGGATGCACGGTGACCGGAGAATCGGCAGAGCGGCGTCGGAGCAGCGTCACGTGAATAGCGCCCCCCCCCCCGACAATTCTCCGACCCGGCTTGGGGTCGGAGAATCCCGCCCGATACATTTGCCTTTCAGCTATCTGTTGAAACACTGATGCAACAAAAAAACGTTGAAAAGGTTTAAAAACCTTGAAAAATATGTCTTGAGAATTTTGATTGTTTGAACATGCACGGCATTTTGGAAAAGTGAGTTGAAATTTCCACTGCACACTTTTTGGAAAAGTATTTCCTTGTTATTTTGTAAATTAAGTGGCTTGATATGTCTCTTGTTTGAGCTATAATATTTAGAGATTGCTCAATCATGAACAAAAGCTAACGACTTAGTGACTTTTCTTCTTTCTGAAATCTGGGTCCAAGAGGCAATCATCGGGTCCCAATCGTCAATACAGCAATTTCAAAATCAATAGGACATCCAACCTAGGAGCTTCCTGCTTTCTGAGGTCCAAAGACATACTAACTGGCTGAGTAACTGGTGAGCTCTGTTTGATCAGGTTAAACTCAGTGAGAAAAGGTTACTTTTAAACAGCCGGATGTGCTTACTTCCCTCCCCATATCTTCTTTGACCCCCCCCCCTCCCCCCACCCCCCACTGCCACTGACAAGAGAGATGGCGAAAAATAGGAATGACATAACTTACTGAAATACTTTTTGAATTGCAACCATTTTAGGCAAATTATATCAAGTGCCATTTTTCAGACAATTCTGGGGATAAGGACAGGTTCAAATTAAATGAACGCTGGAATAATAACAGGCCTATAATTAATTGGCTAATACATTGCAATACCCCTGGTAGATTGACTCAGGAAATTTATTTAATTTTCAAGTGTTTTCCTTCTCTATGTATCGTGTCCCTACCGACTGCTACTGGTTTGGTCACCTGGGTGTTTATGATGCGAAATAAACCTTTTACCATCAGAATTTTGTTAAAGATTGTCATTATCAATTTAAAATCTAAAATATTTGATCAAAGGCAAGCAAAAAAAGCTGACTGTGATAATCTCCAATGTTAGTTTGAATTTTAATCATGGCAGTGATGTGATTGATAGTTTTGATAACTTTTTGTTAAAGTATTCAGGGTTACAGAATGAAGGCAGGTTGATGAAGTTAAGAAAGAGCCATGATTTCACTTAAAAAACAGAAAATAGGAGCCGGGGGGCCATTCGGCCCTTCAAACCTGCTCTGCCATTCATTATGATCATGGCTGTTCATGAAGTTCAATATCCTGATCCCACCTTCCCCCCATATCCCTTGATCTCTTCACTCCAAGATCTATATCTAATTCCTTCTTGAAATTACACAACGTTTGGCCTCAACTACTTTCTGTGGGAGTGAATTCCACAGATTCACCGCTCTCTGGGTGAAGAAAGTTCTCCTCACCTCAGTCCTAAAAGGTTTACCCCTTATCCTCAAACTATGACCCCTAGTTCTGGACTCCCCCACCAATGGGAACATTCTTTCTGAATTTACCTGTCTAATCCTGATAGAATTTTCTAAGATTTTATGAGATCTCCCCTCACTCTTCTGAACCCCAATGAATATAATCTTAATTTAACGGCTGAACTGACCCAATGAGCTGAATGGCTTACTCCAGGGGCTGAATTATCTGCCTCGCAATGCCAGAAGCGCGAATCACAGTCGGGAAGGGGATCACATGAAATTGAAAAATCGAGGATTGGGCCCAGTGCCGATTCCGATGCCATGTTCTGGTTTCTCCCTGTTGGCGATATTGATGATTGCACCCAGTTCCGGTGGATCCAGGCAAAACCGTTATTTGCATGGATTTTAATGTAATTAACGGCTTGGACACAGTATGCTCCACCAGTCAGCGATGCTCCACCCCACTTCGGCGGAGGTCTCGTGGGGACGAATTAGTGCAAGGATTTACAAGCGGGGGCTGGGCATCATGGTTGCAGAGGAGGAACGGGAGGCTGAAATAAAGTGAAAAACCATGAAACATTGTTGGGCTTGTTGCGGGGGGGGGGGGGGGGGGGGGGGGGGGGGGGGGGCTGCCTGAGCCGTGGAATGGTTTGATGCTAAGTCCATGGACTCGGAGTGTCCCCTTTGGGATTGGGGTGGCGTGGTCCAGACCGCATTGCTGCAGTCTGTCTTTTAAAACACACTCCTCTGGTTCTCCATTCAGGCCCCGAGCTGTTTACTCTGCTTGTGCCGCATGTGTCCTTTGAATGCTCAGAGAGCCTCTGGTCTTCTGGGAGCCCACCAAGGCCAACCCTCTGATCACCCTCATACCCCAGCTGTTTTATCAAGGAGAATGGTGTGGCCAAATGCAATATGGGGACCACCAGGTGTTGGCACTCCTTAGAAGTGCTGCCCTCTTGCAGGGGATCAACAGAGCTCACCCAACCAGAAGACACTTGCACCATGGCCTTTGGGACCCTTCCTGGTTAGTTGCTCCTCTCAGGGCAGAGGGTTCACCAGTGACTCCCAGCCCTCTGGATCACCAGCTGTCTCCTCCTGCTGGGGCTGGCAGCGCTGACTGCCCCTGCCACCATCTCCATGGCGGTGGTCAGGAGGGCAGGCTTGAGTCTTTGACCTACCCTCTCCTCACTGGCATGGAGCTGTGGGTCCATCTTGGACTCCCTACTTCGGGGAGCAGGTCCACTGTGAGCCATCTTGGTGGCTGCAGTGAGTGTGTGGTAAGTGAAGCCTGAAAAACAGCTCCAGCTGCCAGGTTCTTTGGCGCTAACTCCAGTCCCAGTGGTCAGAGTGCCCGCTGGGCTGGGAATTACTCGAAATTCACGTTGGCAGAGAGCTGGCCCATTTGCATCTCCCGACTCACTTCCAGAATAGCGCACCAATGGGAACACAAACCGCATGCAATTCAGTCCCAGTGGCAACACTCAATTCTCCCAAATGAAGAATCCTTCCCCAGATCTAATGCTATCGTCCTGACTTCCACCTTGTGCTAAAATAGTCACTGGCATAGTTGTACAGCATGCCTTGCCATTCAACAGCACTAATGTGCCAGCTTTTGATGTAGCAAGACATCTCAAATCGAAAGAGGGACTAGTCGCTGAGCTGCTGCTTGGGAGCTGGTTTAGAGAACTGTTGGAAGATCCAATGAAGAGGTTGATTTTGAGAATGTCCTTGAAAGTAGCATCGTGCAATTATTACAGCGCAGAAGGAAGCTATTCGACCTAGTGTGCCTGTGTCAGCTGGTTCTCTGCAAGATCAACTCACATAGTCCCACTTCTTTGCCTTTTCACCGTAGCCCTGCAAAAAGTTCTTCTTCAGATAATAATCCAATTCTCTTTTAAAAGCCACAACTGAATCTGATTCCGCCACAGTCCCCAGAGCATTCCAGATTCTAACCACTCGCTGCGTTAAAAATAGGTTACTTCCTGTCGCCATTGCTTCGTTTGCTAATCACCTGATTCTCAATCCTTCCCCTCAATGGGAACAATTTGTCTCTGTTTATTCCATCCAGACCGCTCAGAATTTTGAACACCTCTATCAAATCTGCTCTCAACTTTCTCTTATCTAAGGAGAACCCAGCTTCTCCAATCTAACTACATAACTGAAGTTCCTCATCACTAGAACCATTCTTCTGAACCTTTTCTGTACCCTGTTCTGCCTTCTCATCCTTATTCAAGTGTGGTACCGAGAACTGGATGTAATATGCCAGCTGAGGCAGGACCGGTGTTTTGAGTAGATTTAAAATAACCTGCTGCCTTTTATATTCTCTGCCCTTTCTTATAAATCCCAGCAGTTTTGCCAAATGTTGTTAGGTTAAACAGACGCGTACTGGAGTTGCTCTTGAAAGGAGCTCTCTCCAAAGTCTGCACAGATAAGCAAGAAACCTGTTTTGTTAACTTTATTTATAAGTGGCATTTGAACTGTATTGGCTTTGTTAATGAGTGGCAGGTGTAGATAGTAAGTTCAAGGGTTTCCCTTTATTGACAACTGTTTAACGGTTAATTGTAAAGCTATTTGTTTCATGCTAATGTGGTTAGTTCTGTGTTTGAATTAAAGTTTTTTTTAAAGATATAAGATACGTATTGGTCAGAGTCATCACTCCTGGGGAAGCATCCTTTCTGCACAGTTTTACAAATTTAAAAAAGTTGGGGGTCTGGTCTGGTATCCTACAAAACCAAAAGGGCTTATGCATCTTTAAGCTCTTGGGGGGGTTGGTGGAATAGTGGAAAGCCAGAGGCCCAGGCTGAAGCTCTGGAGACATAGGTTCAATCATTAAATCTGGAATTGAAAGCCTGTCTCAGTAATGGTGCCATGAAACTGTCATTGAATATCATGAAAACGCCATGCTTCACAAATGTCCTTTAGGAAAGGAAATGGCCGACATGCAAATTCGTATGTCATGCTCTTAATTCTGAACTGCCCTCAAGTGCCAAACAGGCCAATTAGTTCAAGGACAATTAGGGATGGACAACAAATGCTAGCCTTATCAGCAACAGCCAGATTCCACAAAATAATCAATAAAACAATTGTTGAGGGACACTTCTGAGACCCGAGTGGATGGGAAGATGTTTGCTGAACTTTCCAAAAATGTTGCAGCACCGCGATATGTGGGGGGAAATAATGTGCGACAGCACAGGCAGTATACGTGTTCTGGGTGGCTTGAGAGTTGCAACGAAACACCCCATTGCTATGTCCAGTTAGACATCAATAGCTCAAGTATGCCTTCTTCTGGTCCAAGACACTGAGCTTGGCTAGAGAGTAGTCAAGGGCCATCATTGCTGTCCAAAGCACTGATGTTGATGCTGCTGAATTTGTGCCTGGGTTTCTTGACCAGATTGACCGTTGTCTTCATCTTGGTGGCTGCCTTCTTTTGGTGGGGGCAGTAGGTTACGGAGTGGTTTAGCTTCACTCCAGGTTGACTGGAGTGGGGTTGAGTCATTCAGTATTAACACAGAAGTTCATGTTCAGGGTACACTTCGCGTTACTGTCATACTTGAACCTCCATTCTGGAAACATTGTTTTATGATGTTTCGGTCACGGGTCAAGTAGACACGATGCCTTTAAGTTGGCTGCTTGTATTTTCAGGGAAAACTCATCCACATATGAACACCTTTACAACTTGTCGTTCGTGCAGACAGTCGGCATTCAGGAGCACTGGATTGAGTACTGAATTGTGTGATAGTCCATTCTTGTGAAATCAGGAAAGCTAACTTTTCATCCCAAGAGACATGGAACCATCTGTGAGGGGGGTGAGGGGACAAAAAAGTTGGGGGGGGTGGGGTGGTGGTTGTGTAGCTATCAGGGCAGTTGTTCAAAATGGCGCTCCGGTTTGTGAGGAACCGGTCCTGCCCTGAGAAGCTAAGTGTGGGTTGATGGGGGAAACTCCCTTTAGTGGGGTTAATTGCCCTTTAGTGAGGTCAATCTCGGCATTGTAACCACCGCAAAACACCCTCTCACATGCGCCTGAAACCGAACATAGGAATTTTTTGGTTAAATCGCACTCATTAAATAAGGGCCTTTATAAATCATGTGAGGATGTTCATATAAGAACACCATATCTCATTGCCTGGGCAGCCTTTGCTTAGTGGTAGCACTTGTGTTTCTCAGTCAGATGGTTATTGGTTCACCTCGAGAAGTGGGCGCAGAATCTCGTGCAGGACTAAAGATTTCTGGAGATGCCAGTTTTCAGATGTGAGAATGTCACATTTGCATGTGAGGCTCCGATGTGCCCCCTCAGGTGAAGATAAAATATCCCATGGCACTAATTGATGAACAACAAGGAAGTTCTCCCCAGTATCCTGGCAAAAATGTATCCCTGAAACAGATGATATGGTTGCCATCACCTTGCTGTTTGTGGGACATTGCTGTGGGCAAATTGGTGGCTGCATTTCCAGTATAACAGTAGCATCACTGTAAAAGTATTTAATTGGCTGGAAAGTGCTTTGGGGATGTCCTTAGATTGTGTAAGATGCTGCAAGGTATTTCCTTCTTTTAAACTTAATCAGAAAAATGAACCGATATTTCATGTCCGCAAAATGCATTCACTTGTTTCACAATAATCACTCTTTGTCAAAGTCATTGATTGTATGTGAAACATTTAGGTACCAGAGACATGCAATTAAGGAACTGCAGAGATGTAAGTTGTTTTTGTTTGACTGATCAATGCAGTGAATTTCGATAGACGCAGTGCTCGGAGATAATAGGAACAATCAAATAAAGGAAATAGCAAGGTGGTGAACAAAAGAAAAATGATTCAGCATTAATTATGACAAAACATTGACAATTAAAAACCTCAGGTTTAACTTCATGCGAGACATCCGGTGACGGCCGGCGGGAGGCAGCCGCACACTGGAGGGCTCCCGCTCAGGAATAGAATTTTTGGGGTTTTAACACCCGGTCCCGTGGGCAACGGAGGCTGAAAAGGTTGTAGGAAGGCATAGGGAGGTGAAATGACCAAGCCGTGAAAAAAGGGGATTAAATGAAAGTCCGCCGGTGAGTGGAAAAGTCTGCGCAGGAACTGTAAGGAAAGCGGAGGCTGGAGCACCAGGGGAGGCCGCATTCCTCACAGCAGAAGAAATGACCACGCTGATGGCCGTGGAACCTGAAAAACAGTTCACAGAGCACATGGAAGCGATGAAGAAGGAGATGGGGGCGGTATTGAAAGTACTGGTGGAGGAGGCGATTGCCCCGGTGAGGGCGGCGGTATCAAGCGGCGAGGTGTAGGAGCAAGGTAAGACACTGAAGGAAGTGGAAGAGGCAGTATCGCAGCACAGTGATCAACTCATCTCGATGGGGAAGGAGCTGCGGAGGGTGATAGAGACCAACAAGGATCTGTGAGCCAAAATGGAAAACCTGGAAAACAGATCCAGGCGGCAGAATCTGAGGATTGTGAGTCTGCCCGAAGGGGTGGAAGGCCCGAGGCCGACGGAGTATTTTGCCACGATGTTGGCGGAGCTATTGGGGGAGGGGGACGATCCCTCTCGATATGAACTGGATCAGGCTCATAGGTCGTGGAGGCCTATAGTAAGGGCGAGTGAGCCGCCAAGAGTAGTAACTGTGAGTTTCCGTAGGTACAGCATGAAGGAGCAGGTCCAGTGCTGGGCAAAGCAGAAACGGGTGGTGCAGTGGGCTGGAGCTGGTATGCGCATATACCAGGACTTTACGGTGGAGCTGGCGAGGAGGCGGACTGCCTTCAGCCGGGTGAAGAAGGCACGGTACAACAGCAAGGTGCAGTGCGGCATAGTATATCCAGCAAAGTTGAGGGTGAGCTACAAATCCAAGAACTTTTATTTTGGGACGGCGGAAGCGGCGGAGGAGTTTGCGAAGGCAGAAGGACTTTGGCAGAATTGAGAAATGGGGCTAAGAGCGGGTCTTGTACCGATGTAGCCTCATGTAACTTTATTTTTCACTTCGTGTTAGTGTATGTAATAAATAAGTCGACGATGTACATTTGGACAAGGGAAGGGTTGGGACTTTCCTTTGCAATGATGGTTCTTTGGAGCCTGGGTGTGTATGCGGGGGTTGTGTGCTAAAGGGGATTTCTTTGTTTTCATGGGACCGGGCAAGGGGGAAAGAGACGTGGGCGGGGGGCCTCCACGCTGGCTGGTTTAAGCCGGCCAGTGAACGGGAGTGAGGTGGGGGGGAAGGGCTGCGGCCATCAGAGCCTGGTAGAACAGGTTTCAGTGAGTCTAGCCGGGGTGAAAAGTTGGGGGAAGGAACCGAGGCTGGGGGGGAGGAGTTTACAAGAGGAAGTGGAGGGAAGGAGTCTGGGAGGGGAGGGGTGTGGGTCTAAAATTCATGCTGTAATTCACAGTACTCTTTCGGGGATTGGACGGCATTGAATTGTGGTGAATGTGTAACCACTATAATTTCACTCTACATTACTGTGTCCCTGTGGACTCCATCTGTGAGCCGTTGCACGGCTCTGCCCACAGGGGGAGATGAGGAGCATGTACAGGGCTCCGCCCTCGGCTCCACCCCCTTCAGGAAGTATAAGTGCTGCGGTCCTGCGAGTCCACCTTCAGTTCAGCATAGTCGCAGGCAGGCTTAGTTGTAAGCCGATTAAAGCCACAGTTTACTCCAACTCGTATCTCTGTGTGAATTGATGGTCGCATCAATTTAATCGACTTAAAGAACTACTATGGAATCAGCCCTCAAACCTGACCGATTGGAACTCAATCCACAGGCCGCAGAAGCAAAGTAAATTTTTTTGCATTGGCTTCGGTGCTTCAAGACTATGTCGACTACCTCCTCTGTTGCAGATGAACAGAAACTAAGTCTTCTCCACACACGGGTGAGCCATCGTATTTCTACTCAACTTGATGAAACTGACTCTTATGCTGAGGCCCTCGCGATACTCGACCACCTGTACGTGCGGCCCGTGAATGAAGTCTACGCACAACACATCTTCACAACACGCCACCTGCGAGCAACTCTGCGGCCCTGGGGAGTCGCTAGAAGACTATCTGCGCGACCTTAAAGCCCTAGCACGCGACTGTAACTTCCAGGCCGTAACAGCCTCCCAGCACATGGAACTCGCCTTCCAACATGTGTACGTTGCGGGGTCCGATCGAATTATGTGCGGCAGCGTCTTCTCGAGAAAGGGGCCCAGGACCTGGAGGACACGGTAAAACTAGCGACCTTTAAAGAGGTTGCTTTCCAAAGCCTAACTGTGTTCCCGGCCGATCACACAACCCCATCGTGGACCCCCGACCAAAGGCTGTCCCAGGCCTGCGCCGCGCGGCCACCCGCCCACCACGGAGGACTATCGTGCCATTTTTGCGGCCAGCTCCAAGAATGCCGGTCTGGATGCCCGGCCCGCAACGCGACCTGCAGCAGCTGCGGGCGAAAAGGGCACTTTGCTAAGGTCTGCCTGGCCAAATCTAAAAACCCTAACCCGAACACTCGCTCCTCCGACTCCCAGGCCCGCAGACCCCTTAATGTGGCAGCGTAACTGCCGACTCTGCCTCCGCACAACATGTACGACTCATGGGGGCCGTCATCTTGGCAATCCTCCCGCACGCGGCCGGCCATGTGTGATTCATGGGGGCCGCCATCTTGGGCGCCATCTTCCTCGCCGCTCGCCACGTGTGATACATGGGGCGGCCATCTTGGACGCCAACTTCCTCGCCGCCCGCCACGTGCGATCAATGGGGGCCGCCATCTTGGTCATCACCCGCTACGCCACTCGAAGATTATGACCTCCGTGGATAGTCATCACGGGGCCACTCCAGCACCGCCGTCCACGCCACCGACTACCCGCAGCTCAGTGCCGTCACTTTGGATCAGTCGCGGCCAAAGCACCTCAAGAGCTCCATGATGTCTGTCCAGATGAACGGATACGAGACACCATGCCTGTTCGACTCCGGGAGCACCGAGAGCTTCGTTCACCCAGATCTGGTAAGGCACTGCTCGCTCCCGATATTCCCGATACAGCAAACAATCTCCCTCGCCTCGGGGTCGCACTCAGTTCAAATACAGGGACGCACTACTGCGACTCTGACAATACAGGGTGCCGTCTACACCTATTTCCAATTGTATGTGCTCCCAGACCTCTGCGCCCCCTTCCTCCTAGGACTGGATTTCCAGTGCAACCTCAGGAGCCTAGCACTCAGCTTTGGCGGACCCAGCATTCCAGGTGGAGAGCGACACCTCAGAAGTCGCTCTCACTGCCACCATTGAACCAGGCAGGCAGCCAGTAGCGTTCTTTTCCCGAACACTTCTCAGTCGAAAAGGAAGCCCAAACCTCGCTGGTAGGTTTACCCTCATCACCGACCAAAGATCGGTTGCCTTTATGTTCAACAACTCACAGCGGGGCAAAATCAAGAATGACAAAATCTTGCGGTGGAGGATTGAACTCTCCACATATAATTACGATATAGTATACCATCCTGGGAAGCTCAATGAGCCCCCAGATGCCCTGTCCCGCGGCACATGCACCAGCGCGCAAGACGACCGACTACAGGCTATCCAAAGTGACCTCTGCCATCCGGGGGTCACCCGGCTCGCCCACTACATCAAGGCCCGCAACCTGCCCTTCTCCACCGAGGAGGTTAAAGCCGTCACCAGGAATTGCCCGATCTGCGCAAAGTGTAAACCGCACTTCTACAGACCAGACAAGGCCCACCTGGTAAAGGCATCCCGGCCCTTTGAACGCAAGAGTATTGATTTCAAAAGGCCCCTCCCTTCGAACAACCGTAACATCTACTTTCTCAATATTATAGATGAGTTCTCTCGTTTCCCTTTTGCCATCCCATGCCCCGATACCCCCATGGTTATCAGAGCCCTACACAGCGTCTTCACCCTGTTCGGTTTCTCCAGCAATGTCCACAGTGACAGGGGTTCGTCCTTCATGAGCGACGAACTGCGTCAGTACCTGCTCGGCAAGGGCATCGCTTCGAGCAGGACTACCAGTTATAACCCCAGGGGGAATGGGCAGGTGGAGAGGGAGAACTCGACGGTCTGGAAAACCGTCCTACTGACCCTCCGGTCCAGGAATCTCCCGACCTCCCACTGGCAGGAGGTCCTCCCCAATGTGCTCCATGCTATTAGGTCCCTCCTTTGTACGGCCATAAACCAGATTCTTCATGATCGCTTATTTGCCTTCCCTAGGGGCACTACCACGGGGGCCTCGCTTAGTCGTAGGCAAGCTCAGTTGCAAGCCGATTAAAGCCACAGTTCTCCAACTCGTGTCTCTGAGTGAATTGATGGTCGCATCATGAATACTGGGGGTTTGGGGGGTGGACTGTATCTGTCGATGGTGACCATAGGCGATTCCTGATTCCCTTTTCTTTTTTTTTCCTAGGGAGATTTTGTTCTATTTGATGCGTATATTGCCATGCAGGCCGTTGTTTGGAGGGTGGTGGGGGGATGGGATCATTGTTGTTAATAAGGGGACTGACATTGTATTTGTTACTGGTTGTTTGTTTGTATATTTTTAAGAAAATGTGAAAATGGAGAATAAAAATATTTTTTAAAAAGTTTAACTTCATGCATTTAGTTTTGTTTTGGAAGTTTAACATGAACAAGAAAGTCACTGGTCCACATCAACCTCCCAATTGTCTGCATTACTGCTGGAGAGCTGTGTTGAAGCAACCAATCTGCCACTCCTCCTGAAGGTGGCATGAGTCTGCAGCTCGAAAAGCTCCACAATGATTCATAATTATTGGGAAGCATGTGCAAGGCTTCTGATTGGCCAAGTACCATGACAGAGCCAAAACAAATCCGGTGTAACTCAGCTTCAAAACAGTTTACATTTCCACTGCTGTAAACTGAAGAGGGTCCCAGACAACATAATATTCATTGATCATCCATCTTATGAATAGCATTTAATTTTAAAACTAATTATGAAGACATTTGCTTCCCTTGGTTTTAAGTGCACGAGTACACACTGAACCTCACAATAAATGTTACAATTGCACATTCATTTTAACGTACTCCAACTTAGCGAATAAAAAGCATAAATGCAAATTTTAACTGCCAGCTGGTGAGGAATGTAGGAAACCATTTGGCACTCTGGAGTTCATAAACATCGCTGGTGGCAGGAGGATTTCAGGAGAAGGACAATTCAGGGATGTGTGCTGATAATAAGATTCACATATAAAGTTATCTTGATGATCATTCGGAAGCAACTGCGAAAATGGTCTTTGTAATTGGGAGGCACCAAATATTGGTCAGCTTGGATAGTTGTGAGTAGTAAAACTGACGCAGTACATTGAGTTTCACAAGGACAGACCGGCTCCACTTGCAATCCCTACATGGGGCTGAACACTGTACTGCATAGTGAGTGTCTCCACACGAGAGAATATCGACCAGGGCCGGGATTCTCCCCTACCCGGCGGGAGGGGGGTCCCGGCGTGTCGGAGTGGCGTGAACCACTCCGGCGTCGGGCCGTCCCAAAGGTGCAGAATTCTCCGCACCTTTAGGGTACAAGCCCTCACATTGAGGGGCTAGGCCCCCGCCGGAGTGGTTCCCACTTCACCGGCTGGTGTGAACGGCCTTTGACACCACGCTAGCCGGGGCCAAAGGGACTTCGCCGGCCGGCGTAAGTCCACGCATGCGCCGGTGTGTCAGCGGCTGCTGACGTTATAGCGGCGCAAGCGCAGGGAAGAGGGTCTCTTCCGCCTCCGCCATGGTGAAGGCCATGGAGGGGGTGGAAGAAAAAGAGTTGCCCCACGGCACAGGCCCGCCCGCCAATTGGTGGGCCCCGATCGCGGGCCAGGCCACCGTGGGGGCACCCCGGGGTCAGATCGCCCTGCGCCCCCCCCCTCCAGGAGCCCGCCTGCGCTGCCAATCCCGCCGGTCCGGTAGGTGATTTAAACCATGCCAGCGGGAGAGGCCTGTCAGCGGCGGGACTTCGGCCCATCGTGGGCCAGAGAATCGCAGCGGGGGGCCCGCCGACCGGCGGGGTGCGATTCCCGCTCCCGCCGAATCTCGGGGGGTGGAGAATTCGGGACATGGCGGGGGCGGGATTGACACTGGGGGGTCGGAGAATTTCCCGAACAGGCAGACCTATCGAGGAGGCACGCCACGATATTTTAGTGCCGTGGAGGCAGATGCTGCATCACATCAAGCCAGCCGCCTCTGGAGGCACACCTGAAGCAACAACAGAGCCAGTTGGATTGTAGGCTGGATTGCTCGTCCCCCTTTGCCAGGACTTCTTCCCAACTTTAATAATGAAGAGGAAAAGACACTGCTTATAATTATCTTTCAAGTCCACTTCAGCAACAGAGTCGAAAACACTAGGAAATGCAAATTGTGAAAGCTATTGTTGAGGCAAGGAAGGTGAATGATTGTGTTCAGAAACCTGAAAATATTGAAATTACACCTGCAGGCGCACACACATTAGTCTTAAACTACATCCTGAAAGTGGATGCTTACCTCGACAACAATTGGGCTGGAATTTAATTATTTCTATGCTCAACAATATTGCACCGGATTTTGTGGAGGTGTCTTAAAAGCACACAGTTCTGTCCATGGTATCCTGTTGAATTACAGCTGCCTACTTGTGACATTTTCTGGCTTCACTGACTTCTGCTTCTCTTAGCCCGGGCAGTTCCTTCTTAGTCACCCTGCAATAAGCAGATCAGTGCTACACACACACACACACACACACACATCTTTGCCAGGATGACTCACTCTCTCAGACACCAGTATTGGCAGCTCCAGTCAGATGCTGCAGTGCCGGCTCGTTGGGGGATTTCCGAATCTCTGCACTGCTGAACTCAACTTGATGAGAACAAGGTTTTTTTTAAAAAAACAAACTGATCCCTGCCAACTGCCAAGTCTTCTCCAAACTAACCTCCAAACATTATGGTTGGCATTCTTCAGCACTGTGAAACACGTTCAAAATCAAACTAAATGAGCCTATTAATCTTTCAACTTTGAAAGACGAAGATGTCTTAATTAGTTTTATGTTCATATTTGTCTTCTATTAGTATCCCTCGCATTTTCCATTACAGCAATTATTATTACATTTGAGGGTATTCGCACCAGACAGTACCCCCACATCTATATTTGCCAAAACAAACTGAATTTTGAAACAAATAATTGTAAAAAGATGTAAAAATAGTGACTGGATGCCGTAGTGAGTGAGCACATTGGTCTTTACACCCGATAGGTTAGAGTTTGAGAGAATGCAAAAGGTTGGATGAGAAGTCTGCTGTTTCTGTTGCCTGCAAGGGTTCCACATCCACTGACAGCAGTTACATATGTAAAGAAAGGGGTCCCTGCTTTTGCACAAATCAGCAGTTGGGTTTAAACAGTGGGTTTAAAATGGTTTGGAGAAGGGTATTTGTTGAGGTTGAAGTGAATTATTAGAACATAGAACAGTACAGCACAGAACAGGCCCTTCGGCCCTCGATGTTGTGCCAAGCCATGATCACCCTACTCAAACCCACGTATCCACCCTATACCCGTAACCCAACAACACCCCCCCCCCCCCCCTCCTTAACCTTACTTTTTAGGACACTACGGGCAATTTATCATGGCCAATCCACCTAACCCGCACATCTTTGGACTGTGGGAGGAAACCGGAGCACCCGGAGGAAACCCACGCACACACGGGGAGGACGTGCAGACTCCGCACAGACAGTGACCCAGCCGGGAATCGAACCTGGGACCCTGGAGCTGTTGTGTTACAATAGAGATAACCTTTCGTCATGGGCACGATCAAACAGCCTTGTCGTGCCCGATTTGGTGACATGACGAGGCTGTTAAATTTTGAGAGGTCAGCAATGCCTGGGTGCCAGGTTGCCCGCGACAGGAATCAGTTCCCAGAGGTGCCCTGCTCTTAAGAGGTGGGGTGACAGGGGGCTCAAGGATCCCCTAAGAGGTAGGTTGGGGCAGTAGGGGATCTGGAGACCTCGGTGTGGTGCCCAAGGGGGGATGGAGAGATGAGGCAGCATGTAAAAATGGCGCCCTGATCTCTTCCTGTACTGACGAGGTAAGTGCAGCCTCGATGGGGCGTTCCCGACCCAGGCCAGAAAAAGAGTCCCATTTGATAGCAGGGTTGATCTCGGCGGCAAAGCCTCTGTTTCTTGTGCATTAAATCGCGATGCACATTTACAATTCTCTCCTCCACCTTCAGACATTTTCTGCAACCTTTCTCTCATGAAGGCACTGATTCCTTATAAATTGGTCATCTTATCCCTAAATGTTGTCCACCTATTATTCCTATGTGGGGACACAACCCTCAAAATCAACCTAGTTCTTGCCTGACGTTCACATATTCATTTGCTGGAATTTATGCAGGAGCCTGGAATCTGGCAGAAGTTCCACTCTAACAACGGAACAGCAGCAACTGCTGCCCCAATTTGAGATTAGGGTCAGGGGAGAGTCATGTAGAGTGTTGACAGTCAAGCTGTAATATAGGGATGATGTTGCTCATGACAGTCAAACACATTTTGATTCATATTGACTGAAACTAAATCAAGTGCAAAAGCAGGCAACAACTCTGCGACAGCAACGATTGTGACATTAAACTCATTGAGCTCCTGTAAAACACAACAATGCAGCAAGGTCACCTATTTCCACTGAGTGAACACAAATTTCCCTGGACAAATGGTGGACCTTTTGACTGAAAGTGACCAGAGTTTTACGCCAGTGCTGGTACACACAATTTGAAACAAGAAATTAAAAAACATTACAATGAATTAACAAAACAAATGACATCGCAGATAATTATGGATGATGAGGAGTGAGGTGTCAGAATGTCACCTTGCTACCTTTCCCTCGGTTTCTGTGAAGCACAGACAAACAGAATGGACAATGATTCTGCTCTGTAGTGTTCATTCAATTCAATTCCTGTGGCTCGTATCTACTTCAAGTGACACCAGCTATCAACTGGAAACTGACTCGGAATTTAGTGCTAACAGGGCAATCACACCCATACCATACCCAAGGTAAAGTGTTGAAAACAGAAATAGAATACCACCACCTAGTGTGGTACTAATGGAAGACTTCAGACTAAATAGTCCGTCTGCGACTGTAACAAATTCTATTTTCATCTGGACTGAGCTTGGATTTTGCTTTTAAGGTCAACATCAGAGTGGTCCGATTCCAACAGTTTGTAGCAAGCAATGTATCTTGAAATTGCCACCCCCACATGTACTGGAGTGCCTGGATTAATTAGAGTTGGAGCGTTAGCAATGCTGACTTTACTGTGGTTTGCAGGATTGAAGAGGATCTCACAGGGACACCAAAATGTTCTTGCTTTCTTATTCCGAATGGTGAACAAAATTGTGCCGAGGATCCACGCATCTTTTTAAAAAAGTTTGTTTTTATTAAAGCTTTTTTCAAACAGAATTTTTACATAACCAATAACAGAAAAATAATAGGAAAGTATTAAACAAAACTAGGTGGCTGTTATGAAATGAAAATGAAATGAAAATTGCTTATTGTCACGAGTAGGCTTCAGTGAAGTTACTGTGAAAAGCCCCTAGTCGCCACATTCCGGCGCCTGTCCGGGGAGGCTGGTACAGGAATCGAACCGTGCTGCTGGCCTGCCTTGGTCTGCTTTAAAAGCCAGCGATTTAGCCGAGTGAGCTAAACCAGCCCCTGGTTTTGTATCATTATACAAAAAGAGAATATACATTAAATAAACAGTTCCCCACCAGCCCCCCCCCCCCCCCCCCCCCCCATTGCTGCTGGTGCTGACATTTTAACGCTCTCCCAGAAAGTCAAGGAACGGTTGCCACCGCCGGGAGAGCGCCAGCAAGGACCCTCTCAAGGCAAACTTTATTCGCTCCAGGCTGTCACTAACCCAGGTCTCCACACTCGGGGCTTTCGAGTCTCTCCACATTAACAAGATCTGTCTCTGGGCTACCAGGGAGGCAAAGGCCAAACCTCGGCCTCTTTTGCTTCCTGCACTCCCGGATCCTCCGACACCCGAAAGATCGCTATTGTTGGACTCGGCTTCACCCGCGTGTCCAAAATCCTGGACATAGCCCTCGCAAAGCCCTGCCAGATTTCTTTAAGCGCCGGGCATGCCCAGAACATATGGACATGGTTCACTGGGCTCCCAGAACATCTCGCACAGCTGTCCTCCACTCCAAAGAACTTGCTCATTCTCGCCGTCGTCATGTGTGCCCGATGTACCACCTTAAACTGAATTAAGCTGAGCCTGGCACATGATGAGGAGGAATTTACCCTGCCTACAGGCCCTCATCTAGCTCCTTACCCAGCTCTTCCTCCCACTTGCCCTTCAGTTCCTCCACTGTGGGGGATCCACACATCTTTCATGGACTTTCAACAACTTGTCACAAGGTTGAGAAGGTGTGATGGGGTGAAGCAAAATAAGATCAGGAAAAATTGTTGAATTAGATTTTTGTTTTAGAAAAGCAACCCTGCTGAAATGGGGGCAATTACCTGAAGTCATGTACCAACACCTCCATCCACTGTTCAGGGAGCAGTTATTACTTTCCAGAAAACAGCCAGTGATGGAATGTGAGTAGACTTGAACTGTGAAAATGTGAGAAAATAGGTCCGAAAGGGGTTAATGTTGAGATTTAAAACTTCCAAATATCTCTGGAGCGTGTCTCAGCCAATTAGCTTACAGTCCACTATTGACAGAGTAAGGAAATATTTTTTGCCTCCTATACCAGATAATGTTCTGCATCAAGTATGCTGACATCCAACAATTCCTATTCACCACTTTATATGAAGGACTGGCAAGGTAAATTACAAATATGGACAGTCTTTAGTTACACATCCAGCATCAGTGATGAACCTCCTACATAGCTAGCAGTTTATTTCTGACCACTAACGGTCTGGTATAAAATATATACAGTTATTCTCTATTCCTTCATGAAAATTGTGCCCGTTATACAAGTGAATGGAGTATTGTTAATAAACAATAGACGCGTGATATCACAAACAGAAAAGCGTATGAGACATCTCACACTATAGAGGCAATTTGCCCCCCAAAAATCTGGTGTTCTCACAAAAGAATTTGCAGTTCACAGGCATAAAAATTTGAATAAGAGAATGTAGGATACTGTTAAGGACAGCAGGGATGGGGAATGGAAATGAATCTTTGCCGCACTTCTTTTCCAGGCAGAAAATGAGGGCAACAGGAACCAATTTTGGGGCACAGCATGTTGAGCCTGATCTTCGCCATGAATACACTGCTTCATTTATCCAGTTTTACAGCAGTCTGACCTTGATCCTCAGCTGCTGGAGGCTGCCGAAGAGAAGGGAGGTACTTTTTTTTGCACTCATTCCCTTGCGGAGCCGGGAGGGACACAAATACTCCTCGTGGTTTGGCATCATCACTGCCAGATTGCACTTGGTCTTCATCCTAATTTCGTCCTCCATCCCCAGGAGCTAATTAGCCTGCTGCTGGCGATCTGACTGAAATTTATTTCCGGAGAGATGATCACACATTGGAGTTATGTTCTGAAATCTTCTCAAGCCATATTTTTTCGATAGTTTTCCCTCATTTAAATTTTGTTATTTTCCACAACACTCAGAGATCTCCCCTGCCCCCCAATTCAGGCCTCTTGCACGTTCTCCATTTTAATCTCTCCGTCGTTGGTGGCCATGCTCTTTCAGCTGCCAAGGCCCAAGGGTGCTGGAGTTCCCTCTCTAAAACCTCTCTGCTTCCCTACCGCTCCTTCCTTCGGATGTTCCTTCAAACCTAACTGACCAAGGTTAGTATCTCCTCACTTGCAGTTCTATCAGATTTTGTTTAACAATTTCCCTGTGATGTCCTTTGGGACACCTGACGAAAATAAAGGTGCTCCATTAATTCAACTTTATTTGTTATTTTAACCTGAAGAAGGAGCCGTGCTCCGAAAGCTCGTGTTTGAAACAAACCTGTTGGACTTTAACCTGGTGTTGTAAGACTTCTTACTGTGCTCACCCCAGTCCAACGCCGGCATCTCCACATCATTGTTATTTTAACTAGTTTATTTACAATCTCTTTTATTTGCTTTCTTCTTTATCTTTTCCACATTAATTCTGACATTATTGGTTACATCATTGGTTGCAAACCACTTTGGAATGCCATTTGACACACTAGGTACAACATAAATGCAATACTTTCTTCTAATTGATTTGTGTTTTCCTCATTTATTCCTGTGTTATGCTTTTTCTATTCAATACTTCTTTTCATTTATAGATGTATAAAATTAGTTTGTACATTTATCTGCATTATTTTTCAAGTACAGCTCAGGCAGTGAGTATTTAATTCTCCTCTGGGGCAGTGAAGGGAGGGCCAGCGTGTGTGTGTGTGTGTGTGTGTGTGTGTGTGTGTGTGGGGGGGGGGGGGGGGGGGGGGGGGGGGGCGGGGTGTGGGGAGGCGGGTGAAAGATAAGCGAGGGGGCGAGTGAGTTTCATCTGCTCATGGTTCTCATTGTGAGTCAGCAAGGCATTCCTTTGGGGGTGGAATGTGTGCTGCCTGCCTAAATCTCTAACCATCCAATCAGGAAAAGCACTGAAGGTGGTGGAGAATGTGTGTTTAAGACCACCCCACACAAATTAACTGGAGGGAGGAAGGAGGGTTAGTCAGAGACTTGAAAAGGAATAAAAATAGCACATCAGTGTTATACAATTGTTTCAATACATTATCTGAAGAGATTTCTGATGTTACACTTCAATGTGCATGAAAATAAAATCAGCCATGTAAGACATGAAAGTCCCAAAAGTGTCGCTGTTTCAAATGCTCAGACCATTCACTGTTATAGCTGAGATTTCTTTTGAATTTAGTTACCTAACTTATTATCAAGATAGCAAAATCTTTACAAGAACCAACTAACTTTATCTTCAGAAGTGAATTATTTTACTTGGTGGGCGTAAAGATAAAATCCCAGGGGTTGTTCTATTACATTTGATCGGTTCCTGCTTCGTCCACGGGATGTCCCAGCCTCTTTTTGCAGTGAATCTCAACTATGAGACTTAAACAGATATAATTTATTCCCCGATTCTCTTACTCTCTAAGGGTCCGTAACATGTGATAGAAATTCTTGGCATCCATTATTTACAATCAGTTAATGGCCAACTGTCTTGTTACACTACCACATTGCTTTTTTCACTTTGGAAGTGTGCATGCTTTGCTTCCGTATGTTTTCCTTCAACTGGAAAAAAAAACTATTTCTTGAACCCCCCCCAACTAGCTCAGTATATCTCATAAATAAGGCACCATTGCAATGACATTTCCAAAATCTCCAAATAACAATTCAAAGCAGTTAAATTAAATTAAATTATAAATGGAGCCTGTCAACAAAGTTCACTCAAGACCAAAGCTTCCAAAGAATGCAGCCCTACAACGGAGACCCCTTAAATCTGTAATTTCTCATATCTTCAAACACCCCTCCCTGTGGTCAATACAACGCATATTACACGCTACGTTTATTTTATTGAAGAGACGAACTTCACTGATACAACAGCTTTGAAGGTTTACACATCTTTTTTTATTGAACTATTTTTATTGTCATAGTACTGATGAACTTTTCCCCTCTGATTTAGAATGATAGTGGGCAGGCTGTGCTAATACACTCGAATTATGACCAGCTGAAATCACTTCCACTTTGCTCTCACTTTACTCGTCAACCCCCTTCCTTAAAATCTCCCAGATTATCCACCCGACCACGTTTAGGAGAAGAAGTAAGAAATTTGCTGCAAAAACGCAGCCAAACCCATGAAGAAGTAAAACTGGGAATGCTAATATCAGCTGTATTATCACAACTGTTGTATTACCAACATCACGGATATAGGGCAGAATAATCCCTAAATGACTGAGGCTGGAATTCTCTGGTCCCAGAGACAGCACACTCCTGCCCATGGGATTCCTGGCAGCATGGGGTGGTTTCCATGGGAAATCCCATTGACAGTGCAGGAGCAGAGAATCTCACCGCCAGTGAACGGCACGCTGCTGAGAAACACATGAGAGGCCGAATACTCCCGCCCTAAGTGGCATTTTGGGCGGGAAAACCGGTGTGAGTTACGCCAGCTGTTCCAGCGTGAATCTAATTGCAATTCTCACAGACTTAATCATTTATGTCGAGCCAAAAAAGTGATGCGTGGGAGCTGAAGGCACGGGAAGCCCAGCCTCAGAGTGAGAGTGCAGGACTCCCACCCGCCTTCGCCAGGCATAGGGAACCTCCCAAAGGGTTTCCCTTCAGATCCTACCCCCTTTGAGCCAGCATCAGAACCCCCCCACCCCAAAATCACTGGAACGAGCCATGCTCCCCGCCCCCTTCCCAATGGGTCTTCAGGGGTTGTCGAATGCCCCCCTTGACTTCCTGCCCGTCCTCAATCCCCCCCTTCATGGCCTCAGAGCTGCCACAGCTTGTTCATCATAACTGGTCTGTTGTGCTGGAGACCAGACATGATTCCTGCTGGCCTCAGCTGTTTCAGTGGGGTGGGGTGTGCAGGCCAACCCTGGGAGGAGACATATTTAAATGCTCCGGACTGCGTCTGGTGCTGCGGCCCGGGAGCATCACGCTCCATTCGTGCTCGGCGTGAACCCCGTTCAGAGGCTCTCCCACTACTCTCCCGGAATAGCGGGATGTGCCCCGGGCACAATGCGGGCTGAGAATTGCCCCCATAATTTGATGTCCTAATACAATCACAACAAAGCTAATGTTTGTGTCCATCAATCTCTCTTCCTTCCCTCAAACTTTTAAGCAAACTAACCCCAAACACACTCTGACTTAGCTCATGTTTCTGTGGTGAAATGCCAATGTTACGTTCATATGTCAACCTTTTCCTGCAGTCACATGAAATATGTTGACATTTTAAATGGTGGTTTGATTCTCAGAAAACCAAATCAACCTTCAGAAAGAATGATATCCTCCAGGGAAAGATTCCAGGAAATTGAATAAAGATGTGTGAAGCCATTCTTTAATTTTTTTTTTAGAAATAAAGGATGAAGGTGTCATCATGTCAATTTTAATCAAATCAAAATAAAGGGAAACAGCTTATCCTCTCGGGTACTTGTCGATAACATTTGGTGTTGCACCAATAAGTCATTGTGGAGCTATTCACGAGCTCTGTTTATCATGGAAAGATCGTTGCAAAAACTGAATCCTGTATCTGAAAGTTCGAAGTTATTCACAGAATCAAGGGTTACATATACCATTAGAATTATATTTTTGTAGAATTAACAATTTGTTTTTCTTACCTCTAAGTTTATAAACATGTCTCTCTGTGCTTTCCTGTCTTGGGAATCCTGTACACTCTCTTGTCCATTTTTGTGTACCAGCTCATCAGTCTCTCTCTTCCTCATTTTCTGCAGGTCTTTACATTCTCAGCCCTTGCACTTCCTCCATTTCCACAGCCCTGTATCTGCTGAGCTGGCCCCTTTCTGCAGTCCATTTTGTCTCTCTGATGTAAGACGAAACAAATCTTTCCGAATTTAAATAACCATTTTGCACAAGCAATCTGACCGAGCTTGTTCCCAACAGCTGCTGACAAATGCAGCTCCACCACCACCCACCCATCAGCTGATTGTATGGAGAGAGCTCTGTTGAATACAACTGGTGTGATACCCAACACTAAATTACTTCAAGATACATTCGGGAGGGAAGGGAACAGATTCCTGCTGCCAAGAACCTCCATTTCCATGTCTTGATGAAATATGTGGAAGAAATACTGAAGTAAAGTGCAGGGAAAAGGTAATTGGCAACATAAAGGCTTTCCAAAATTAATAACCTGCACAACATGAAAAATGTTTGAGTCTTTGAAAAGAGAAAGTACTTTTTTTTCATCATTCGGTAAAGTTGAACAGTGAACGCATATATGTCCAATCCTACCACTGTTTCCAGGCTGGGCCTCTTCTGCAAATTTGTCAATCAGATTTTATTCAGAATTGACCATCAAAACAAAATAGTTTTGATCTCTGCCAATTGCACTGAAAGCTAATGTTCTGCATTTTAACAATCATCACGCTTCAAAAGTACTTAATTGACACAAAGTGCTTTGGGACATCCTTAGTGAAAGGAGTGACAAAAACGCAATCTCCTTTTTTCATGTATGCACTTGGAGATGTCAGTATCTGAACACCTAATGTGTTTAGATCCCTGACATGGTAGTATAGTGGTTATGCTGGGGCAGCATAGTGGTCAATACCGCTGTCTCACAGCTCCGGGGACTTGGGTTCAATTCCGGAATTGGGTCACTGTCTGTGCAGAGTCTGCACGTTCTCCCCGTGTCTGCGTGGGCTTCCTCCGGGTGCTCCGGTTTCCTAGTCCAAAGATGTGCAGGTGAGGTTGATTGACCATGTTAAAATTGTCCCTTAGTGCTCAAAGGTTAGTGGGGTTATGGGTTTACGGGGGAGTGGGCCTAGGTGGGGTGCTCATTCAGAGGATCAATGCAGACTCGATGGGCTGAATGGCCACCTTCTGCACTGTAGAGATTCTCTGATTCTAAGCTACTGGACTCCTAATCCACAGCCCTCAACAAGTGATCCAGAGGCAGATGCACAGTAGGTCGGGAATTTAAATTCAGTTAACTCAACAAACCTAGAATAGAAAAAGAAGCCGCTATGGTGACGATGAAATGTCCATATTATTAGAAACACCCATCGGGCTCAAAATCTGTTGTAACCCGTCACCTTTCTGCAACTCCAAACCTCAGCAATGTGGCTGACTCTTAACTTCCCTCTGAAATGGTATGGCAGACTGTTCCATGAGCTCTCACCTGTCTCCAATTCTAACTGAATTTACTCCTTGCTAGTGCTTATATAGATCAACGATAGGGTCATAGTTTGTGCATATTTTCTACTCAAATAGTTAAGGCACTTTGGAATTGATTTACAATATACCTGCACTTTGCTACCTTTGTTTTAGTAACACTGTTACATTTAACACAAGACCTCCCCTGCTGTCATGCAAATTACTTACCATCAGAACAGAACAGGTCACAAGCTGGCAAAGGAATATCCTGTTCCCCGGTGTAGGAAGGAGGCTGACAACCACTGAGGGCAACCGGGCCTGGGCGGAGGTGGCAGGAGTGGTGGGTGCCATGGCACCCACCACAATGACCGGCGAGTGGTGCCTAAAGAAGCTGCATTCAGGGCTGCCTGGGTGAGTCATCTCCTATGTGCCCCTGGCATCACTCTCGACGTAGGTGATGACTCACCCAGCCCACCCCCCCCCCCACCACAATCACACCCCACCCAGAGGGCAATCGAACCCCAGCCACTGATAGCCCCCTTGCCCCCACCCTGCACCTTTACTGCCCGTACAGGCCACCAACTACAGAACCCCTTTGCAACCTATGTCCGATTGTCTCACACTGACCATTATCTGTCCCCCCCCCCAGGAGATAACGGGCTGCAACCAGGAGAGGACAGGAAGGGGCCTGCTGGATGCTCAGCATCATGGAACAGAGGGCGGTGGAGCTGGACAGTGGGATGGGTTGTAGGAAGTCGTCCAGGAGGAGGTCGGCATGGGGCAACCAAGTGAGCCCCCAATGCATTGCCATGTTCCTATGCCAGGTGAGTTGGCCCTCACACCACGCCTACCCGTGATCTCACCATATGTCCTATTGTTTGTCTTGCAGGATCACCTTCCATGTCCGGTGTCTCTCGCCCTCAGCCGTAACCCCGAAACACCCGGAGCATGAGTCCAGGCACAACACGACTTTTTGTTACTACTGCCACCTGCAGAGACTCCCACCTTGGTGGGACATGATGGCGAAAGGGGCACCTGGGGCACTATCTGTGCACATCGGGTGGAGATGGGAACCTTCTTGTGAAAGGCAGCCATGTACTAGGACCACATGGTCATCGTCATTGCTGCAGTGCTCCAGAGTGTGACTCAGTCAAAACGGGCCATGGCTGCGGGCGTAGAGAGCATTGGTCGGGCTGATATGAGCCAGTGAGTACAGTCCCTGGGTACAGTCCCAGAGGGACATGGCCTGGTCTCTGTGCTCAATGGCCATGAGGATCTGGTCAAGACGAGAGCTGGCCTCCAGGACTCGCTCCGGCTGCACGCCTGCCAAGGAGTAGCCTGGGGACTATTGGGCGCCCAAGTGAGGAGGTGACGGCGCCTGTGTCGGTGACTCCCGCAGTGGAGGTGTCACGCCAATGGGGAGTCTCCTCCAAGGCATCCAGCATGGTGTTCAGCTCTACATTTATGAACCTCGGGGCCGCTCTCCAGGGTGCATCTTCTTGGCTAGAATGAAAGTGCCTGGGGAGTGGAGTGCTTATATGCAGCTTCGGCTTGTCAAGCTCTCCAGTGCCAATGCCAACCCCAGGAAATCCCGCGATGTCGAGAGTTGGAATTGGATTAGTTCTATGTGGCATAGGCGGCACGCGGCACAGTGGTTAGCACTGTTGTATACGGCGCCGAGGTCCCAGGATCGATCGCGGCCCCGGGTCACTGTCCGTGTGAAGTTTGCACATTCTCCCCATGTTTGCGTGGGTTTCGTCCCCACAACCCACGGGTAGGTAGGTTGGCCACGCTAAATTGTCCCTTAATTGGAAAAAAACTAATTGGGTACTTTAAATTTATTTATGTTTTTTGAAGTTCTATGTGGCATGAGTGCCGGCCCATTAGCACATCCTGAATGGTTCCGGGACTGGCATCCCAATCAGGACCAAGGAACACGCCCGATTCAGTCCCTGAGTCAACACTTGGAGCACTAAGTCCCCTAGCGAGTGCCAAGAAACACATGACTCACGTTGTATAAAGGGTCTGCATGGGGAATGTGCGGCCGCTCATAGCCCTGTTTTTTTACAATGGGGAACTCACCTCGCTGGAACTTCCCAATGTAGCGGGAAATCAGGGCCCCCAGTCCGTACTCTCACCACTCCGGCTTACCGGGCAACCTGGTGGGCTCGGTCCACATTGAAGTGTATATAGTCCGCTGCCCAGTAATACAGGGCATCTATGACAGCGTGGATGAACTTGTGCACAGTCGTCTGTGAGATCCCGGATAGGTGACCGCCAGGCGCCTGGAAGGACCCCGTGGCGAAGAAGGTCAGGCCGACTGACACCTTGGTGGCCACCAGGAGCGGGTGTCCTCTTCCATACACCCGCAGTGCTCCATCATCTGGCACAAATGTTGAATGGTCGCTCTCGTTAGCCGAAGACTTCAGCAAAACGCTCAGTCTGGCAGATCCTCGAAGGACAAGTGCCGATGGTATATGTGTGGCTTGATGCACCGCCTCTTTCGCACTTCCTCCTTGGCCTTCTGGACAGCCGGCTAACCCAGCTTCAGCGGCTGGCCCCATCTCTTCTGGGCCGGGGTCCTCCCTGAGCAGGACCTGTGCGTGCAGCCTCAATGTGTCTGCAAGGGCTACTGTAGCTAGGCAGAAGGCAATCATTGCTAGCTGAATTCCAAAGTCCATTCTCTGCTGGGGGAAAAGGGCAGACATGTTAGCCAGGTGTGTACTCCCATACCCGTCTGGTACAATAGGCTCCCTGGATTGCGCCGAAGCCTCAGCCACCGAATGCCTCCCCCGCCCCCATCCCAATCCCCACCCGTCGGACGTTCCCGCCGACACCTTGCTTTTTATACCCCTGGCCCCATCAGTGCCTGGCGCCAGGGAGCCTCTGACCCCATCACCCAACCCTTTCCGCAGGGGTACTGATGGCTGCCGCTACCCATGCCAGCGATACACTCTGTGGCCTCTGCCCTGAGGCCCCCTGTGGGGTGTACGTGGGTGTCCTCTGGGGTTGTGTGTGTGATAACCTGCCCGCAAGGTGGCACGGGTCGTGGGGTGGTGGATACCGCTTGCCACCCATCACCTCCATGCTTGGTGGCATGTGTGCGAACAGTGCCCATGGATCGGGCTGGGCGAGGCGTGGTGGGCACCTGTTGGGACTGTAGCCATTGTGTGCTATGGGTCCTGCGTGCGGCACAGGCTGTTGCAACCAGGTTGGAGATCTGGTAGTCCTGCAGTGGGCTAGCTGATAGTGCCAAGGAGCCAGGGTGCGCTCTGCTCCACCTGTCGCCGGGCAGCACTTCCGATGAGTGAACAGGAGTGCCACACCCGTCCCATTGATGGGTCAGTTGGGGTCTGAGGGGTCCCGTGGAGGTGGCCGAAGGGGGCACACCTGTATGACCAGTAGCGCTTCACACATGTACAGGACACAATGGGCAGTCGGCGGAAAGCGCAGCAAAATGACTGCCATGCAGGCTGCGGCAACGTCGGTCAGTGCCCGGTCACCCCGATCCCGGGCGGAGAGGGGGAGACACCCCAAACTCACGGCCTTTCTCTGAGTCGGACCCACTACTTCCCCCGGCCCTGACAGAACCCCTGTCCCAGCCAGCGACACAACTGTCAGCCCATCTTTGCAATTTTGGGAACTTTTCCTCCCTCCTCTCTCTGTCCCACAGCAGACACGGTGCCCGGTCCCCATTTTTAAATACCACAAGCGAACCGTGCAGGCGCCACTTCCGCCTGGTGGAGCATCGCAGAGGCCCGGAGAATACTGGGCCAAACCCTGTGCAGGTTGATGTATCATCAACTGTGGCTTTAATCAGCTAGTTGTTAGCTCGGTGGTCGACTACAGAGAATGACCAACCGCCGGGAACTCTGGGTACTTATACCCCGCCTCTCGACCAATTGGAGAGCAGTCACATGACTAGTCCCAACTAATCGGACGAGAGGCACATGACCAGCCAGAACCAATGGGAAGCCAGTGCTCTGCACCAATGGCAGTGCTCATATCCATACCACCACACAGGTTATGCATGCCGATGGCAGCATGGGCCGTGGAGCGCATTGATGTTGCCGGAAAGTCACTGGAGCATTGTGGTCGGTTCGGCACCTTGGTGCCAGACTCGATATTTGGCTGATGCCCGCTCACGATTCTGGCATCGCGGAGCAGAGAATTGAGCCCTGTATCTCACCGGATTGAAGGAGCCAACAGTCGGTGATAATTGGTTAGGCCTGTATTAGGGTTAGGAAGCTAATAAAGAGAATCGTGAGCCTCAACTAGCAGCCAAATTGGAGCGCCTACAAGAGAAGACAAAGCGGATGGAAGAAGTCTGAAAGAGCAAAGAGATCAAAGAAAGTGAAGACTAACATTTTTGTTTGAATTTGACGGTTTTTAAACATCCATTTACCTCAGTTCTGATTTCACGAATGCAAAACAGCTGAATGATTTGCTCTAGCTTGCAGCATCTACAGCAGGGGTGGGCAAACTTTTCCGTGCAAGGGCCACATTCAAAAATTCACAATTCACAAAGGGCCGCATAGTATATTAAGTAAAATAATTACTTCACCCGGTTATGATTCTGGGCGCCTCATATAGAACATAGAACAGTACAGCACAGAACAGGCCCTTCGGCCCTCAACGTTGTGACGAGCAATGATCATCCTACTCAAGTCAACGTATCCACCCTATACCAGTAAGTAACCCAACAGCCCCCCCATTAACCTTAAAAACAAATTTTTTTTTTTAAAAATTAAAAAAAAAAAATTTTTTTTTTTTTAATGACTTGGAGGGCCGCAGAAATACCTTTGGCGGGCCGCATGCGGCCCGCGGGCCGTAGTTTGCCCACCCCTGATCTACAGTGTCCTCATGGAGCCTTCTGGCAGAAAGCAGTCAGGACAGTTAGCTTGGAAGGTTGTGGGAACAAAGTTGGATCTTTGCCAGCAGCCCAAAAGGAACTGAGGCGTCTGCAGTCATGAGGTCTGTAAAGGAAAGGAAGGTGTGCAATTTGTACTGTAATAACCCTCACGAGACCCACAGATACGACCCACTTGATCTCCCCATGGGGCTTGTGGAATATGAGCTCCCCCGCTGAGGGGTGGAGGCATATCAGTGCTGGGGCTCGTTAATCTTGCACTTCAAAGCCGGCGTGGATTAGGCCTGGCATGATGGGCAGTGCCGGCTGGGATTTGTGTTCTGTGTGTCACATTGCAGCCTGTACTTTTGTTTGGCAAATAAACCTTTGTTTTGTTCTCAGGACCCCTGAAGATTTTCTCTGTATCTTGAGGAATAGTTGGAACACTAATTAAATTTAAATTTAAAGTTGATGAGAAGCCAAAAGACTTAGAGAGGGAATTCTAGATCTGAGATCCCAGGCATGGCTGCCACAGATGGGCAAAGAAAATGGCCGATACACAAAAAGCCACAGAGGCTTTGATAGACGAGTAGCTGATGTCGATCAAGAAGCACAGGCACAGATATGGAACAAAAGCAGGTGAATAGAGTTGAAATATGTATCACCTGTCAGCTGATGCAATGATGGAACAGGTATTGAGGGGCTGAATGACCAATCACTGCTTCAATGCATGGTGTCTTGACTGCTGAATAAGACCTTCAGAAGCTGCTACACAGACAGGAACCATTTCACACCAAATAAGTTGTGAAATATCCATGCTCATTCATTTTCTTCCTGTTTTTGTACTATTTTGCAGCCAACTTGCACCAAAAATGTTTGCAGTAACAATCATCTTCACTTAATTACTGATCTATTAAACATCAGTTTGCATTGTTTAAAATGTCCTCATTATTGGTCCTAATTGCCCGCGAGCTGCCTTCTTGGCCCACTGCAGTCCATGTGGTGATTCAGATTTCTATCAGGATATGATACAACTGTGTGACTTGCTGGGCTATTTTCCAGGGAAGTTAAAAGTCAATTACATTGCTACGTTTTATTTTTGACACTTTCCTGGAACGTGAGGGTCACTGGCTAGGTCAGCATTTATTGTCCATCTCCGATTGTCCTTTGGAGAGCGTTGCTGAGCTACATTTTTGATCCATCAGTCAAAGTATCATAGTATGGTAGAATTTACAGTGCAGAAGGAGGCCATTCGATGCATCGAGTCTGCACCGGCCCACTCTCCCTGTAACCCAGCAACCACACTCAACCTTTTTGGATACTAAGGGCAATTTATCATGGCCAATCCACCTAACCCAGTGTTTTTCAAACTTTTTTTCCGGGTCCCCATGCTGGCTGACCTTTGCGACCCACGGCAATCGCCATTCTCGACCCACCATTTTCTCTTACCTTTAATATGAGAGGTGAGCATGCTTGGTCCTCATTTACTTGTTTGCTGCTGACAAAATGGAGGATACACAATCGCGCCCAAAGCATGTGACTTGAGTGCTTGGGGCGCGTGACCTGCTCTCTGCCTTGCTTCAGGCAGGAAGAGTGCATTAAATTTAAAAATGAATCTTCTCCTGGGTCAACACTCTGACATCAGGAGGAGGCGGTGCTTTTCGCACTGGGCTCCGGACATGCGCACTGATGAGCGGGCACGCATTTTTCTAGCTGGTCGCGGCCGTCATTTTTAAAGCTTCTCGCAGCCGGCATTGTTAAAAGCCGGCTGCTGCGGCTGTTGCGCGTAAAGTCCCGCAATCGGGAACGCCGCGACGGACCGCTCCGCGACCCACCCGACAACCCCCACTTTGAAAATGCCTGACCTAACCTGCACATCTTTGGACTGTGGGAGGAGACCGGAGCACACGGAGGAAACCCACACAGACACATGGAGAACACGCAGACTCCACACAGACAGTGACCCAGCGGGGAATCGAACCCAAGTCCCTGGTGCTGTGAAGCAACAGTGCTAACCACTATGCTACCATGCCGCCCATAGTTTCATGGTAACCATTAGACTTTTACTTCCAGTCTTTTTACTAAAATTGTGAACACGGGACCCCAGAGCATTATCCTGGTTTCTGGAATACTGATCCAGTGACAACCGTTCCACCACCTCTCTCCGTGTCAAAGTGGTAGAGGTCACAGGTGTTATTGAAGGAGCAGTGGTAACCATAAGGTCCAAACTGGACTTCCGGTTGCGGCTATGACTAGCTAAGCCGCACATTTGGAAGCTCCTGCAACAAAGGTGTTTTTGGGCCAATTGGAGGGCCCCAACGGCGCTGAAAAAACGAATCCCGGTGGGGGAAGGTCCCCTGAGGAGAACTAGACCGATTTTATGGTCGGTACCCGGAGTGGAGCGGCAAGAAAAACGGCAGCAGCTCCCCAAAAAAAGCGGGGGAAGAAAATCAAAATGGCGGCCGGCGGTGCATCGGAGGAGTGGAAGAAATGGGCGGAGGAGCAGCAGGCCACTCTCCTCCGTTTTTTCACGGAGATGAAAGTGGAACTCTTAGAGTCCATGAACGCGACGGCCACCAGGTTGGTGGGAGCCCAGGCGATCCAAGAGGCGTCGATTAAAGATCTGCAGCAGGAGATGACCGCGAGGGAGGAGGAGGCCACAGTCATCGGGGCAAAGGTGGAGGTGCACGAGGCACTCCACATGAAGTGGCAGAGCCGCTTCGAGGAGCTGGACACTCGGATGAGGAGGAAAAATTTGAGGATCCTGGGCCTGGAAGAAGGCCTGGAGGGGTCGGATCTCCCGGGATATGTGGCGGAGATGTTGAGCTCCCTGATGGGGGAAGGGGCCGGTCCGGCGCCCCTGGAATTGGAAGAGGCATACCGGGTCATGGCCAGGAGGCCTAGGGCAAACGAGCCCCCGAGGGCGGTGCTGGTGCGGTTCCAGCGGCTAAGTGATCGAGAGAAAGTCCTGAGGTGGGCTAAAAGGGAGAAAAGCAGCAAGTGGCAGAACTCGACGGTAAGGGTGTACCAGGACTGGAGTGCGGAGGTGGCAAAGCGGCGGGCCCGGTACAACCGGACAAAGGCGGTGCTACACGCGAAAAAGATCAAATTTGGAATGCTGCAACCGGCGCGCTTGTGGGTCACCTACAAGGACCGACATCATTATTTCGAGTCCCCAGAGGAGGCCTGGACCTTTGTACAAGAGGAAAAGTTGGACACGAACTAAAACCTGGGAGCACCGGCGGTCGTAGCCGCCGGGGGACTCTTGATTGAGCAAGTGGCCCTTTTCTTTTTCAGGCCAGGTCGGAACTGGGTAACAGTTTCGTGGATTGTTTGGGGTGTTTTTTCTCGAACGGTTGACTTTTCTGAATATTTTGAAGGTTTCGAGTTGTTGGGTGTTTCTGTGTATTTGTACTGTTGAAATCTCTATGGTGGGTCGTTGGCTTCTTATGGGGTGTTTTTTCCCGTTTCCAATTTCCCTTAGTTATTTACCCCTCTTACCCTTTTTCTTTGGGTGCTTGGGGGGGTTTTTGGTTCTTTTTTTTCTTTTCGGGTTATGGTTATCTGCGGTTATTTATACTGTTTGATGGAGGGTGATGGTTGGGCACACTGTTAGTTGATAGTTAGTTAATTATTTTGTTATTTAAGTATGTAGTTAAGTATTTATGTATTTAGTTGCCATTGGGTATTTGTATTTATATTGTTAAGTTGGGGAGACGGGACGGGGGGGAGCGGGTTGATTATGCGGGTCTTTCTCGGGGGTTTTAAGGGGATCTTTCACGGGCGCAGATGGGATGAACCGGGAGGAGTCGGAATGTGGCAGGAGCAGCCGGGTCAGCGGAGACCAGCTGACTCTCGGGAGTACGATGTGGGGTACATCGCGGCTAGGAGGGGTCCTAGCCAGGGGGGGGGGGGGGGGAAAGGGGGGGGGGAAAGGGGGGGGGGGCTGGGGGGGGACACCGGGTTGCTGCTGGAAAGACCAGGGACGAGAAGGGGAGAGCCGGGGGGGGTGGGGGGGGGGGGCCATCGCTATGGGAAGCGGGTCAGAAAAGAAGGGATGACCCGGGGCGAGCAAGGGACAAGACATGGCTAATCGACAGGGAGTAGGGACGGGTCGCTCTGCGACCCGACTGATCACGTGGAACGTAAGGGGGCTGAATGGGCCGGTCAAAAGATCAAGGGTCTTCTCACACCTGAAGGGACTGAAGGCTGATGTAGCAATGCTGCAGGAGACTCATTTGAGGGTAGCAGATCAGGTCCGCCTGAGAAGGGGGTGGGTGGGACAGGTGTTCCACTCAGGCTTGGATATCAAAAACCGGGGGGTGGCGATTTTGGTGGGAAAGAGGGTGTCGTTTGTGGCGGCAGAGGTGGTGGCAGACAAGGAGGGCAGGTACGTGATGGTGAGGGGTAGGCTGCAGGGAGAGAATGTGGTACTGGTAAATGTGTATGCCCCGAACTGGGACGACGCGGGTTTTATGAGGCGCCTGTTGGGCCTCATCCCGGGACTGGAGGCAGGGGGTCTGATCATGGGAGGGGACTTTAATACGGTGTTAGACCCTGGGCTGGATAGATCGAGTTCCAGGACGAATAGGAGGCCGGCAGCGGCAGAGGTGTTAAGGGGGTTCATGGAGCAGATGGGAGGGGTAGACCCATGGAGATTTGGTAGGCCTAGGGCGAGGGAGTATTCTTTTTTCTCCCACGTCCACGGAGTGTACTCTAGGATCGATTTTTTCGTATTGAACAGGGGGCTGATACCGAGGGTGCAGGACACGGAGTACTCGGCCATTGCGATATCGGACCATGCACCACATTGGGTGGACGTGGACATGGGGGAGGCGCGGGACCAACGCCCGTTGTGGTGCCTGGATGTAGGGCTGTTGGCAGACGAAGAGGTGTGCAGAAGGGTGAGAACGGGCATTGAGAACTATCTGGGTACGAATGACACAGGTGAGGTGCAGGTGGGGACGGTCTGGGAGGCCTTGAAAGCAGTGATTAGAGGAGAGCTGATCTCCATAAGGGCACACAGAGAGAGGAAGGAGAGGCAGGAAAGGGAGAGGCTGGTGGGGGAGCTCCTAGAAGTAGATAGGAAATATGCGGCGGCGCCAGAGGAGGGGCTATTAAGGGAGCGGCGTAGCTTGCAGGCCAGGTTCGACCTACTGACCACTAGGAAGGCGGAAATGCAGTGGAGAAGGGCGCAGGGTGCGGCGTATGAGTATGGGGAAAAGGCGAGCAGGATGCTGGCACACCAGCTTCGTAAGCGAGATGCAGCCAGAGAGATTGGGGGAGTGAGAGAGAGGGGTGGGGACGTAGTGCAGAAGGGGCAAGAGGTGAATAGGGTCTTTAGGGACTTCTATAGGGAATTGTATAGGTCTGAACCGCCGAAGAGGAGAGGGGGAATGAAGAACTTTCTCGACAAATTGGGGTTCCCAAAGGTACAGGAGGAGCTGGTGGAAGGGTTGGGGGCGCCGATAGAGCTGCAGGAGCTAATTAAAGGGATAGGCCAGATGCAGGCGGGGAAGGCGCCGGGGCCGGATGGGTTCCCGGTGGAGTTTTACAGGAAATTTGTGGACTTGGTGGGTCCAGTGCTGGTGCGAGCCTTTAATGAGGCGCGCGAGGGGGGGGTTCTGCCCCCAACAATGTCGCAGGCCCTGATCTCCTTGATTTTGAAGCGGGACAAGGACCCGGTCCAGTGCGGGTCCTACAGGCCCATCTCCCTCCTGAATGTTGACGCCAAGCTGTTAGCAAAGGTCCTGGTAACCAGGATAGAGGACTGTGTGCCAGGGGTAGTCCATGAAGACCAGACGGGGTTCGTGAAGGGACGCCAACTTAACACAAATGTCCGGAGATTGTTAAATGTGATTATGATGCCAGCAGTGGAAGGGGAGGCGGAGATAGTGGTAGCGCTGGACGCGGAGAAGGCATTTGACAGGGTGGAGTGGGAATACTTGTGGGAGACGTTGGAAAGGTTTGGGTTTGGGGAGGGATTTATCAAGTGGGTAAAACTGCTCTATTCAGCTCCGATGGCAAGTGTGGTAACAAACGGGAGGAGGTCAGAATATTTTGGGCTCCATCGAGGTACTAGGCAGGGATGTCCCCTATCTCCCTTACTCTTTGCATTAGCGATTGAGCCGTTGGCGATGGCACTGAGGGGTTCAGGGGGGTGGAGAGGACTGACAAGGGGAGGGGAGGAACATCGGGTCTCGCTCTATGCGGATGATTTGTTGTTGTATGTGGCAGACCCGGAGGGGGGAATGCCGGAGGTAATGGGGATACTAGCGGAGTTCGGGGACTTTTCGGGATATAAATTAAATCTGGGGAAAAGTGAGGTCTTTGTAATACACCCGGGAGACCAAGGGGAGGGAATTGGGAGGCTCCCCTTCAAAAGAGCAGTTAAAAGTTTTAGGTATTTGGGGGTGCAGGTGGCAAAGAACTGGGGGACCCTCCACAAGTTGAACTTTTCCAGACTGGTGGAACAGATGGAGGAGGAGTTTAAGAGGTGGGACATGGTGCCGCTGTCGCTGGCAGGGAGGGTGCAGTCAGTTAAAATGACGGTCCTCCCGAGGTTCTTGTTTTTGTTCCAGTGTCTGCCCATCTTCCTCCCCAGGGCCTTTTTCAAGAAGGTAACGAGTAGTATCATGGGGTATGTGTGGGCACATGGCACCCCGAGAGTTAGAAGGGTCTTTTTGGAGCGGAGTAGGGATAGTGGAGGGCTGGCGTTACCCAACCTTTCAGGATATTACTGGGCGGCAAATACATCGATGGTACGAAAGTGGATGATGGAAGGGGAGGGGGCAGCCTGGAAGCGCATGGAGAGGGCGTCCTGCGGCAACATAAGCTTAGGGGCACTGGTAACGGCACCATGGCCGCTCCCTCCCACGAGGTATACCACGAGCCCAGTGGTGGCGGCCACCCTCAAGATCTGGGGGCAGTGGAGGCGACACAGGGGGGAAGTGGGAGGTCTGATAGGGGCACCACTAAGAGGGAACCACAGATTTGCGCCGGGAAACACAGGAGGGGGATTCCAGAGCTGGCAGAGGGCGGGTATTAGACAACTGAGGGACTTGTTTATAGAGGGGAGGTTTGCGAGCCTGGGAGAGCTGGAGGAGAAATTTGGGCTCCCCCCGGGGAACACGTTCAGGTACCTCCAAGTGAAGGCATTTGCCAGACGACAGGTAGCGGGGTTCCCCGCGCTCCCCGACAGGGGGGTGAGTGATAGGGTGCTATCAGGGGTCTGGGTCGGGGAGGGGAAGATCTCGGACATCTATAAGATTATGCAGGAGGTGGAGGAGGTACCAGTAGAGGAGCTGAAAGATAAGTGGGAGTTAGAGCTGGGGGAACAGATAGAGGACGGGACATGGGCAGACGCCCTGGAGAGGGTCAACTCGTCGTCGTCATGTGCGAGACTAAGTCTCATTCAATTTAAGGTACTGCATAGAGCCCACATGACGGGGACAAGGATGAGTCGGTTTTTCGGGGGGGAAGACAGGTGTATTAGATGTTCGGGAAGCCCTGCGAATCATGCACATATGTTTTGGGCATGTCCGGCACTGGAGGAGTTCTGGAAGGGGGTGGCAGGGACGGTGTCGAGAGTGGTGGGGTCCAGGGTCAAGCCAGGATGGGGACTTGCGATCTTCGGGGTTGGGGTGGAACCGGGGGTACAGGAGGCGAGGGAGGCTGGAATATTAGCCTTTGCGTCCTTGGTGGCTCGGAGGAGGATCCTGATTCAGTGGAGGGACGAAAGGCCTCCGAGTGTTAACACCTGGTTAAACGACATGGCAAACTTCATCCAATTGGAAAGGATCAAATTCGCCCTGAGAGGGTCGGTGCAGGGGTTTTCCAGGCGATGGCAACCCTTCCTAGACCTCTTGGATCAGAGATAGAAACTGAGGCCGTGACAGCAGCAACCCGGGAGGGGAGGGGAGGGCGGGAGGGAGGGGGGGGGGGGGGGGGGGGGAGGGGGGAGAAAGACGAAGGAAGTACGGTAGCGGTGGTGGCACGGGCAAGGCCTGCCCGAGGACGCTGCTAGAAATGATATGTTGGTCTGACTGTCGGTTCGCCGGCGGGGGGGGGGGGGGGGGGGGGGGGGGGGGGGGGGGGGGACGCGCGGGTAGGGGGGGGGGACACTTTTTTCTTTTTCTTGTTAAGTAGGGGGGTTTGACTTTGTTTTGTTATAATTTAAATGTGAATGTAGGGGGGGTTAAAATGTTTGTATTTTGAAAAATTCAATAAAAATTATTTAAAAAAAAAAATAAAGACTTCCCTAAATGACAGAAATGAACCAGTCAGGTTTGAGGACAGTCCAGTATCTCCAAAGACACCATTGCTCACAGGATTTGAACTCACATCTCTGGGTCATCAGTCCATGTTTGTTGCATATTAGTGTTGTCGAAATGAATGCAGGTGATGGGTTTTAAGCGAGGGATTCATTTGGGTTCCCATAAATAGGAACAAACTGAAATTGGGGTTTGAGTTCAGTAGCTGCATGTTTGAAAAGTGCGTTGCTGTGAATAAACGCTTTTAAATGCGTGTGATGATTGGCTCCTGCTTGCTCCTCCACCACTGGGCTTTCGGGAGGGTAACCATGACTCTGGTTTGTCAGTCCAGCCACACAGACATCCAGCAACATTGTGCCTTTCAGCAAATGGAACTCTTTCAAATGACATTGAAGATAAGACGTTGAATGCTCATTAGGAAACTTAGGCCACTGGCAAAACGTAACAAGCTCTTCGCTCAACAAAAGACCCAGAAACCTAATGGTCACAAAGAGTGAAGTAACTCATGGAATATCGTGAAGTGACAAGAAAAGATACCTTTTGGGAAACAGACTGTTCAAATCAGCTCTATGAACTCGGCTTGCGTTAGAGATGATTCCTCGGGTTGGACTTTCAATCCGAGGTTGGGAATTTGACACTTGGAGCAGGTTTGAGTTGCTGATGCGAGGCGAGTTTAAAATGTACAGCTCCTTCTTCACGGGTTGGGGGCAAGCTCAGTATTAGTAACGCTGAACACGAGAACTGGCTCTGGGGTACGATGCTCAAAAACAGATAGAGGCAATGAGTGGGTTGCCTTCCAGATTGGAGCGGGTAAGGGAGAGAGGGCTAGCAACCTCAGGTGCATCCAAGGGCGAAACAGAAACCCACAAGGTACCTGACATGCTCTCCTCGAGCGAGGGCAAATTTACGCTCACATTCAAACATCTAATTTTCAGTGAGATTTTTTTCTTTGCATTGAAAGACACCAAAAACCATCCAAAAGCACTATTTTCAAAGCAAGCCTGCACCCAATTTTGCCCCCATGGGCAAGTGACAATCCACCCATTAAATCTGGAGCTGCACCTTCCTCATTCGTTCTTATAATTCATCCAGGGTTACACGTAGAGTTGAGGTCAGGACTCAGAAGTAGAGTACTGTAACCTCATTTCCAGTTGGTTATTAATGTCTCTGTATGGTCTGCTACACAGTCATTCTGGATGACATCACTGTCAGGAGCTGTGAAATGGAATCAGAACAGGATAGGCATGAATTACTGTATTTCGACCACACATACTCTATATGTGATGATAAAGGAAAATGTAGGGATCCTGCACTCAGTTTGGGAGCTACGCTCAAAACAGGAGGATTAGCAAATTTGCCCATTGAGGATCACAGGTTACCCGGCACAATTCTTTGTTCGATTAATCAAAAATCTAATCCTGTACCAGCTTTCAGACTTTCAAATTTAAAAAAAAGTTTCAAGTGTGCCTCAAAAGTTGGTAGGGCTTCCAGTGCAAGGGGAAAACGAGGCATGTCACCTTCAGCCGATCCCCTCCAAATACTTGCAATTATGGTTAACTATGAAGCCCATGTAAGGAGGAATAAAACGGATCACAGCCATGGCACAATCTGTCCCGTTGATAGAGAAAAGTCTGACGAAGCCACAATGAATAGGCCGCCCATCACATGCAGGCACATTATTAAAATGTGAAGTGTAACTGATTGTATTGTACACTTCATGTAGTCCCCCATTACCACAGTAAAACCACAGAAAGGTTTGTCAAACATTCAGGTCTCAGTGATGACTGAATCCGTGCAGACACGGTTTGCACTGTATATTGCATGCTCTACATTTATTCCTTTCTAAAAAAGCATTTCCTGCTCAGATTTCTATCAGGAACTGAATATTGTGTGCTGTCATTTGATGATACGATAAAGCAATGAGTCATTTATTTTAACCTGCTAAGCAAACAGATCAGCATTTCTGGTTTCACATCTCAAAAATACTTATACACGACAGACATGTTCCATGAGGCGTCAATTCATACTTCAGCCACAGATAGGAAATGTTTGATAATGGAAAGTTGAATTTAGAAATTCAGAAAAAAGACTTAATTTGATGGAAAATAAATAACAGGAAGTGAATTCAAAGTAAACAGATGTTTCAGTTCCAGTTTACGTTCTGTTAGGTAAACCTAGAGATAATTACTTTGTACCAGAATAACAATTACTTATTTCCCCTACCTGTCATTATCTTCCTGATGGGACACGGAACAATAGACAAAGGCTTCCTCTGCAATATAAGGCAAGAGAAATCTTAAAAGGCACTGCGCACAAGTTAGTTTATTATGTTACAACACTGTCTGTGCGGAGTCTGCACGTCCTCCCCGTGTGTGCGTGGGTTTCCTCCGGGTGCTCCGGTTTCCTCCCACAGTCCAAAGATATGCGGGTTAGGTGGATTGGCCATGCTAAATTGCCCGTAGTGTCCTAAAAAGTAAGGTTAAGGGGGAGAGGGGTTGTTGGGTTACGGGTATAGGGTGGATACGTGGGTTTGAGTAGGGTGATCATGGCTCGGCACAACATCGAGGGCCGAAGGGCCTGTTTTGCGCTGTACTGATCTATGTTCTATGAAAGATATGTGTCAGGTGAACTGTCGCGAGCTTCCCGCGCACATCCCAGCGAGGCTGGCAATACTATTCAATGTTAATTGGTCCACGTAACGAGGCCTCACAGGCTTCTCGCCGCAAATGATTCTCGCCAGCTGATTTACCGGCACCGCGCTCAGCAGCCCTCCACTAACAAGGTCGGGCAGTACTTAACCCCAGGCAGCTCGCAACAATGGTACCCAGGAGACCGGTTCCAAGATTCAGGGATGCAGATCTGGGGAAGTTCCTAGACACGGTGGAGGCCAGGAGGGATGTCCTGTTCCCCCGAGGATCCTGGACCAGGAGGACTGTCCTCCAGTGCAGAAAAAAGGTCAACGACCTACACTGGGCAGCACGAGTGAGTCAACACTAACACCACCATCCCCCTGCCCCCTCAACTCTCCATGCAACTCCCAACTCTCCCTCCACACCCCTCTCCCTTCAAACATCCCCACTCCCCTCCCACCATGTGTGGCAAACGATGCCCCCTCAATGCCTCCTCAGGAAAAGCTGTTGCACAATCGTCGAGAGAGGGCCCAGACTGGCGGCGGGGTGCCGGACTTAAGAATCTTCACCTCCTTTGAGGAACGGGCCCTGGAGGAGACTGGGGTGGCCGAGGACAGAGCGGTCACCAATGCCGAGGCTGGCGCATGCAGCAGAGGTGAGGAACCACCGGACTCCTCCCGGGAGACCTGTCACACGTGAGTTGTTATTTCCTCACTGACTGACCCATCCCTCCCACTGACCACATGTCCATTTCCCGCAGGTCCTCCAGCCATCAGCTGGAACACCTCGGAGGAGAGCTCCGAGGATGCATCTGTTATAGTCGCAGCACAGCTGTCATGCCCACCCTCCACCAGTGCAGATAGGCACATCTCGGTGGGACATGTTAGTGGTCAGGCTTCTGAGGCACAATCTGGTTAGCACCACACAGCTGCTGATGTACATCAGGTGGAGGCAGCAACGCCCAGGCGAGACAGCAGTTGGAGGTCTGCTGGATCCCAAGACCCAGATTGGTCCCAGCCTGATGTTGAGCCTATGGAACAGGTCATCCTGGAGCTGATGGAGATGATAGAGAACGGTCAGGACATTCAGAGGGAGATGTCAGCGACGCTCCAACAGATCCATTGAAGGAGTCCCGGAGGCTACGGGCGCAGGAGATGTTGCTGGCAATGCGTGGCACCGAGGTCAACACTACTGGGCTGGTTACCACAGTGGAGAGCTAGTGCATGACGTTGGCACCATTAGTGAAGGTGTCTAAGGCGTTGTGCAGTCGGCTTGCCCTCCAGCTCCTGCTGATCCAGCATCTCCTCATCATCCTCGTCCTCCACCTCCATAGAGTTAGCCTCATGTCCCTCATCACCAACCTCCAGCTCGTCGCCCGACTGCTGTGGCAGGTTGTGGAGGGCACAGCAGGCCATCACAAAGCGGGTGACTCTCCAGGGGGTGTGTACTGGAGAGCAGTTGAGGCATCACAGAAATCATAGAATTTACAGAGCAGGAGGCCATTCGGCCCACCGAGTCTGCACTGGCCCTCAGAAAGAGCACCCCACATGAGCCCACAGCTCCACCCTATCCCCGGTAACCTAGCACCCGGAGGAAACCCACGCAGACACGTGGACAATGTGCAGACTCCACACAGTCACCCGAGGCCGGAATTGAATCGAGTGCCTGGAGCTGTAAGGCAGCAGTGCTAACCACTGGCCATCAAAACCGCATCTTGAGGAGTCCGATGCATCGCTCAATCACAGTCTGGGTGGCCTCATTGTTCCGGTCTCCACTTTGATCACCGGCCTCCATACTGGCCTCATTAGCCTGGTCCTCAGCGGGTACCCCTTATCCCCCAAGAGCCAGCCGCCCATCCTGGGATGATCCTCACAGAGAGTGGGAGATATAGCTGTCATGGACACCCACCGGGAGGCACGCACACAGATACATGATCTTCATGTGGTGGCCACACATGAGCTGTATTTTCAGGGAGTGGAACCCCTTTCTGTTAACATAAGACATTCACCGATGGACCAGTGAGCGCAGGGCAACATGAGCCAATTTGGATCCAAATGTGCACACCCTGTTAGCTGAGAGCACCTCCTTTCAGGCCCACATACAATCTTTAAGGACCACCCCCCTTTCAGGACCCTCCTTTCACCCCCCAAAACCTCCCCCTTCATACCCCACTTTCATGGACATGGCCCCGCTTAGGCCCCTACCCGTGGCTGTGTCAACCTGGCACCCGGGAGCCCTGACACTGCCAGCCTAGCATCCAGACAGTACTCCTGGCACTGCCAACTGGGCACCTTAGCAGGAACAGGTTGACACTGCAAGGGTGCCTGGGTGCCAGGAGGAGAGCCAGGCTGCTGCCCTGCCCTGTCCCTGACCACCCAGGAAACTCCAATAGCCTGAGGGACCCCTGGAGTGGCCTCATTCCTGATCTCCGCTTGTGGAAACCAGTACTAATCTGCACCCAGGTGAGCTCCCGTTGGTGTGGCCGATGACTCCCGGCCCGGGCTCCGGGAGAATGCGGCCTCAAATGGGCTGCACATATTTAAATGAACCAGATAGTGCCAGGCATCACGGGCCGGGTGATTCACGTGAGGTTTCACGCCCGGTGCGAAGCCCAATTTGGGCTTCTAACCGTTGTACCCAGTGTGCCCAGATTGGCGCTGGGTGCATTGCGGTGATAGAATTGCGCGGCCAGTGTTCGGTCATATTTTCAGGGTAACAAAATTCCACCAATATGTTTCTGGCAGGCATTTTGATAATAAACCCTTGCTTAGAGAAGATAAGACAATCCGTCCGATAGCATCTTCAAGGAAACAGGGTTGGGTTTCACTCTTGGCCGACTATGAATACACCATTCAAACCTAGCATATATCAAATGCAGACGCCTTGAGGTGTCCTCCATTGCCAGAAGGTACGTCACCCCAGCAGTGCCATAAGAAATTATCTTAGCCTTGAATTTTCTCGATACCTTAGCTGTGTCTGAGCAGCAAATCAAGTACTGGACTCAGAGATCCAATATTATCTAAAGTAAAGCACATGGGATGATTGTTCATGGCTTGCATTGCGATGGAATGTCTGAACAGCTAAAACCTTTTCAAACAAGGATGAGTTGAGTTGTGAAGATGGCGTCCTTCTGTGGGAAGCGAGCTTGGTTGTCCCCATACCTGGCAGGAAGTTATACGTGCCCACCCAAGTATATCCATGATTAAAGTCCCGGCTCACAGTTAAGTTTGATGGCCTGGGGTAGATGCAAACATAGAGAGCATGGTTAGGCAGTGCGACCAATGCCAAGTTCAACAAAAGTAACCATCGACAGCCCTGTTGCACCTCTGTGAATGGCCGAATTGGCCATGGGTGAGCCTTCATGTGGACTTTATGGGCCCATTTCCTGCTTATGTTCCTGCTTATTATGTTCCTGCTTATCATGGACATGCACTCAAAATGGCCGGATATTTACAAAATGAAGTCCACGACTTAGAACATAGAACATAGAACAGTACAGCACAGAACAGGCCCTTCGGCCCTCGATGTTGTGCCGCGCAATGATCACCCTACTTAAACCCACGTAACCCAACAATCCCCCCATTAACCTTACACTACGGGCAATTTAGCATGGCCAATCCACCTAACCCGCACATCTTTGGACTGTGGGAGGAAACCGGAGCACCCGGAGGAAACCCACGCACACAGGGGGAGGACGTGCAGACTCCACACAGACAGTGACCCAGCCGGGAATCGAACCTGGGACCCTGGAGCTGTGAAGCATTGATGCTAACCACCATGCTACCGTGAGACTTATTTTGTAACAGTGGAAAATGTAAGGCAAAGCTTTGTCACCCATGGGTTGCCGGAGGGGTTGGTTTCCGACAATGGACAGCATATACCAGCGAGGAGTGACAGAGCAAGTTGTAACATTTTATGTCATCTGATGCCATTATACATATACAAACCCAACCCTGTTTCCTATACATATTACCACACTTCATCGCATGGGCTTTCTGAGAGGGCTGTACAAACCAGCATCTCTGCAGACAAAATTGGCATGTTTTCTCATTCACTGCATGACCACTGGAGTTATTCCTGTCGAGTTGCTGATGGGTGGCATCTGTGGACTGGGTTGCTCAAAAGAAAAATCACAATTCAGCAAGAATTGAGAGGATATTCGAAGTAGATGATCTAGTACATGCAAAGAAAGTTTGGCTCCTGGCAGGGAACACCTAGCCGAGGCCGCACTTAGACGTATATCCTGCATCGAGGAGCTCTGACGCCCCAGACTCTCACCCACCCAAGCCGACCCCCCAACCCTTCCCCAACTCACCTGTTGGGAGGCCCTTGAGCACCCCAGAACCCCAGCACATATCGGCAGGGCACCCCCCCGGGTGCCGATCCCCGGTGCGGGCAAAATGACAGCCTGCCAGTGTTACCTGGGTACCCTGGAAGTGCCAGGGTGGTACCTTGGCGGCACTGCCAAGATGACAGTGCCAAGGTGCTTGGTGGCACCAAAAGTTCCAGGGTGTCAGCCTGGCCAGAGGTCGACTACCCAGGGACCTGCCATTGCCTGGGAGTCCACACCCCAAGTGCTGTTCTGCCTGTCCGTTTGGGGGGACCAGTGTTAAACGGTACCACTGGGGTCTCCTCGGTGAGGCTGGTAGATGCAAGATGGCACTCGATCTGGCGTCAGTAAGGTTAGGCGGGTTTTTAAACACACTTGACTATGCGAGACTGGATCCCGCCCACTGTGGCGTAGTGACCATCGGGAATCCCGGAAGAAGCATCTACTGGGATTTATCGGCTGCATCCCATTCCGATTATGGTGGAATGCAGCCGGTATATCGCACCCTGTATTAAGGGGAGCTAAAAATACTGGTCTGAACTGGTCTTGTAAACTTTAAAATGGAACACCATTGAAAGGGGAAATAAGAACTGTTTTTCCTGGTGAGTTGGGACCCGGGTGTTGTCATGGCCAGAATGGGCACGGTGTCAAATGAGGTGGAAGTTCTGGATAAAATCCTGAAAAAGCGTTTAGACCACTTGAGAAGAAAGGCGTACCACATCGAGAGCTAGTGGGGGGGTCTGCTCCAATTATAACGTTATTGCTAATTGAAGAAATACAGAAACAAGTCAACTTGACCTGAGGAAGGGACAAGTAGTGCTCCAGCGAGAACTGAAGAAGTAAGAGGCACAGATGCATTTTTCAAAGGTTGAGAGTCCAATTTCTGAAAGTTAAAACAAAGCCACCTCTACTGTGGTGACACCACCTGCTGGACTACGCCATTCCCAGCGGAGATTCACACGGATGATCCCAGGAATGGTAGGCCTAACATACGATGAACGTCTGAGGATCGTGGGATTATATTCATTGGAGTTTAGGAGGTTGAGGGGAGATCTAATAGAAACGTACAAGATAATGAATGGCTTGGATAGGATGGACGTAGGGAAGTTGTTTCCATTAGCAGGGGAGACTAGGACGCGGGGGCACAGCCTTAGAATAAAAGGGAGTCACTTTAGAACAGAGATGAGGAGAAATTTCTTCAGCCAGAGAGTGGTAGGTCTGTGGAATTCATTGCCACAGAGGGCGGTGGAGGCCGGGACGTTGAGTGTCTTTAAGACAGAAATTGATAAATTCTTGATTTCTCGAGGAATTAAGGGCTATGGGGAGAGAGCGGGTAAATGGAGTTGAAATCAACCATGATTGAATGGTGGCGTGGACTCGATGGGCCGAATGGCCTTACTTCCGCTCCTATGTCTTATGGTCTTATGGTCTAAGAGGAATTCCCCTGACAAACTCAGCTGATGATCGACTGTGTTAAAGAACGTCTTTACTGTTGTTTTATTGTAAATGGTTTAACGTTAGTTTGAGTATGGTAATAAGGGGGGAGGGATGGAGTAGCGAACTCCTTCAAAGGGAGGTCGGATTTTCAGGGGCCATGTGGCCTGATTGGCTAATTAGTTACTAAACTTGGCGGTGGCCAATTATTGAATTCTTAGAAGATGATAAATAAAGTCCAATTGCTTCCACACATTCAGAATAAAAAACATTCAATGATCAGAGACGGGATTCTCCCATCCCCCAGCCGCGTATTCCTCGGCAGCGTGCCTTAGATAACTTAGAACAGTACAGCCCCTTCGGCCCTCAATGTTGTGCCGAGCAATGAATCACCCTACTCAAACCCACGTAACCACCCTATACCCGTAACCCAACAACCCCCCCCTTAACCTTACTTTTTAGGACACTACGGGCAATTTAGCATGGCCAATCCACCTAACCCGCACATCTTTGGACTGTGGGAGGAAACCGGAGCACCCGGAGGAAACCCACGCACACACGGGGAGGACGTGCAGACTCCGCACAGACAGTGACCCAGCCGGGAATCGAACCTGGGACCCTGGAGCTGTGAAGCATTTATGCTAACCACTATGCTACCGTGCTGCCGTTTGCTAACGGTGGGATTCTCCCATCCCCCAGCCGTGTATTCCTCGGCAGCCGCGTATTCCTCGGCAGCGTGCCGTTGGCTGACGGCAGGATTCTCTGCACCCGCTACTTGTCAATGGAATTTCCCTTTGAAGCCACCCCATGTCGCCGAGGAACCTGTGGGTGGGGAGGCACTGCTGGCGGGAACAGCGAATCACTGGAGAATTCCGGCCAGGAAACCAGAAGTGCTTTGGTACAATGTTTGGGAAAGCCTGATTGGGTACGTCGCTTAAAAAGGAGAAAAAGTTTGAAGATAGCTGAAAAAATAATGAATTTAAACCTCATTTGTATGAGAGTCCTTCCATTTATAAAGTACCTTTCGTGATCTCAGGGCAACCAATTAAGAGTTTTACAATTGGGACCCTGGTTCTAATTGAAGAAACTGTGGCAGCTAACAAGATCTGAGAAACAAAAGGGACAATTTCGCAGCATTTCATGTTCTCCTGATGTTAGGCTGGACATGGGGAAGACCACCCTTGCTCATCGTTGAAACTGTGCTCTGGGATCATGTACGTCTACCCAACAGAGCAGAGGAAGCCTTGGTTTCCCAAGAAGGCCCTGTAAGATAGGACCTTCAGCACTCCCCCGCACTGCACTACAATGTCACTGCGGCAGGTATCAAACCCATGTCTTGCAGGCTCTGAGGCATGATTCCCACGAGCTGTGTCAGGGTTGTGTGGTGATTGTGTATCAGTGTACATGCAATACAACTGAGCAAGCACTAGAGGGAGCACGGGAGAGAGCTATAAATACAGAGGGACAGGAAGTGAGGACACACTTCACGGAAGGGAGAACTGGTAGCAGGACACAGACACAGACACAGGCAGGCAGGCAGGCAGGATTTCAGGTAGCTATAAGTTCTGAAGACAGAACAAATTCACAATAAAGCATCTTCTCCAACTTTGAGACTACGAGGTTTATTAAGACACAAGGAACAACACAGGTTGAATACCTGCCATGCCCTAGCTGTTCTTGCCGCCATATATCTCCTCTTGCTCTTCCAGTCGATGACTTCCGGTTACAAGGTGCGGAAAATAATGTTGACCTTTATATTGATATCCCAAAAATACATAAAGAAGAAATGTAATTGTCCTGAAATATTGTCCCACAATCTCTGACCGCCCAAGAAAAAGGTTCATTGTGCTGTGCAGTCTCCAACCATCAAAGTACCATTTCTGTTCTGTGCTTTGCACTGATTATTTTTTACATTGGTCACAGCATTTTTTGAATCAGAGAGAAAAGAAAATCACCCAGTGTTCTGAACACTGAAAAGCAAACTTTCAGGGACTGCAGGCCTGGATTTGACTCTGATGCTCCCCCCAGACCACACCCCATCAGTATTAAAATCAAAGTTTGAGTGCAGCATGGCTACTTAAACAAGTCATCAGAAACTCATTGCGTTACCCCCACCTCTCCCACTTCCCTACTCCATCATCTAAACCAGGGGTAGGCAAACTACGGCCGCATGCGGCTCGCCAAAGGTCTTTATGTGGCCCACCAAGATCAAGTCATTAAGAAAATTTTTTTAAAAAACAATTTAAAAAAAACATTTTTATTTTATAAGGTTAATGAGGGGGGGGGGGCTGTTGGGTTACGGGTATAGGGTGGATACGTTGACTTGAGTAGGGTGATCATTGCTTGGCACAACATCGAGGGCCGAAGGGCCTGTTCTGTGCTGTACTGTTCTATGTTCTATATGAGGCGCCCAGAATCATAACCGGGTGAAGCGCCATTTTTGAAAAGTAGAGAAAAAGAGGGCTAAAGGCAGGATGCCGCCGGGGAAACGCTGAGGTATATGCCGCACGCTAATTGGTTACAACCGGGACTATTAGAGTATAGAACAGTACAGCACAGAACAGGCCCTTCGGCCCTCAATGTTGTGCCGAGCCATGATCACCCTACTCAAACCCACGTATCCACCCTATACCCATAACCCAACAACCCCCCCTTAACCTTACTTTTTGTAGGACACAACGGGCAATTTAGCATGGCCAATCCACCTAACCCGCACATCTTTGGACTGTGGGAGGAAACCGGAGCACCCGGAGGAAACCCATGCACACAGGGGGAGGACGTGCTGACTCCACACAGACAGTGACCCAGCTGGGAATCGAACCTGGGACCCTGGAGCTGTGAAGCATTTATGCTAACCACCATGCTACCCTGCTGCCCTATATTAATTAATTAATATACTATGCAGCCCTTTAAAATTGTGAATTTCTGAATGTGGCCCTTGCTGGGAAAAGTTTGCCCACCCCTGGTCTAAACACTGAGGGCGGCATTTTCAAAATAAATGGCCAAGTATCAGAACGCCGGGTAATACCAGGCAAAACGCACTCTGCACGGAACTGTTTCATTTCCATTAAATCGCACTCATGAGATCAGATGACCAAAAGTCTAGTGAAAGAGGTAGGTTTTATGGAACGTCTTACAAGAGGAAAGTGAGATAGAGAAACAGAGATAACATAATATAGAACATACAGTGCAGAAGGAGGCCATTCAGCCCATTGAGTCTGCACCGGCCCGCTTAAGCCCTCACTTCCATCCTAACCCCGTAACCCAATAACCCTTCCTAACCTTTTTGGTCACTAAGGGCAATTTAGCATGGCCAATCCACCTAACCTGCACGTCTTTGGACTGTGGGAGGAAACCAGAGCACCCGGAGGAAACCCACGCAGACACGGGGAGAACGTGCAGACTCCGCACAGACAGTGACCCAAGGGGGAATCGAACCTGGGACCCTGGCGCTGTGAAGCAACAGTGCTGTCCACTTGTGCTACCGTGCTGATAAAGAGTCATTGGACTCGAAACATTACCTCTTTTCTCTCCCGACAGACGTTGCTAGGCCTGCTGAGATTTTCCAGCATTTTCTCTTTAAACTCAAGATGTTGCGGGGAGCCAATCTAGGTCAGTGAACACAGGGATGATAGAAGAACAGGACTAGGGTGAGTTATGACACAGGTAGCTAATTAATGACTCACAACTGTGACAATCAGCAGAGCTGCAAAATGGGTGGGTCAATTTCCCAGTTTAAACTGTCGTTCAATATCAAAGGCAGCCTTGATGCTTCACCGCGGCTGCGTGGGTTTCCTCCCACAAGTCCCGAAAGACGTGCTTGTTAGGTGAATTGGACATTCTGAATTCTCCCTCTGTGTACCCGAACAGGTGCTGGAATGTGGCGACTAGGGGCTTTTCACAGTAATTTCATTGCAGTGTTAATGTAAGCCTACTTGTGACAATATTAAAGATTATTATTATTATAAATGATCCCAAATAAGTTTCCAATCTCAGATAACTAACCTGAAAGTTGCAGAACAGAAATGTAGGGCTGGATTCTCCCGCCCCACCCGCTACAAAGACGCCACGGGCGAGACTTCAGGCGGTGTTCTCCGGTCGTCGGGCAAATGGGGGCCACAGAATCCTACCCATAGCATTTTCCTCAAGAGAGTGCAAGCTCATTTGCATGATCACACCACGACAGATTTGTTTTATTATTTATTCCTGGAATGTAAACATCACTTGCCAGGCCAGCATTTATTACCTGTCCCAAATTACCATGAGGTGGTGGTGAGCCGTGTTCTTGAGCCTATGCAGTCCCACAGGAAGGGGGGGGGAAGCGACAAGTGGAGGAACATGATTGCGTTCCGAGTCATGATGGCGGTGCGACATTTATCGGAACCTGCAGATGGTGGTGATCCCATGTGTCTGTTGCCCTTGTCCTTCTTGTTGGTAGAGTTTGAAAGGCTCACACAGACCGAACCAGTTTTAATTGCTCTATTGTCAATAAAGAAGTCTACTCTCACAGTAGTGATAAAAATAGAGCGAGACAAAGTTTGTCTGGTGTTGTTTTTAGACTTGTGATTTTTTTGCTTGAATTCTTGTCAGTCCTTTTGTTTGCTTTGATATTTTCTTCCCCCAATTTCCAAGCACAGGAATTGATTTTCTTATCATTGTGTATCTGTCACAAATATAAACAGTGAACTATGCCGGAGTTTATTTTATTGATGTAACCCTCCACTCTTTACTTGAACAACTATTCTCCCAAATGTGAGTCCAAGCAGTAAGTTGCTGGCAGGCCGGTGGGCTGTATCCTCACTTAGCATCTCCACATGCAGACTTTCCAACAGGAGTCCCCCAATGATAACCAGAACACAGCAACTGAGTGCGATCCTCCCTTGCATCACTATTGTGTCCTTAGCCCTACAGTAGCAGAGATCAGACCAGGAAGTAAACTTGTCTTTTACATTTTCTATTTAGTCTTTAACTTCTTCAAGTGTTTCCATTTCTTCGAACATCTCGTGCCAAAGATAGCACACAAGAAAGATTTGAATTATATTGTACAGGTGTACTGTTCTGTTTCAGCCACTAGTTGTTGCTAATGTGCATTGAGTTTCTATAGCACTTTAGTGCCGCCAAGTGGTAGAAATAAGAACTGCAGTAAAAATCACAATGTTTGATCTCTGGACCTGAGCGAGGGTTGGGATTGTTTTCTGCTATTTTGTCATCTAAATTGGGATGAACTTGAACAGGCCCCCAAATATTGAGCCTCATGCTCCTGGATTTTTCTCTTACCTCTTTATATACACACACACACAGACAAAGTGGAACTCAGATCTAAAGCCTCGGCCAATGATGGTCCACACAACATGATTTTACAGTCTCGTGGGAGCTCAGTTGACTTCACAATGCTTCAAAATTCAGAAATTAAATTCACTAAGTTCCAGAAACCCTGGTCACTCATATTGCATAAACGGGCATATTTAACCAGTCACAACCCCCAACTATCCCTTCTCTCAAATATCTCCAAATATATCCTAACTGGGGAGAGATGTGTATTGGTATACTTTCTGCCTGATTTACAAATAGCTGTACTTTTAAAATATTGCCTCAAAGTTTGTCTCTTATTTATTTCCTACTTTTCTTCATCTATCGACATTAAATACCATTCCTGTCACAGGAGTCACGACAACAGCCAACTCCCTGTGAAAAAAGCACTTGAGCTTAATTCAGAAAGCTTGTGGAAGTTTCTTAGGACACGTGAAATGACAGGTAATTTTACCAATTGATGTAATGTCCGATATATTTTAAAGAACAGAGACAAGTATTTATCTGGGCTCCAGCAAAATTTCCAAATCAATTCAATTATATTTAGGTTATAATTTGAGACAATCTGCAGGTAACCACGGAAACAGAGCATGTAGCCATTGCTGTAGAGGCTCCATGCTTCTTTTGCCCAGAATCTATCCATTACAATGATCTTGCTATCATGGGACCTTGGGATCATTATTCATATTCCTTTCTTTGCTTCTGTTTTTCAACATTTCTTAAATTGAAGAACCCATAAGAAGCAAAAGAACATTAGAGCAGATATTGGCCTAGGGGGAGCGCTAATTGGATTAATAAGGCCCAATAAATGCCAGACAAGAAGCATGTGCACAGTTCCAGACCAAATTGAGCCTTTCAATGTACTGGGAAAGGACAAACACGAGGCATACTTATGCTTGTTGTGGATGCATTCAGGGCCATCAATTGAAGGATGTTTCAGCATTCACCGTCAATGCCAACTTAGTTCTCTCACACAATCGGGGTCAGTATAACTTCTGAAAATGGTACATCCAATGACATCATCGACAATCAGTGCTTGCTAAATTCAATACTTGTGATAATTCCCTGTCACCAATCAACCCCTCGCATTTACATTTCCAACCAGAACAAAAAACTGATTAACAATCATAAATTGTTGAACAATTTCTAAAGGGTTGTCAGTGGCAAGACACTTTTCAATGGAGTCGGCATAAATACCTCAAAGTGCAGTATCTTTAATTCACCCACACAGGGTTCTGAAACAGTGAATGCGACAATTGTTGAGGGAAACTGCAGCCGGCCCTTGTGCAGAACTGAGTGAACATTTGTGCCAGATATCTTTGTGGCTCGAGGTAATCAGCTGACCCTGGGACGATGAAACAGAGAGTTTTGATACTACACCACCTCTCACAAAAGGCTGCCACCTCCAGTTGCGGTTACAGAAAATCCCGCTGCTGCAGAAAAGGCAGCAGCAAGTATTTTTACTTCTGTGTGCACAACAGATGATCACTTTCCAAACTTGTTTCAATGGGGATTTCCCCACCTTTGAAAAGGAGAGTTTGACAGAATGGAATAAAGTATAGCCATTTACCTGTCAGCACTCACCAATGCCCACATTCTTTATTTATTGATCAGACCGTGTTAGCATTTAACAACGTTGCTGTAACACCTATGACTTCCTCAGAATAATTTCAAGCCATATAGAGAAAGGTCTTCCAGAAAAATTCTTACCTAAACTTTTCCTCTGAATAAATCCTAAAAAAAACGTTCAATTATTTCTAAAAATGTCAAGATTCTGGGGGTCACTTTTGTCAGGGTGAAGACAAGCATTAAATGGATGCGGCGCGAATAAGTCCAGACTCCCTGAAAGTCTAGATTTAGCACACCAATTCGGTCCTCATTACTGAATGGCACAGTTTGAATTTTCCTGGAAGTGCTAAACAGACACCTGTAAGTTCAGCACAACAGTACTGATTAGATGCAATTTTTGTGGAGTAATGTGGAAACTTTAGCAACTCAAAGTAAGGTAAATGGACATAGCTTTATTTAACTATTTACAAAGTTCTGTTCAAAGCAACATAAGACTCCCAGTACAGGTCTTGCTGGGTGAACTGACCGCCCCAGGCCCTGCTTTGGGCCGGCTTTCATCCCCAGGTGGGTGGCCTCTGTCCCCTATTTGGGAACCCCGTACTCCATGAGTCCCACGGGGAGATCGATGATAGTTTCCCTTTGGTTCTCGTGGGGATTACGACAGAAAAATAGAAAACTTTATGGCACAGAAGGGAGGTTCTATGGCCCTTGGTGTCATTGCTGGCTGAAAAAAGAACTATCCAGTTTACTCCCACCTTCTAGTTCTTAATCTGTAGCCTTGTAAGTTACAGCATTTTAAAATCATGACCAAGTGTTTTTGAAATGGGCAAGCGTTTCCCACGAGCAGCCTTTCCAGACTCCCACAATCCTCTGGGTGGAAAAGTTACTCTCCAAATCCACTTGAGTCTCCAAATCCACTTGAATATGCCCCCTGGTTACTGTCCTCTCTGCTCATGGAAGTACATTCTTCCTTTCCTTTATAATTTTACACACCTCAATTAATTCTCCCCTCAGCCCTCTACCCCAAAGAAAACAAACCCAGCCTATTTACTATGTGCGTTCCTCACACTCCTTTCCATTTAAGTTTGGTTGGTGCACAGCGATGGATTGTAGGACAGTTCGGGGACCAAGGGAAGGCGTGCATGTTCTCAGATGAAGTACTGGAGACCCTTGTGGTGCAGGTCCAGAGAAGGGAAGACATCCTGTACTATCATGCCCTTCTCTCTTGCAGGAATCAGATCTTACTCTGCATGGTGTCATGCCCTCCTCCCACTCGTTATAGAGGCAAAGGGAGACATCTAGCGAGATGTCCATGAACAAGCACTCCCTTTCCTTTGGTGACTCCAATAAGGTGTAGTAAAGTGGAGCAGCATAGCTTTTATTCCTTTTAGTGACACACTCGGAGAATTATTTTCACAATAAATTATGTTCAAACGTTGGTGAAGTCTTGATAAAAAGTGTCACAGAAAGTAACCCGGTGTGTTTCAGAGCTTTCCTTGTCAAAGCTCCAGCAGTAATGACCATGAAACTGAGATTATCCCTTGATGCAGCACAATGAAAGTATTGTTTGAACTGTCAGTGAGATGCATTATCCATGACAATTCCTCGACCAATCAGGCATCGACTTGTCAATCAATCAGCATCCTGTTCCCATACAGTATAAAGTTGTTGTTTCCCCTGACATTAGAATTCTTGTGATTGTCCTGATAAGTGCAAGACAAAAAGCTTTGACAATATCTATTTTTTTAGCAATATTCAAGTTCTGCACTACCAAACCACTGTGCACATGACAGGGATGAGCTCAAGTTACATTCCAGCTACACAAAACATCTGTAACAACAAAGGAATTCAGGAGATAAAGCACACAGTTGGGCAAGTATTATAATCAAGCTGGTGTGTTCTGAGAAAATGTTACATCTTTTAATCTTATGGCTTATTTGGCCACATGTCAATGAGAAAATTCCTGTGTTTCACAGAATCACACAGTACCAAAGAAGGCTCAGGTGGATTGGCCAGAATCAATGCGTGGGGTTATGGGGATAGGTCAGGGGAGTGTGCCGAGGCAGAGTGCTCTTTTGGAGGGCCGGTGCAGACTTGATGGGCCGACTGGATAGTAGTGATTCTTTGGATCCTTCTATAGAGGCCATTTGGCCTGTCATGTCTGTCCTGGGGCTTTGAAAAGGTGACATTGGGCTGGATTCTCTGGCTCCCCCAGCCATGTGTTTCCCGGCAGCGTTCGCCGTTTCGCTGACAGTGGGATTTGATCTTCCCGTCGCTTGTCAATGGGATTTCCCACTGAAACTGACCCACGCCACTGGGAAACCCCGTGACAGGGGGGGGCGCAGCTGGTGCCAAAGGTGAATAGCAACAACTGGAGAATTCTGGCCGTTATTCCTCTTCCCTTCCCTTTCCCCAAAGTCCTGGAATTTTTTCTATTTTAAGGATTAAAACTCCTTTTGAAAGTTAACACTGAATTTGTTTCCGCCATCATTTCTGACAGAGCACTGGAAATTATAACAATTTATCACGGCCTAGTTACTGACCCTTCCACAGTTTCTCCCTAATTCCTCTATTAAAGCACTTCATAATTATTGAACATCTCGATCAAACCTCCCCCTGATCTTTTCTGTTCTGCTGCAAAGAGAACAATCACAGCTTTTCTAGTCCCTTCAAATGTGAAGTAACATGTGTAATAAATGAGACAAAAGTGTCACTTACTGCCTGTGAAAACCCCTCATTTTAAGTGTCTCCAGAAATAGCTTAAAATAGCTTTGGGACACTGTTTTTCACTGATTAAACTGCAGGCTTTACCAGATGGTTAAAATAGCAAAGTTTTCAAAGATTCAATGACTTTTTTTCTTAATGGAATCAAACGACATTGAGTGTACAGCACAGGGAACAGGCCATTTGTTCCAACTGGTCTCTGCTGGCATTTATGCTCTTCACGGACCCTCGCCCGCTCTCCTTTATTTAACCCCATTATCGTCTCATCCTACTCCTTTCTCCATTACGTGCTTCTCCAGCTTTCCCTTCGAAGCACCCACGTTATTTGCCTCTGCTGCTCCCTGAGGTAGTACGTTCCACATTCTAATCATTCTCTGGTAAAGAGGTTTCTCCTGAATCCTGTATTAGATTTATTAGAGACTAGTTTTGGCCACCCTGCAAGTCAAAATATTTTCTTTCTGCTCTGCTGATTTCCTTCAATAATTTTAAAGAGGTCTATTTGAGCTTCTGTCCAGCTCACTATTTTAACCCACAGTATGAAAGTCATTATTTTATTTCATCATTTACACTTGCACCCAATTTATGTCCAGATCGGACTCAGATATTCCAGGGTTGGGAAATGGTTGCTGTTTTTATTCATTGCATTCATAGTCAGCATCAAAGACTTGCACAGCAGGAATAACATGGCTGGAAGAACAGTAAACATTCCTCTGGATTCTCCAAAAGATTGGCCTTGAGCAAAAGTTCCAAAGAGGTCAGTGGGCTCCACTCTGCCCAGGCAAGTGCACAACTTGAACTTCATGCCAGGCATGTCGGTAACCTCTCTAAGCTCAATGTCAACTTGTACTGCTCTGCGTGAAAGTTCGTGTTGTGTTCTGAGATGCCCACCCACAACAGACTGTAAACAAGCAACTGATTTAATTTACTGCCAGATTCTGAGGGGTCTTTACAAGATGGACATGGAAAGGATGTTTCGTCCTGTCGGATAATCTGGGACTAGGGGGGGATACTGCTTAAAAATAAGGGGTTGCTTATTTAAGACAGATGTTTTCCTCTGAGGGTCGTAAATCTTTAGAACCCTTCCTCAAAAGGCAGTCAACATTTTTAAGACAGAGGCAGACAATTTCTTGATGAACGAGGGAGTGAAATTGGAGGTGGGCAGCATTGTGGGGGTGAGGTTGTAATCAAATCAGCCAGATCTGACTGAGTGATGGAGCAGGCCCGTCCTCCTGCTCCTGATTAATATGTCAGTTTGTCAGACTACAGCCAAGCCTTTTACTTTGTCAATCGAGACATTGAAGGTGAAAGGAAAATGGAATAACGAACGCCTGTTGGTGTTTTAAGAGTTCATGGTCTTGAACGTAAAAGGTAAGAGTCCTGCCAACTGGGCCACGTTGACCAGCCAAGTCAGAAGAGTGACGGAGGTCGGCATTATCAATATTTTGGTCTCAGTTATTTCCCCCTGCTGTGCACAAATCCCAGCAGATCCAGCCGACATTTCACGATGTGGGTCAGGAAAAGGATGGGTTATGGAAGAAAATGTTGCCATGTACGTATTTAACATCTGATCTAGCAGTGTCCAATGTCATCGCTCCCAGCCAAAAGGTTGGGAAGAAAAAGAGTTCTATTTCCCAGCACTGGAGTTCGTTACTTCAACAAGTACAACCAATAATTGGATCAGTGAAAGATAACGCTGCTGCTCTTGGCACCATATCAGTTGGGAACTGGGTACCATTAAAACATTCTTCCAGCAGATGTTTCTGTGAAATAAAACACGCTCATGTGATGTTACTTGCTTCTCAGATGGAGCAAAGTAGATAACAATTGGTTTATTCCCATGGGCCATAAACCACGATCAAGTCCCATCTGCTTATTTACCATTGTTGTTGGCTTTGTTACAATTATTATTTTAAATTTGTTTCAAGTGAAGTTTCTCTTGTGATAGACAGTCAGCAACTCAGCCAAATGCATGGGAATGTCAGAAACTGCCTGTGTTTCTTGATGAGCAGAAACAATTTGGAAACAATTCGGACAGGATTCTGTTTGGGACACTAAGGGAGCGATTTAATGGAAAAATCTAAGTGTCATTTTGGACATGATTGGCGAGGTGTTTCTTGATGGTCACATTGGCGAGATCACGGCCCATATTTAATAGCACAGTGCTGAATATGAGCCCCCCCCCCACCCTGAGCGTCTCGCCATCACTTGCTGCCTCGCCGCCTGATTTGCCAGAGTTGCGCCTGAGCATATCACCGCCACCAAGGGGGAGCTACGTTTAAGCTGTGGGGGTGCCAACCTGGATAGGCTTCCTGATGCTGTCGACGTGAGAAGGGGCACCCTGTTGCCCCGAGGGCATCGGAGAGCCAACAGCAAGGCCACCATTACCTCCTGGGAGGCAGTGACAGCGGCTGTCAGTGGGGGCAGCATGACCAGGAAGACCAGTGTCTAATATCGGAAGAAGACCAAAAACCTCCACCAAGCTGCAAGGATAAGTTAACACCGCTCTTCAAGCATCAAGGGAGGCAGTGGCATCGTGGTATTGTCGCTGGACTAGTAACCCAGAGATTACAAGAAGTCCAGAGTCATGCTTTGGGAAACGTGTTCGAATCCCACCATGGCAGATGGTGAAATTTGAAATCAATAATAAAAATAACTCTGAAGTTGATCTTGAAACCATTGTTAATTGTCGTAAAAGCTGGTTCACTAATGTCCTTTAGGGAAGGAAACCTGATCTGGCCTACATGTGACTCCAGATCCACAGCCATGTGGTTGACTCTGAAATGTCCTCAGAGATGGGCAATAAATGCTGACTCCTCCTCACATGCGATCTTCGAGCTTGTTCCTCAGAACCACCCGGCATCCACCAGCACAACCCATTCACGTCCAGTTGCGGTGCCCACACATGCAACCTACAATAGACCGCCCTTATCCATCAAAGCCCTCTCTTTGGCTCCGTAGAAGAAGATAGCCCATAATAAATGGGAAGGGGTCAAGATGGGGCCAGAGTACCAGAGATTCAAGTCCTCACTCCCGAGGAAGAACCAATCCTGGAAATCGCGGGTTCCCCCGAGGAGAGAGCAGTCACCAACAGAGAGGTTGGCCTGCACCACAGAGGTGAGGATCCACTGCCCATTCATCCAGATGACCTGTCTCAAGTGAATTGTTCACGTCAGGCGAAATGATCCTTCTCTATCACTGACCAAACATTCATTCTCTTGCAGGATCTCCACCCTGCCCATAATCCACCAGACAAGGCCTGTTTCCTATCAAATACAAATTCAGGATAAGCGGGTGGATCACATTAGGTCCTCCTGTACCCAAAACCTCTCGCAATGAAGGCCAACATATCATGAGCCTTCTTTATCGCCTGCTGCACCTGCATGCTTACAAGCATAGAATTGACACAGAATTCACAGCATTGAAGTAGGTCATTTGGTTCAACTGCTCTGTTAACACAAACTTCATCAGGAATTACTGGGAAAATAAAATGTCTCAGACTCACAAATACAGCCCTCAATAATACACTTGGACTGCAATGACATTAAAAAAACTGTCATGCTGACAATTGAGAAATAAGTGTCGACTTTCAAACATTGCTACAGAATTATGACTGTGAAACCCCTACCTTGGCGTCTTTGTCGAAGGGTAATAAAAACGGCTTCTTTAAATTAAATTAAATGAAGAAAGAACGGTTCATTTTTGATACATGTGCACATCAGTTCTAAAGAAAGTCCCACTCAAAATGTTGAACTGAGTTTTCTCTTTCCAGTTGATACCGCGAATCTCTGGGGTTCTTTTTCTGAGTCCCTGAAATGTGCAGAAATAATTTTTTTGCTTATATCTCTGCTTTCTTCCCATCCACCAAAAATGCACAGCACTAACTCAGAGTGACCAGTAAAAGTCTAAAGCATTCCTTCTTCAGTCACTGAATTTTGAAACGACCAAGGAGCCTTCAGTTGTTGAGAAATTCACAGAATTATCATGCTTGAAAGTGTTGTATAATGATCCCCTATTATCCAATAAGAATGTTGTGAAAAATTACTGTGTCACCACACAATAATGTTCTGTGCCGAAGGTTCTGAGTGGGAGTAGCAAAGGGAATCCTATTTGATTCTAGGGCACAGCTGACGACCAATTTCTTGGAATTTCATGCAGGTCCTGAAATAGTTCCATGGGATACAAGCAGACAATGACTGAACACATTCATACCTTAAGTGTCTACCTTCAATTTTATACGAAATAGGCGAATGCCTGCTTTAAAACAGCAGAGCAAGGAATTACCCACAAACAAAAGGAATATCTGTGTCCTATGTAAAGAAAGCACAATTTCATGTACATCGTCATGCTGTTGCTCAGACCGTTTTACTTTTTGAACATATATTCTGTTCATGAATGTTGAATGGTGGGCAGCGCAGTGGCGTAGTGGTTAGCACTGCTGCCTCACGGTGCCGAGGATCGGGGTTCAATCCCGGTCCTGGGTCGCTGTCCGTGTGGAGTTTGCACATTCTCCCCGTGTTTGCGTGGGTCTCATCCCCATAACCCAAAGATGTGCAGGCTAGCTGGATTGGCCCTTAATTGGAAAAAAAAATTGGGTACTCCAAATTTATTTTTAAAAAATGAATGTTGAATGGAGCAGTATGCTGAATGCACCAATGAGTAGAGTACAGAATAATTTTGTTTCTAAACCTTCACTAATTCCAACATATTGCTAAAGCGGCATATTTTACAGCGTGGGATGTGGCGGGTCAGCCAGATGTCCACTGGTGGTGGGTGGGGCCAGAAAATCCCACCCCGTGTACTCCACCCAACCACTCACTGAGAAAGAACCTTGCCTCATGTTGCCGTTGGCTCTTGTACAATTCATGCCCATCTGGTGACCTCTGCTTTTCAGCCCTTACACCAATGAGAAACAGAAGGGGCGGGATTCTCCGACCCATCGCCGGGGGCCGGCGTCAATCCCACCCCCGTCGTGTCCTGAAGTCTCTGTGAGAACGAGTGCCGGGGGAGGGGGTGGGGTGGTGGGGGGGGGAGGCCGTCCGTCTAGCCAGGTGCCATCCTCCCACAGTCACGCCCATGCAGCCCATGGCACCTGGCTGCCGGGGGGGGGGGGTTGGTATTGGGCAATGATGACATGTTGTCGTTCCCCTTCCCCCCCCCCCCCCCCCCCCCCCCCCCGCCGCCACAGGCCGTCATGTTTTCTGATCAGCCAGCGATGTTGGCCACTGTGGCGGCAGCCGCTATTCTACATGTTGCCCTGGAGGAGGAGGAGGAGGAGGAGCGTGGCAGAGAGGCGGCGCAGGCTGCCACAGAGGGGCAGGCGGCAGGCGCCCAGGCTGGAGGGCCACCCGCCCGACAGGACGAGGAGGAGGAGGAGCAGGGGGAGCACGAAGAGGAGGAGCACGAGGAGTGGGTGGAGGACGTCGTGGCGCCACAGCGATGGAGACGCCCGAGGTGCACCGGTGCATCCGGGCAGTGACAGACGCCATTTATGCAATTGCGGACCGCTACATCAGGTTCCCTGTGGATCGGGCAAGCCAGGATGCCCGGGCCGTGGGCTTATCTGCCGTGCCGGTGTTCCCATGGTCCAGGGAGCGATCGATGGGATGCATGTCGCCGTGCAGCCACCTGCAGATAACAGGGCTATGTTCACCAACAGGAAGGGGACGCATTCCATGAACATACAGGTGGCCTGCGACCACTGCATGATGATCCTGCACATCTGAGCCCGGTACCCGGTTCACAAGTCATACGTGTTGTCGCGGTCTTACATCCCCAGCATGTTCGAGGGACGCCACCCCCGACTGAGGGGCTGGTTGCCTTGCGACAGGGGTTACCCGTTGCGGTCGTGGCTGATGACGCCTATACGGAGGCCACAGAGTGACGCGGAGAACAGCTACAATGATGCCCATGCAGCGACAAGGGGTGTGATAGAGAGGGGCTTTGGGCCGCTGAAGATGTGTTTCAGGTGCCTGGACATCTCTGGGGGGGCCCACCAGTACCCCCCAGATAGGGTCGGCAGCATCATTGTGGTGTGCTGTGTCCTGCACAACATAGCTCAGCAGAGGGGCGATTTGCCGCAGGCAGAGGAGGGGGGAGTGGAGGAGCAGGAGGAAGAGGCGCAGACCTCCCCAGATGAGGGAGATGGGGGCAATGGTCAGGGCAGACGGGCTGGACATGGGCGGGTGGCTGCCCACCATTACCGGCTGGGCCAGCGGGCACGGGACAGGCACGAGAGCGGAGAGACAGGGGCGAGACTTCATTAAAGAGCGGAGAGAGAGGGGCGAGACTTCATTAAAGAGCGGAGAGAGAGGGGCGAGACTTCATTAAAGAGCGGAGAGAGAGGGGCGAGACTTCATTAAAGAGCGCGGAGAGACAGGGGCGAAACTTCATTAAAGAGCGCGGAGAGACAGGGGCGAAACTTCATTAAAGAGAGCGGAGAGACAGGGGTGAGACTTCGAAGGTAAGTTTACCTCTTTAAAACTTTAAAAACTTACCTGGAAGAGCGACATCACAGCAAAGCAGAGATCTGATTGGCTGGTAAGGAAAGTGCTCCAATTAGCAGCAGCTGGGAGAAATTTTAACTCTTCCTGTGTTGGTGAGTATTGTGATTGGTAAGTAAAGTCTTTGTTCCTTTCACTTATTAATTATTTGATAGTATAGTTTGTAGTCAGTTAAGGTAAGGGGTAAAAATGGCAGGAGATCCCAGACCCGTGTTATGCTCCTCGTGTGCGATGTGGGAGCTCAGGGACACGTCCACTGTCCCTGGCTCTTTCACGTGCAGGAATTGTGTTCAGTTGCAGCTCCTGTTAGACCGCTTGACGGCTCTGGAGCTGCGGATGGACTCACTTTGGAGCATCCGCGATGCTGAGCAGGTCGTGAATAGCACGTTTAGCGAGTTGGTCACACCGCAGGTGAAAGTTACTGAGGGAGATAGCAAATGGGTGACCAAAAGGCAGAGAAAGAGCAGGAAGGCAGTGCAGGTGTCCCCTGCGTTCATCTCCCTCCAAAACAGGTATACCATTTTGGATACTGTTGGGGGAGATGACTCACCAGGGGAAGGCAGTAGTAGCCAGGCTCATGGCACCGTGGCTGGCTCTGCTGCACAGAAGGGCAGGAAAAAGACTGGCAGGGCTATAGTCATAGGGGATTCAATTGTAAGGGGAGTAGACAGGCGTTTCTGTGGTCGAAAACGAGACTCCCGAATGGTATGTTGCCTGCCGGGTGCTCGGGTCAGGGATGTCTCCGATCGGCTGCAGGACATACTAAAGGGGGAGGGTGAACAGCCAGTGTTCGTGGTGCATATAGGCATCAACGATATAGGTTAAGAACATAAGAACATAAGAACTAGGAGCAGGAGTAGGCCATCTGGCCCCTCGAGCCTGCTCCGCCATTCAATTAGATCATGGCTGATCTTTTGTGGGCTCAGCTCCACTTTCCGGCCCGAACACCATAACCCTTAATCCCTTTATTCTTCAAAAAACTATCTATCTTTACCTTAAAAACATGTAATGAAGGAGCCTCAACTGCTTCACTGGGCAAGGAATTCCATAGATTCACAACCCTTTGGGTGAAGAAGTTCCTCCTAAACTCAGTCCTAAATCTACTTCCCCTTATTTTGAGGCTATGTCCCCTAGTTCTGCTGTCACCCGCCAGTGGAAACAACCTGCCCGCATCTATCCTATCTATTCCCTTCATAATTTTAAATGTTTCTATGAGATCCCCCCTCATCCTTCTAAATTCCAACGAGTACAGTCCCAGTCTACTCAACCTCTCCTCATAATCCAACCCCTTCAGCTCTGGAATTAACCTAGTGAATCTCCTCTGCACACCCTCCAGCGCTAGTACGTCCTTTCTCAAGTAAGGAGACCAAAACTGAACACAATACTCCAGGTGTGGCCGCACTAACACCTTATACAATTGCAACATAACCTCCCTAGTCTTAAACTCCATCCCTCTAGCAATGAAGGACAAAATTCCATTTGCCTTCTTAATCACCTGTTGCACTTGTAAACCAACCTTCTGTGACTCATGCACTAGCACACCCAAGTCTCTCTGAACAGCGGCATGCTTTAATATTTTATCGTTTAAATAATAATCCCGTTTGCTGTTATTCCTACCAAAATGGATAACCTCACATTTGTCAACATTGTATTCCATCTGCCAGACCCGAGCCCATTCACTTAACCTATCCAAATCCCTCTGCAGACTTCCATTATCCTCTGCACTTTTCGCTTTACCACTCATCTTAGTGTCATCTGCAAACTTGGACACATTGCCCTTGGTAATGGCAATGGCCTTTTTTCGGAATGGCAGCCGGTGACCAGCGGTGTCCCACAGGGTTCAGTGTTGGGGCCACAGCTGTTCACCATATATATTAATGATCTGGATGAAGGGACTGGGGGCATTCTAGCGAAGTTTGCCGATGATACGAAGTTAGGTGGTCAGGCAGGTAGTGCTGAGGAAGTGGGGAGGCTGCAGAAGGATCTAGACAGTTTGGGAGAGTGGTGCAGGAAATGGCTGATGCAATTCAACGTGAGAAAATGTGAGGTCTTGCACTTTGGAAAAAAGAATCCAAGCATAGACTACTTTCTAAACGGTGAGAAAATTCATAATGCCAAAGTACAAAGGGATCTGGGAGTGCTAGTCGAGGATTCCCTGAAGGTAAACATGCAGGTTGAATCTGTGATTAAGAAAGCGAATGCAATGTTGTCATTTATCTCAAGAGGGTTGGAATATAAAAGCAGCGATGTGCTATTGAGCCTTTATAAGGCTCTGGTTAGGCCCCATTTGGAGTACTGTGTCCAGTTTTGGGCCCCACATCTCAGGAAGGACATACTGGCACTGGAGCGTGTCCAGCGGAGATTCACACGGATGATCCCTGGAATGGCGGGTCTAACATATGATGAACGGCTGAGGATCCTGTGATTGTATTCATTGGAGTTTAGAAGGTTAAGGGGAGATCTAATAGAAACTTACAAGATAATACATGGCTTAGAAAGGGTGGACGCAAAGAAACTGTTTCCGTTAGGCGAGGAGACGAGGACCCGTGGGCACAGCCTTAGAATTAGAGGGGGTAAATTCAGAACAGAAATGAGGAGACATTTCTTCAGCCAGAGAGTGGTGGGCCTGTGGAATTCATTGCCGCGGAGTGCAGTGGAGGCCGGGACGCTAAATGGCTTCAAGGCAGAGATAGATAAATTCTTGATGTCGCGAGGAATTAAGGGCTACGGGGAGAATGCTGGTAGGTGGAGTTGAAATGCCCATCAGCCATGATTGAATGGCGGAGTGGACTCGATGGGCCTAATGGCCTTACTTCCACTCCTATGTCTTATGGTCTTATGGTCCCCAACTCCAAATCATCTATGTAAATTGTGAACAATTGTGGGCCCAACACGGATCCCTGAGGGACACCACTAGCTACTGATTGCCAACCAGAGAAACACCCATTTATCCCAACTCTTTGCTTTCTATTAATTAACCAATCCTCTATCCATGCTACTACTTTACCCTTAATGCCATGCATCTTTATCTTATGCAGCAACCTTTTGTGTGGCACCTTGTCAAAGGCTTTCTGGAAATCCAGATATACCACATCTATCGGCTCCCCGTTATCTACTGCACTGGTAATGTCCTCAAATTATCTACTGCACTGGTAATGTCCCCAAAAAAAAGGATGAGGTCCTACAATCAGAATTTAGGGAGTTAGGAGATAAGTTAAAAAGTAGGACCTCACAGGTAGTAATCTCAGGATTGCTACCAGTGCCACGGGACAGTCAGAGTAGAAATTCAAGAATAGTCAGTATGAATACGTGGCTTGATAGATGGTGCGGGAGGGAGGGGGTTCAGATTTTTGGGACATTGGAACCGGTTCTGGGGGCGGTGGGACCATTACAAACCGGATGGTCTACACCTGGGCAGGACCGGAACCAATGTCCTAGGGGGTGCTTTTGCTAACACTGTTGGGGAGGTTTTAAACTAATGTGGCAGGGGGATGGGAACCAGATTAGGAAGTTAGAGGTCAGTAAAGAAGCAGCAATTAAAGCTGGTAAGGTATGGGATAATAAACTCCATGTGACTAAGGGGCAGAGTCGACAGGGAAGAGGTGATGCACGCAAAGGGACAGGTAGTCTGTCGTGCATTTGTTTTAATGCGAGAAGTGTAGCAGGTAAGGCAGATGAAATTAGGGCTTGGATCAGTACCTGGGAATATGATGTTATTGGTATTACTGAGACTTGGTTGAGGGAAGGGCAGGACTGGCAACTGAATATCCCAGGGTATAGATGCTTCAGGAGGGATAGAGAGGGAGGTAGAAGGGGTGGAGGAGTTGCATTACTCGTCAGAGATGATATCACAGCTGTGATTAAGAAGGGCATGATGGAGGATTCGAGCACTGAGGCAATATGGGTGGAGCTAAGAAATAGGAAGGGTGCAGTAACATTGTTGGGACTTTACTCCAGGCCTCCCAAAAGTGAGCATGAAGTAGAGGTACAAATATGCAGACAGATTATAGAAAAATGTAGGAGCAATAGGGTGGTTGTGATGAAAGATTTTAACTTCCCCAATATCGAATGGGATTCGTGTAGTGTTGGAGGCGTAGATGGAGCAGAGTTTGTAAGGAGCATCCAGGAGAGTTTTTTAGAGCAGTATGTAAATAGTCCAACTCGGGAAGGGGCCATACTGGACCTGGTATTGGGGAATGATCCCGGCCAGGTGGTTGATGTTTCAGTCGGTGATTACTTTGGGAATAGCGATCACAATTCCGTAAGTTTTAGAATACTCATGGACAAGGACAAGAGTGGTCCGAAAGGAAGAGTGCTAAATTGGGGAAAGGCAGAGTATAACAAAATTCGGCAGGAGCTAGGGAATGTGGATTGGGAGCAGCTGTTTAAGGGTAAATCCACATTTGAAATGTGGGAGTCTTTTAAGGAAAGGTTGATTAGAGTGCAGGACAGACATATTCCTGTGAAAATGAGAGATAGAAATGGCAAGATTATGGAACCATGGATGACGGGTGAAATTGTGAGACAAGCTAAGATGAAAAAGGAAGCATATGTAAGATCGAGGCGACTCAAAACTGATGAAGCTTTGGAGGAATATCGGGAAAGTAGGACGAATCTAAAAAGGGCTAAAAGGGGTCATGAAATATCTTTGGCTAACAGCGTTAAGGAAAATCCCAAAGCCTTTTATTCGTATGTAAGGAGCAAGAGGGTAACTAGGGAAAGGATTGGCCCACTCAAAGACAAGAGAGGGAATTTATGCGTGGACTCAGAGGAAATAGGTGAGATTCTTAATGAGTACTTTGCATCGGTATTCACAAAGGAGAGGGACAAGACGGATGTTGAGGCTAGGGATGGATGTTTAAATACTCTAGGTCAAGTTGTCATACGGAAAGGGGAAGTTTTGGGTATTCTAAAAGACATTAAGGTGGACAAGTCCCCAGGACCGGATGGGATCTATCCCAGGTTACTGAGGGAAGCGAGGGTCGAAATAGCTGGGGCCTTAATAGATATCTTTGCAGCATCCTTGAGCACGGGTGAGGTCCCGGAGGACTGGAGAATTGCTAATGTTGTCCCTTTGTTTACGAAGGGTAGCAGGGAAAATCCAGGGAATTAGAGACCAGTGAGCTTGACATCAGTGGTAGGCAAACTGTTGGAGAAGATACTGAGGGATAGGATCTATTCACATCTGGAAGAAAATAGACTTATCAGTGATAGGCAGCATGGTTTTGTGCAGGGAAGGTCATGTCTTACAAACCTAATAGAATTCTTTGCGGAAGTGACAAAGTTAATTGATGAGGGAAGGGCTGTAGATGTCATACACATGGACTTTAGTAAGGCGTATGATAAGGTTTCCCATGGCAGGTTGATGGCAAAAGTGAAGTTGTATGGGGTTCAGGGTGTACTAGCTAGATGGATAAAGAACTGGCTGGGCAACAGGAGACAGAGAGTAGCGGTGGAAGGGAGTGTCTCAAAATGGAGAAGGGTGACTAGTGGTGTTCCACAGGGATCCGTGCTCGGACCACTGTTGTTTGTGATATACATAAATGACCTGGAGGAAGGTACAGGTGGTCTGATTAGCAAGTTTGCAGATGATACTAAGATTGGTGGAGTTGCAGATAGTGAGGAGGACTGTCAGAGAATACAACAAAATATAGATAGATTGGAGAGTTGGGCAGAGAAATGGCAGATGGAGTTCAATCCAGGCAAATGCGAGGTGATGCATTTTGGAAGATCAAATTCAAGAGCGGACTATATGGTCAATGGAAGGGTCCTGGGGAAAATTGATGTACAGAGAGATCTGGGAGTTCAGGTCCATTGTACCCTGAAGGTGGCAACGCAGGTTGATAGAGTGGTCAAGAAGGCATACAGCATGCTTGCCTTCATCGGATGGGGTTTTGAGTACAAGAGTAGGCAGGTCATGTTACAGTTGTATAGGACTTTGGTTAGGCCACATTTGGAATACTGCGTGCAGTTCTGGTCGCCACATTACCAGAAGGATGTGGATGCTTTAGAGAGGGTGCAGAGGAGGTTCACGAGGATGTTGCCTGGTATGGAGGGTGCTAGCTATGAAGAAACGTTGAGTAGATTAGGATTGTTTTCGTTGGAAAGACGGAGGTTGAGGGGAGACCTGATTGAGGTCTACAAAATTATGAGGGGTATGGACAAGGTGGATAGCAACAAGCTTTTTTCCAAGAGTGGGGGGTGTCAGTTACAAGGGGTCACGATTTCAAGGTGAGAGGGGGAAAGTTTAAGGGAGATGTGCGTGGAAAGTTTTTTACGCAGAGGGTGGTGGGTGCCTGGCGCGCTTTACCAGCGGAGTTGGTAGAGGCGGGCACGATAGCATCATTTAAGAGGCATCGAGACAGGTATATGAACGGGCGGCAACAGAGGGAAGTAGACCTTGGAAAATAGGAGACAGGTTTAGATAAAGGATCTGGATCGGCGCTGGCTGGGAGGGCCGAAGGGCCTGTTCCTGTGCTGTAATTTTCTTTGTTCTTTGTTAGCCGCCCGGTTCACTGACTAGGGCGCGTGGGAATCGGCGAGTATGGCCACATACCGCACAACGTGGCAACATCCGACAAGCCTCAGCCCCCTCCGACCCACCCAGCACCAACACCCTCACCCACCCCCCCCCCCCGCCACCCACCCACCAACCACACCCACCCCACCCGCATGCACACCACCCCTCCATTGCACATCCACCTGCAGCACAACAGGACAGGCTCACACGGTCGCCGGTGGAAGCGTGTCTATTACAGGCCATGGAGGATGATGACGACCTGCTCTGCGATGAGCTCCAGGCTCCACATCGTTGGACAATGTCTGACCCATAGCCACAGACGGAAGGGTGGGGGAGTCCGAGGTGCCCCTACAAGGGGACCCAGGACGGGCCCCAGCACCCCCTCCTCCCTCGGGGTGCCCGATGACCCCCGGCCTCTACATGGGTCGGGGGTGCGAACAGACCGGCCATCCGACGCCCCCCGACACCTGGCGCTACCAGTCCTGGAAGCCCGTGCTGGTATCAACAAGGGTCTTCAGGTTTGCAACCATGCAGCTGAGGGAGTTGGCCATCCCTGTCTGTTTCTAGGTGAAGCCGACCAGCACCTGGGCAATGGCCCCGATGCCCTCAGCCATGGCCTGCTGGGACTGGGCCATGGCCTGCAGAGACTGGGCCATGGCCTGCTGAGACTGGGCCACCCGTGCGGTTTCGGCCTGGGTGGCACGCATGACCGGCACCACTCCCAGCTCCTGGACACGGGTGGACTCCTCCACCTACGTCTGCAGCCGCTGCAAGCCATTCATCATCCTCTTCCTTCGTCCCAGGTTTGGTGGCTGCATCGGGTCTATGGGTGGGTGTGGTAACACCAGGAACCCGGGACTCATCTGGGCAGCAGATGTTCGCTTGCGCCAGGATGCCCTCCAACCTCCCGGTCCCTCTGCTGCTCCTACCTCCACCTGCTGTACCGGTACAGCAGTGTTGTGCGCACCAGTGAGTGTACCAGAAGCCTCATCACTAAAGTGCCCAACCGAGGTGAGTGTCTCTGCGATGGTGGAGGGCGTTGACGAAAGCAGTGGCGTTGTGGCGTGCGCATCGTCATCGTCCCGTGGGGTGGCGCCTCGTCTCCGCCCGTCCGCTGTGTGTCACTGTCCTGTCGTCCAGTCTCATGTGTGGCAGTGTCCTGGGTAGGGCTGTCCTGGGAAGGGCTGTCCTGGGTAGGGCTGTCCCGGGTAGGGCTGTCCTGGATCGGCTGCGACGGGGGCCTGCGGCTGCTCCCCTCGTCGCTGGGTGTCACAAGCCTGCGTCGCCGCACCTGCACGAGAAGGGGGTGCCGTCTCCATGGTGCTCTACGTCTCTCCCTCTCTCGTGTCCGCCCTGGGGGGGCCTGCGGGCAGTCGGCATCCGCGGGGACGGGTGTCTCGACGTTTGGTCCTGCAATACACAATACAGCAGCATGGTTAGACACGCGGGGGGTGATTGGGGGATATGGGGGAAGAGGAAGGGCGTGTCTAACCATGCATGATGTATTGTGTATTGCAGGACCAAACGTCGAGGCACCCGTCCCCGCGGATGCCGACTGCCCGCAGGGTGCCCCAGGGCGGCCACGAGAGAGGGAGAGACCCGGCCCCTCTGGCGTGAGACGCCCGCCAGTTCCAGGGCCCTTTCCTCATGGACGGTGAGTGGTCTCTCATCAGATGGGTCCCCTCCAGTCCTCTGACGCTCCCTGTTGTTGTGTGCACGCTTCTGCTGTGTGTGTGGGGGGTTAGGGTTAGTGTTGGTTGCACGTGGGGGTGTGCCGCACATCGGGTGGGGGGGGGGTCTCACCCTGGCTGCCCTGATGAGGTTGTTGACCTTCTTGTAGCACTGGGTGCCTGTCCTCGGTGTCACAGCCACAGCGCTGATGGCCTCTGCCACCTCCCTCCACAGGCGCCGGCTGTGGCGTGGGGCAACCCTGCGGCCATTTCCGGGGTACAGGGCCTCCCTCCTCTCTTGTACTGCGTCCAGGGGCGCCTCGATGTCGCGCTCCTGTAACCTCGGGGCTGTGCGGCGGCCGGCCATCTTTGCGGATCTTCCAGGGGGGGGCGTCTTTTGTGCTGTGACGCCGAGCGGCGTTCATTATGCCGCGCGGCGTCAAGTGATGCGCCGCGTCCACGGCCGGTGACGCCGTCGTGAATGGCATCATGCCGCTGCTAGCCCATTCGGGCCCGGAGACTTCGCTTCCTTTGAGGGGGCCCGACGCCAGAGTGATCCGCGCCGTTTTTGGCGCCGGGTCCTGGCCATTGCGCCGGTTTTCGGAGAATCCTGCCCAAGCAAACCACACAGGATAGGAATATCTGCTGGATGGTTCTTCTTTTCCTGGAGCGGTGAGCCTCCAGAATGTGATGCCAACTGTTGTAGTGGGTGCTGATTCTCTGCCTTTATGTGATTTCTTGAGCTGGTTTTGATCAACAGTCAGAGAGAAATTTTCTTATATTCCCCTCCCCCCCCTCCCTTGGGTGGGCGGAGAATCGCGGAGGCCCTGGAGAATACCGGGTCAGGCCTGCTAATGATATGCCAATGACGCTTACTGTACATGTGGAGTGGAACGCATTGACGCCGCTGTCGGGACACTGGGGAATTGAGAATTGATGTGAAACCTGCGCCCACAATGATTTTAGCGTCAAAACGGATTCTCCGCCCAATCGGGTTTCCAGATTCCAGTGTCAGCCGACAGAGTGGCCCACACCCATCAACTGCAAAATGTTATATCCAGTCCCAAATCACCTTTCATCTTTGCTCGCTTTGATCATAAATTGCCAACTGTAGTTCGATCCATTCAATCTCCTTGGAATTCGCTTTTACTTAATCCATTAATATTTCTTGAAATAAACGTCAGCTAAAAAGTTTTTCAGTGGAAAGAGTTCACATAAGTTAATACATTTGAAAATTAACACTGGTGCAAACCCAAGTTTGAAGACACCAACAAATCACTTCCAGGTTAACAACTGGAAACAGAGACTGTGGCGCAGTTGTGTATTATAGAAATACATGGACCATTTATGAGGGGATACTGCTGGGCATGCTTTACGGTATTAATAATTGTTCCACATCAGTTTCATTTTATGTTTTTATTTATTGTGATTATTTTTGAAGTGTTCATTTCCAATCACTGTAACCTAGCAAATGCTAATTATTCCTGCGACAAAATACTCTCAAATCGGTGATGTGCAAATCCAATATAGGTAAATGCACAGGGAATTTATAGAGTGACAGCTTTCCCCTCTGACAAATAAGCACAATGTCACTGTGTTCACTTCTGCCTTATACAAATCAGGCTATAAACAGCCTCGGCATCCCCAAGTGTATACCCCACATGAGATTCAGCTCTCACAAAATATTAAAAGACAAAATTATTTTGCTGAAAAAATGCATTGTGAACATGTTGCCAGTTGTGAAGAGTTAAAACAGTCAAAGTGTCAACATCACACAGATAAATGGTAATGATAAGCCTGTGTACATGCATGGTGGTAATCATTAATGATCTCTCTATGAGTCACACAAACATCTTCAAAAGTACTGCTGAGGGAGGGGGTGGTGGTGGGAAAGAGGAGTATTACAGAACTCTTATCCATTAATCATATGAATGCTTTTTATATCACCATACAGGGATTTTACCAAAACCACACGATGCCGAGGAAAGAAAATGACCTTTTCTGAGAATTTTTTTCATTAATAGAGGCTGCTGCTTGTATTCAAAGAGCTCACTTGCAATGGGATAGAGACTTCAGGTTTTATTTGGTTCTAAATTTATTAGAAAAGTGAAATCTTAGCTTCAAGCAAGCAAGGCATGAATTTCTTCATGTTTTCAATGAGAATGTTGGAATTCCCAAATCAGAAAATGCCATCTATCCCAGCAAAGGCCCCTTGTCGAGCACAGGCGCACATCATCAGGAAACTTGCAAAAAATCAGGTAAAACCTCCAAGAAAATAAAGAGCTGAGAAACTTTGGACAAAGTACTGAAGGTAAACATGGCAGGATAACAGATTATTAATCTGATGTTCCAACATACAGTATGCATCCCTAATAAATTGCACTGCACTGATAGTACAAGAACCATTAAGTTCTCTTTGGCTGCTTTCAGCGCTGGAATTCAACAATTAAAGTGGACACTGAAACAGATTATCTGATCACTTTTTTCTTTCAAGGGATGTGTGTGCCGCTGGTATTTGTTGCCCCATATTCCTCAAAACTCTTCAACCTTTCCCTCTTCATAACTTTTCTGTTTTATCTTCAGCTTGGAATCCATGACCTTTCTACTACAAAGTTCTTTGAGATATCGTAGTGATGTGCCTGTTGATAATATTGCATGTACTCAGCAGTGTGACCTTCCACCAGCAGGTGGATTCGGGGCACACCCAGCCATCCTCAGAAGGTTTTAAGACACGAGGACAGTCGTGCATTGGCGTAGTCCCAGAGGAGTCTAAAGAAATTCTGTGAAGTGGGCAGCACGGTGGCACAGTGGTGTAGCCACCTGCGGTGGTCACGTCCCGAATTCAAAATGGACACTTGCAAAGAGTAAAGGGAAAAATGGACAGTGCTAGGAAAACAAACAGGTGCAAGGTTTGCCTGTGGATTGGAACTTGCAGATCCCAGACAGAACTGATACTACAAGCCATTAGCATAGTAATGAGCTATCTCCGCGGACAAAAGAGAAACATTTAAGCAATCGGTACCAGGGCAGACCCCCCGGCGCCAGTGGAGACTAAAACAAAGGCAGGCCAACGGTTACCTAGGACCCGCCCAGTGACCAAGCAACGACCCCTTTATTGGAGAGAATCAATACAAATGATTGGGACATGCTCCAATTAATTGGGGCCCAGTTCAGGGCCCGCCCAGAAGGGCGCGAAACCCTTTGGGGCATAAAGAGGAGTCCCCAAAGACAGATCGCTCTCTTCTTCTTCATCTTCACCATGGCATTGGCTCTCAGCGACGAGAGACACGCCAAGCACCAGCCAAGTGAATCTAAATTCAACGCACGCTACGAGATAGGCGCTCGTAGCTACTATTCTGTACCAGCTCGAAGCCAGCAGTCTCAGAACCGGACAACGGCCATTGTTCCTCTGACTGAGTGGGCACCCAAAGCTAAGTATAGGCTTTTAGTATTGGTTGTAGTTTAGTGAGTAGAATTTGTGCATGAGTAATAATTGACTGTGTGTGTAAATAAATGTGCATTGATTTCAAACTTACTAACTGGTGTATCGAGTCATTGATCAGTATTCGGTTTTGAACCTTGTGGTGGTATCAGAAAGATACCTGGCGACTCTTGAGCGAAGGTAATTAAAACAGAGCAAATTAAGGAAAGCATAATGAGCAACAGTGGTTAGCATTGCTGCCTCACGGCGCTAAGGACCCAGGTTCGATCCCGGCTCTGGGTCACTGTCCGTGTGACATTGCACATTCTCCCCGTGTTTGCGTGGGTATCGCCCCCAAACAGGCTAGGTGGATTGGCCACACTAAATTGCCCCTTAATTGGAAAAAATTGGTTCTCTAAATTTAAAAAAAAAAGAAGAAATTCTGTGATAACTTTCTCTGTACCTGATCGTTCAATAATTATCCTGGTTTGGACAAGTCACCAGCAGTTGTGTAGATTCCTTGCTAGACAGCAAACACAGAGCACAACAGATGTCTCTTGGTTGCTGCAGAAATTTAAATTCCGTGGTCAAATTTTATTCCCAATGATCCCGATCATAAAAATAGGGCAATTATTGTGAGGGAAAGCAGTTAGGAAAATATCTATGTCCACGAAACTAATTACCCTGTTTAAATTATAGCCTACCTTTTTTGTAACCTACTTTGAGAATGGCAATGATTTGAATTTGAATTATATTGGTCTGCTGAAGTTACGACTTCTACGAACTGAATCACTTACAACAACAGCTGGAGATGTATCCAGTTCAAGACTGGAATGATGCAAGGTGTTGAGCATCATCAGCAAACCGTATTGCCATTTGTACAGAGGGTAGACGAGGAATTCTTGAGATGTAATTCTTTTCCTGAATGCATCACAAGATATTTGATTCACTCATTGTGCTTAAAACACAAAGCAGGTTTAGATGGAAACTGGAGGCAAGAAGTGTTGTTTCAATTCAACATCAGGTCTGGATATTCTTTAGTTGTGTAATCCCAGCTCCCTTGATCCATTTGTGCTGCACGTTCCTTTGGTGAGAATCCAGGCAAGGAACATGCTTCCAGAATCCAGCCAATGCCATTGGCAGACAAATTTGACAGAGTTGTCAAGGCAGTTTGCCCTGCAGTTTGTTTCCTCTGAAGAATTGTCTGAACGCACAAGGACTTCAAAACAGCCCATATTCTAGAAAGCACTTAACCCCCATAAAGCTGGCGAGGTGTGGGACATTTCAAAATATCAAACTGAGAGTGACAGATTTTTGTTCGGCCAGGGTATTTAGAATGACAGAGGCAAAATACAGAGATCTAATTAAATGATCAGGCTCGAGGGTTTCTTACATTCCTTAACATTTACAAAACAAGTTGGAGGTAGTGATAGGATAGTGCAACTCTCGTAATAATCTGGTCTCCTCAGCCAGTCAAGTCACTCACTTTTTGCCTCTATTTGTACTCTTCTTTCAACTCATTCAATTGTCTTTCATTGTTGCAATATTGAGGTTTATTGTGCTCTGTTGAACTTGTATGTTAAATTTTAGGGAATGAAGGGGCTCATGTGAGTTGTCCAAAATGCTGCTCACTGATCAGCTAAGTTTAGTTGCTGTTGGAGCAAGGGGCCCAGTTTAGAAACCTGTTGGGCAAGGTGTGATTTCTTACACCTGGGCCAGAGCTGCGGTGCTCGTAGAGAGTAGGCTTGTCAACTCCAGGCTTGTGCGCTGAACGAAGGGGGAGTGAGTCTCACAGAGGCAGGTGTAAGACTGCAATGTGTGGTCAGCAGAGACGGAGGAAGGTGGGCTGCCATCCAGAATGCAGGAATTTCCTCAAAACCTTTCTCTTCAACCTTTCCCTCTTCCCAGCTTTTATGCTTTATCTTTGGCGTGCAATCCATGGCCTTTTTTCTGCAACAAATTGATTTTAAGGCATCTCTCTCTCTCACACTGCAGAAAGTTATGTTGCCAAAGTAAATTTTTTTTCTCAACAATGCTGATAGCACATAGTAAAGCATGTCAGTTATCGCAAGTCTTGGAAATTTAAGGGATCCAGGAGATTCAGTATGTCGCAACCAGCTGGTTAAAGAATCGCTGGAATAGGGCTCACTGTTGATAATCAATTCAAAACTTCCACAGAAGCTGAGGGAAGCACCCTTTTGCAGTGACTCGATTTTGCCACTTGCCAAAACCATGAGAGGCAGACCAGCTGGAGGCTGAGGGTGTACTGAACTGGCTCTTATGTAAACTGTGATTCTGTGGAGGGCGGACAGTGAAATATAACTGTTTGTTTTACTTTTTTTGTTGCATGGAGGATCCTTTGTGTAATTTAAAGTATAAGTTGCCGACAGAGAGAAAAGTGTTTCGTCAATAGTTATTTTTAGTCATTTGTTACCGTAAAAGTTTTTTTAAAATCTGAAATCCTGTTGTATCATTCTTTCAGCTATTAACTGGAAGTTGCAAACATTTTGAACAAGTTATCAGTCTCAACGAAGATGGTAACATTTTTTTAAATTGGCAAGTAAGTCGGTAGTAAAACCAGATCTGATTAGACAGCAGATTAAGTACACAGTATTTAGTATCGCTGTTGGGTTAAATGAAGAACCCCGGGTCCCAAAATGAATATCCGTAGAGGGTCTTCCACAAGGCAAATGCACCCAATGCAAGAAGTTTACAAAGACATTTGCAAATATTGCATGTTGTCTGAGGACACAGAGGAATCTTACTGAAGAGATATACCATTGCCCGAGAAGGAATCATGTAAATCACGTTTCTATGGAAACAAGGCATTTGAAAACAGGTCTGTGAATGCATTAAAGAGATTGGCATAGTATCACAACCTATCTCCAAATTAGACAATAATGAACAAGGAGGTGTGAGTTTTAACCCACTTGGGATCACTGTGGGATGAGACAAAACTAATTTATGGAATATCAAAATTTTAAAGAATTTTAGCAGTAGGACCTCATTATAATGCTCTCTGATATTATAATGCAATATTTCCAATGACTCCCATTTTTATAGAAAATCGAATTTATTACAAAATGTTATATTTTTCTGATGAACTAAAGGACAAGGAGAGAGGCACAGGAAATCACAACTTAAAGACCAGCAATAGAGTAAAAACACAGCAGGTCGATCAGCACCTGAAAGAGAAACACAGATTTAGGTGAGAGAGACATTGCAGGCAGGTTGAAAAGGACTTGAAGATGGGCAAGAAGAACAAGCAATAAATCAAAATGGTAGTAATTTTAACAAAGATGAAAGCATTTCTGCGAATAATGTAGCTGACTCACTCCTGCTGTTCTTGTTTGATAGAGCACCCAGCAACACTCATTGTAACTACCAATGACCTCTGTACAACCATTCAAATTTGCTCGACAATTTTCTTATGCAACATCTTTCAGGTTAGATGCATGCCACCGAGAAATTTAGAACCATGAATAACATTGAATTAAGGGTACAAGATACAATTGAACAACGTTAATGCAAAGTCCTCTTACTCCATAATTAAGGCATTTTTTCTGATGAATGCATCTGATTTTTCAGTCCTTTCGAGCATTTTCAGAGCTTAAATGTCATATTTGCAAGATGGTATTAACAGTGATCTAATTTCATAAATTAAAATCTTTTTATTACAGCAGGCGGGGATCGTCATTTATTTTTAGTGACACATGTTCCCACTGTATCCACCAATCTTAAAGAACAATTACCGGACATAACAGAAAGTTTTAAACTGATGCTCTGTAATGACCGAGAGAGAACACCATTATGTAGAATTTATAGTATAGTAACGGCCATTCCATCCAATTTATCCATGCAACTTTTTATGCATCAGACATCATATCCCTTTTCATTGAACCATATTAAGATATCCTTCTATTCCTGTCTCCCTTATGCAATCCTGTGGGCGTTCCTTAAATGCACCTGTGTTATACACCTACTTCAGGTGGTCTTAAGTTCCCTTTTATAATACTCTTGAAGTGAAGACGTTTCTCGTGACCTCCAAGAGGTAAACTGGAGCGTTGGGGTCTCTTCCTGCACTGAGGAGTTCTGCTCGCCGGAGTTCCTCAGCGCAAGAAGTGACACTAAGTGTGGCAATGGAGGGGGGAGGGGGGGGGGGCTTCCCCATCAGGGCAATACAAAAGAGACTGCCGTTAGATAGCGGGGTCATTCCTGCCGCTATATGGACCTGGAACGATTTCGCTAATCCCACTTAGAATGGACTTTTTCATTTTAGTTAGTTCACGCCCATCTTCTCCTCATCTATCCTATTGAAATCATATATATTTTTAAGAGCTCCATTCGGTCACTTCTCAGCCTTTGCATTTTTAGACAGAAGTGCGCCAGCCTGTCCAACTTTACAAAGACTAGTCTGAAGCAAGGATATGTGCGGCATTGGGCTGGCTGGAGAGCTGGAAGTGTCATTCCCTCATCAAGGGGAAGAGTTAAAATTGGTGCTCTGACAAAATCAGATGGGTGGTTGCAGATTTGCGATAGTAGTGGTTTGGCTGCAGAACACCTGATCACAATTACGCAGCAGAACTAAAATGAAGGAAAATAATTTTTAAAAAGCGGACTACACGAAAGTAGCCCGGCTGAAATGTTGCTATTTACTGGGGAATACTTCACTGTTCATTGGCATAACTTGTTACACACTGGTAGTGCAAAGTGAACCAATGCAGCATGCACCTTCACATTTAAAGTCAGAGTGTCACTTTGTGTGGGCATCACTCTCGATTAGCTCACACCAAGATTGTCTGCAAAATCTATTTCTAAAATTTTTGACAGGCTATTTATTGCAGTGATTAAATCAACTGACATTCTCTCAATGTTCATCGCCTACGATAGCTGGAGTAGTTTCTTCATTAGGCAGAGCAAATTCAGCACAAGATGAGACCAAAGCTCACCTATTCCATAAAGAGTAATCTCCGTCTTACAAGTATAATAACAGCAACACATAATACTAGTGATTGCAATGAAATGTCCATAACTAGCTGTTCTTCAGAGATAAATTATATTCCCTTTTATTATCTGCTTTGACAATGGTGGCCTGCCATTCTAGGTGATGCTGCATCTCTAATTTCTGAAGCTACAGTTTCTTTGGATCCTCGCTTGTTTGTGGTTCTAATTTAGGTGCTCGTCGTTGAATTTCCAAGGCAGGAGCTTCAGCAATATAATTTTTGCGATCAAGGTGGTCTTGACTCCAGCTCCCCGATTGTGAAGTGGCCACCTTTGACAGACGATTCCCCACAGGGCCAAATCTCAATCTCAGCAAGGACGACTGGTGAAGGTGCATGGCAAGCATGGTGGTGTTTCTCCATTGGGAGTGGTTGAAAATTGGCAGAAGAAGCCTTTTGATTGTTCACCTGTGTCTGGGAAAAAAGTCATTCCGTGTCCCAATTGAGGCACATGGGTGTACTTGGTGAGGAATATTTCAAACACGAATACTAGAGTCATAGTTATAGTTTTTCCAGCACAGAAAAGTCTAAAGATTTTCCCTCAAATAAATACACTTCAGAGAAACCAAAGAGTTAAGAAATTGTGTGAACATCGTCACAACCACAAGTTCACAAACACACAAGAGTTTACAGCATTGTCTTTTTGCAGCAATCACACCAGAGCTTCAGCTATTTCATCAGTTGTCTCATTCAGGATTTGAGAATGTATCCTAACTGACACAACTGCTTCTTTATTCAAAATATGCAACTCCACATATATAATACGGTGCAACCTTGCACATTTGTGCTCCAATTTCAAAGTTTTTTCTTGCTGGGAGTGCATGTTTGGAATTTGGCCACTTTCTCTGATGATTTTCCCTTCATTAGTATCCAAATTCATGAAGTTACACATATATTGTAAACATCCCTGAGCCAAAACAACTGTCTGCATTTGTGGGAAAGCTCATTTTACACCTGTCATTTCCTGATTCTCTGTCACATTTCAGACTGATTTATCTTGTAAATGATCTTGTTTTTGTCTGGGCTTCTTCCAATACCCTTAACTTTTTGAATGGGCTTGATGCCAGTTTCTTAACAAACGCAAACCTGAATCTGTTACTCTCTGTCATACTGAGTTAACTCAGCCTCGGTCTAATTAATCCCAATCTCACTACGTTACTTGTAGCAAACATACAACCGTTCAGTACATTGCCTGACAATCTGGGAGGCATTATTCTGCACCACTGACGAGATGTATTTGCAAAACAACTGACTCACAGAAGCAGAAATTTAGCTAAGTTACTAAATTAATAAATGTCATAATTTTCTGCTGACACAATTAAAGTGATTGTTGAAGAATCAACTGTTTCCACAGTGCTCTGGAAAATACTTTCAGGAGCTGTACATATAAAAATGGGATATAAGACCTACTTGCCTATCAGCCTGTCCTATCTTTGTGCCTACTCCATTCCTTCAGTCCAGAATCCTTTAGCTGCACAAACTATTTTAACACCACAGCAAATAAAAGTCACGGTTGCGATTCAGCGGCTTTGTCGACTTGGTGTGGAGGCGAGGCCGGTGAATCTCACGAATTTGAAATATTCGAAATGCCTTGCGAGATACAAAGATGTCTCTCGAGATGTGGCGATCTGGATGTTGCCCTCGATGGGCATGAGGCTGAACTGCATATTTAAATGCGTCAGTCGGTTCATTTAAATATACGCTCGCAGGATTTTCCAGGTGCCTGGGACTTAATGGCCGCACCTGGGAGACCTCACCACGGCCCCGTTTAGAACTGGTTTCCACAAATGTGGGCCGGTCGTAATGGCACCTGGGGCGCCCCCCAGTGTTCAGGAACAGGGTACGGTGGTGCCCTGGCCCTTCCTCTCGCACCTGGGCAGTGCCAGCTGGGCACCCTGGCAGTACCCTCGTGCAAGGATTTCTTCCACAATGCGGGCTGACCTCCAGACACCTTGCTCATTCCTCCAGGCATTCCCCCTCCCCCTCCCCCTACGGCGCTCACTCACACTCCAGATGTGGGCATCTCCCCAGAGCTGTGTCCCATCCCCTGGTTGTTCAGATGTTGGCTGCTGCGTGTGTGGTGTTGCCTCCCGCAGTGTTCAGGCATCGCGGTCTGATTCGACTGCTAGACAATGACTCCCACATGCTACATGGCCCACCCACCCACGGGAACCACATGGCATCTCATGGCTCACTTAACCACGATTGCCAATTCCCTATTAGCAATAGCCTTCCGCCGCTGGGCCAGAGGCCTCAGCAGTCGGTGGAGGGTATGGGTGGTCGTCGGGGCAGACGGACAGGGACAAGGGTTGCCTCTGGAATGGGTAAACACGATCCAGGGTTGCCATGGTGCTGCCATGAGCGAATGACCCCCGGTTCCACTACCAATGCACCCTCCCATGATGGCCCACCCCTGTGGAGGGCCCCCACCTTCTGCCGAACAGTGAGGTGGCAAACCCATCGCCCCGGGGCACTTTGCTTGTGAGCAAAGATGGCTACTCACCTCGGCTCCCTACAGTAGCCCTACCGCCAGGTTCACATTTTTAAAGGGAGTACTTATCGGCGCCTGGTTGCAGCCTCCCTGAGAGGCCGGAGAATTGCCGGTGGTCGGTGGATCCCCTGAAGGTAAGTCGTAAGTAGATTTATGACCTACTTCCGCGAGCGTCATTCGGTCCCGGCCATTTGGGGCGGGGTTCCGACTCCGACATCTCACGGGACTCCGATGAACCGTGCCGCCCTGTCGGGAGACTCCCGGGATTCACTGGCCGCGTTGTGCTCTCGTTTGAACACAGCGCGACCGGAGAATCACGCCCAAAACGTGGCCTCAGCAGGGAGAAGCTCTCCGAGGCCCAAAAACCGGCAAAGTTGTGGTGAATAGCGGGGTAAATTTCGGTACTGCAGCTGCCGAGATACACTCCGCCAAACGCACCCAAAAGTGGATCTTAACCTTCATCCGCTGAATCACGACCATAGTCTCCACTTCTGACAAAAGTTAGAGAATAAACCATAGAGAAGTACTGAAGAAATTCCCAGCCATAGTTAATTTTTGATGCAGTCTTTAGATTAGTTCTAAATAAAACTAAATAAGAAAATAAAAATCCGAATCTTGTCACTAATTTAAATGCTGCCTGTGAACCCTCCAAATGTTACAATCAGAGCTCTCTTTTTGTCTACCTTGTTTCTAACCTTGCCGATGTTGTGAAATAATGCTTTGAATGAAAAACTGATTTTTGAAGAAAAGAGAGAGTTGGGTGAGGTGCAAAATAGTTAGTGGGAAATTGGATTGGTGCATTGTGTATGTAAGCCATGTTGGCTTGGTTTGGTTGTTGGATATGTTTTCTCTAGAAAATCGTTAAAATTATAAATACCTTAATAAAAACATTTTTTAAAACATTGATTTTTGAATATACTGGATGGAAACCGCTAATTTATTAAAACAATAATGCTACATTGCAGTGACTTCGGGTGATAGTCAAAGATGGCGGCACATTTTTATCACTGTACCTTCTACATTCCAAGACCAAGAGGTGGATTCCCTTTCTATCTCGGCATCCAACTTGCAAGTTTTGAAATATCTGCTGATTTTCGCTATCCAGGTGCCTCAGACAAAGATTGTTAAAAATCAAGCCAGCACTCAGAAGAACAAGTAAATTGTTTGTCTACATCTTTAAATTGCCTCCACACCGAAGGTATCAGGACCTCTGAGTTCAACCAGAAGTCAACTAAGTCATCAACCTTCAAGAGCCTTATAGCTCTTTAATTTTACTAAATTGCATAATCTATTTAATCTATCCTCCCATTCTATTATCTATTTGCAGGTGTGAATTTTGAGTGCGTATGTGTGTGTGTGTGTGTGACTGCCAGAAAGCCGGAGCCATTTTATTAGTTTTCTTTGGCCAGGTTAAGTACAATAAAAACTACTATCCTATATTTGATTTTTTTTAACTCAGGGAAACCTCCCCGTGTGTGTCTTTCAGAGTCACAGCATATAAACAGTTAAACACTCACTGAATTTGAAAAGAATCTGTTGTGGTCAAAAAAGGAGTGGGAAGAAGGTAGCCATTCAACACCACCTTGCCTGATGGTCACCATGACATAAAATAAAAACTAACACGAACTGCCACCCTCAATCTATTTCCGTACTTCAACTTACCATGAAGCATGGTTCAACATTGTATATTATCTTCTTGAGTAGATGAGAATCAAAGGCAAACAGAGAAGGTTACCAAGATGCAACAAGAACATGAATACGAGAGATAAATTAAATGGCCACTGGAAAAACAGGGGACTTCATTTGTTTCCACAAATATTAGAGAATTTGACATGTGAGGGGGAGAAAGTAAGTTAAACATTTTGATGAGGGAAACAAAGAATGATTAGAGAGCCAACATACATTGAGAAAAGACAATAGAAAATTAGGAAAATAATAAATAGATGGAAATTAATGAACTAAAATTAACAGATGTCAACAATTGTGTTGGGAAAGTAATCATGCTTTTTAAATATAAACTGGACTTCTATTTTAACCTGATTGGTTGTCATAGTTTCTGTGACTCTCAGTTTTTAATTTCTTTCACTGGCAAAAATGCCTGTTCTTGGCTATCGCTAAATCTGGTAAAGTGTGCACCAGTCTTTTTGGGATTGCACAATCTGTGAAATAAATATCACGTACACAAGTGTTCAACACGTTGCTGAGAAGCTTGATGTTTAACTGATTTTAGTTTGCCATTTTCATCTCTGAAATCAGAGTGTTAACAACAGGAACCATCTGATACCCAAACATTGAAAGAAAATATGACCTTTTTTTTGGTTTCTGCTTTCTTGAATACCTTTGACAAAGCAACAAAGGAGGATGTGACTGGGGGCAAGTGCCAAGTTAAGTTGGTATTATTGCGAAGGGGGTTGGAAATTAAAGAGTGTAAGTAATGCTACCGGTGCATAAATCTCTTGCTTGCCACCATCTGGAGCCCTGCATTCTGCTCTCAGGAAAAGACATTGGGCTTGGGGGGGGGCTTCAGAAATATAATGCTGTGATCAAAAGGGATGAACTAAGAGGACACAATGGCCCACAACTTCCTCTCGGGTCAGCGCCTTAAGTCTCTGCTCTGCCGCACATGGACAGACGACCATGGGCGCATGGGCATGCATGCCGGAAGCGCATGTTGTTGAAACTCCAGGCCGGCTTTTTTTCCCTGCTTGAAGCCATGCCCTGCGATGGAGCGACGGAATGGAAAAGGCATGTACTGCACTAACCTGGTTGTCTTGCCCAATATTTGGTACGTTTTTACACCTTATTTGCACTTTTTGGATCTAGGATAATCGAGCAGAGGCAGGAGACATTGGGAGACATTTATTTGGTGGGTTAATGTTTTATATTATTCGTGTTTAGCGTTTATAAATATGTTTAAAATGCAAATAAACTGAAAGGCAGATTTTTTTTAATGACGTGGAGATGCCGCGTTGGACTGGGGTGAGCACAGTAAGAAGTCTTACAACACCAGGTTAAAGTCCAACAGGTTTGTTTCAAATCACTAGCTTTCAGAGCGCAGCTCACCTGAGGAAGGAGTGCTCCGAAAGCTAGTGTTTGAAACAAACGTATTTTTTTTTAAAACTTTGGTTTGTTATTCCATTAAAGGAACTAAAGGATCACTGGCTAACAGGTATGATTGTCCATCTAAGATATTCCGTGTACTGGTCACGGGTTCCGTTGGTCCTTGCATGGCTCCAGAGACAAATCCTAGAGCCGCACCTTCAAGAACTCACTTTGCAGGAGAAACCAAAAGGTGGGTTCAGTCCGTGGACGCTCGGTCACAGGTCTTCCTTTCTCAGGCTCCCTTTCTGGGCCTCCTCTTACCATCGGGTGTACTTGAAGAACTGTGACCCTTCGATCAGGAGGTTCCTCCAAATAGGTCTCTTTTGAGCAAAGATCTCCGAGGCATACATGTCTGTGTTCCATTTTGAGGTAAGTCTTCAAGGTGACTGTGTACTCAGCCTTAAAATGGGGCGGGAAGAGGTCCACGTGGGGCATGGGCATGTAACAGGTGATGGGTTGTGGGGAGCACGGTAGCATGGTGGTTAGCATAAATGCTTCACAGCTCCAGGGTCCCAGGTTCGATTCCCGGCTGGGTCACTGTCTGTGTGGAGTCTGCACGTCCTCCCCGTGTGTGCGTGGGTTTCCTCCGAGTGCTCCGGTTTCCTTCCACAGTCCAAAGATGTGCGGGTTAGGTGGATTGGGCATGCTAAATTGCCCGTAGTGTTCTAAAAAGTAAGGTTAAGGGGGGGTTATTGGGTTACGGGTATAGGGTGGTTACGTGGTTTTGAGTAGGGTGCTCATGGCTCGGCACAACATCGAGGGCCGAAGGGCCTGTTCTGTGCTGTACTGTTCTATGAATATCTATGAGGGAAGGCATGTCCACCACAACAACTGTGGAATCCAGAATTATTGAGAGTGCCTCGAAAATAGAGAAGAGAGTTTCAGTTGACAAGTGATTGTCAGGATTTGATGAGATGATAGACTGTGATCCGCACTAGGTTGCTGGGACAGGCTGATCTCATTTCCTACAAGTGCGATCCCTATCCACCCCAGCCAGTTTTGCTGCAACATCCTCGAATGAGGGCAATGCTGCCGACTGTCCCTCCCCCAGTGTGCGATCTTTCATGCCTGTTGTGTGCCAGCCTGGCCTGTATAAGACAAAAGAAAGGCATGTGATGAGAAGTGATGGAGCAGAGTTTGGGTGAGATGCATGTGTGTGGTGAGCCCTCCCCAGAAGAGCCAGAGGATGGAGTGTGAGCAATCTGACAGATGGGATGGTGGTGATGATATGAAAGACTGTGAGCAAATGAGAGCTGTTATGTTTCCCTCTTTAATGGATGCGGGAGATCCCTGAAGAGATTAGCCATTCGAGTCCTTGATGCTATAACGAAAGTTTGATATTGGACGCAGTTGAAGGATGGCTTATTCTGCTGGAGCAGATGACATCGTTCATCCTCTTCCTGCATTAGATGGCTCCGGGCACAGCTGTGACCTGTGCTGACCTGCTTAGCGAAAGCCTCCTAGGTTACAGGCACGAGGGTGGTGTGCTTCCTGGAGCTATCTCTCAATACAGGACATAACTATGCAACTGCACTCCTCTGATCAAGACCTCCAGGCCCTGTTGGGTGAAGCAGGGTGCTGCCTTCATTTTGAATCTGCAAGCCTTGCTCTTCCCGCTGCCAACCATCTGTGGGGGTCACCCAAAGACAGGTGGGTTGGAGAGAGAGAGAGATGTATGTGTTGGACTGTTGTTTCAATCTGGTACCTGGACGTTTGACCTCGCCAGCTGACTGTGGGAAGACAAATCAGCTCCTGACCCGCCTGATACTTGCCGATGAATAAATAACAAGCTACCAAGTGCGGAAACAGGCGTAAGTTCCCGTCATTCCTGCCAATAGGATGGGCACCAGTGAAACCGCCCACCATCACATTTATCCACAGAACCTGAAAATTCCACCCAAGGGTTTCTGGAACAACGTTGAAACTGGAGCTTTTTAAAAAATTGATTTACAGATGTGGGAATCACTGGCAATTGCCCATCCTGAATTACCATTGAGAAGGTGGTGATGAGCTGCTTTCTTGAATCGCTTTGGGTACACCTACAGTTCTGTTACGGAGGGAGTTCCAGGATTTTCACCCAGTGACAGTGAAAGAACGGCGATATATTTCCAAGTCAGGATGGTGAATGATTTGGAGGGGAACCTCCAGCTGGTGGTTTTCCCATGAGTCTGTTGACCTTGTCTTTCTAGATGGTGGCTGTCATGGGTTTGGAAGGAGCTGTCGAAGGAACCTTGGTGAGTTCCTGCAGTGCATCTTGTAGATAGTACACACGGCTGCCACTGTGCGTCGGTGGTGGAGGGGGTGAATGTTTGTGGAAGGGGGAGCAATCAAGCGGGGCTGCTTTGTCCTGGATGGTGTTGAGCTTCTTGAGTGTTGTTGGAGCTGCACTCATCCAGGCAAGTGGAGTGTATTCCATCACACTCCTGATTGTGCCTTTCAGGCTGGCTTTCGGGAGTCAGGGAATGATATACTCTCTGCAGGATTCCCAGCCTCTGACCTTTTCTTGTAGTCACAGAATTTATATGGCTAGTCCAGTTGAGTTTCTGGTCAATGGTAACCTGCAGGATGTTAATAGGGATGATGGGGATTAGTCACACAAAGATCAGTGGAAATTTTGTCTACTCCAGGGTTTGGAAAATTGTCACAACTCAGACTGACAGATTTTTTAAGGTAAGATTAATGGAGCAGAGATGGGTAAATGTAGTTCTGTCGAAAGAAGTCCTGATCTAACTGAATGACAGGACAGGCTTGAGGAGGTGAATAGCCTGTTTATGTTTCTCTATCAATTAAGAGATTATCCCAATAAGTACTGAGCCTTTGACATAAATTTCACTGCCAGTATTAACATTCAGAAGCAATAAATTTGAGGTTTCGGCATTCCTCAACAACTGCCAGCTGCAAAACGCCTAACAGATAATGCGTGACACCCAAGCAGATCTTCATCTGTCAGGAAATATAGCATGGTATGTCTCTGCAGGCGGTATTTGAAGCTATAGAAATGCAAGTATATTCTCCAAGAAGGAGCTATATGAAACAACCTTTTGTAAAATGATTTTGAGAGACACCAGAAGCACCTCTTCCCCCTCTCCTTTAATTAATCCAGAATATCTCAACAAACTTCTCTTGCTAATTCACCTTTCTAATACAGTCAGTACAGTAAATCCTTCAAACCAGTCCTCACCATTCATGTCATCAACAATGAATGCTGAAAAAAACATTAAAAAGGAACACAAGGAATTGCAAAAACATCAAAGGAAGTCAAAGTTTTTTTTCAGGAAATATCTTAATTGGAAAATAGTAGTTACTGAAAGGTAACCTCTGAGATGGTGGATGTGTTAATAATTGACTTAATCAAATTCCAAACAAGAAATGATAAAAACTTTTATTCAGAATGTGTGCAAAGTATTGAATGCCTTCTCATGAATTTTTAAAATCTAATTACCAAGAGAAAGGCTGTGTTCATAATTCAGATCAAAGAAGTTGTGAATGAGTTATAGTCAGACTCCTAAGTGCAAATAAAAACTATCTCGTTGGAAAGCACTGAGCAGTGATCAGGATGTATGTTTAAATACATGTTATTATGTATTCTGTCATTGTTTAGACTCAAACTTGAGTAATACTGACTGATATCAGAGCCATTGTGATGAAACTTTAGTTACACAATTTTGGTAGCTGGAAAACTGTTATAATGACAGGAATTAATCTTCTACTTTAAAAACTAGTTATCATTGGAGAAAGTGCCACAGCAGTTTTTCAGGGAAACTATTATTTATTCATAAATCAGACAGGAATGTTCGGCAGGGCTGACATTTATTGTGCATCCCAAATTGCCCTTGAAAAAATGGTAGCGAGCTGCTTTCTAAAACTGCTCGAGTCCGTGTGGTGAAGGTACTCCCACAGTGCTATAAAGTGAAAGTTTGACCCAGTGACAATGAAGGAACAGTGATATACTTCCAAGGAGGGATGGTGTGTGGTTCGGTGGGAATCTGCAGGTGCTGGTGTTCCCATGCATCTACTACCCTTGTCCTTCTAACTGGTGGAAGCTGCACGTTTAGAAGGTGCTGTCAAAGGAACCTTGGTGCGTTGCTCCAGTGCATCTTGTAGCTGTTACACCAGGGGTGGGCAAACTTTTCCGTGCAAGGGCCACAATCAGAAATTCACAATTTTAAAGGGCCGCATAGTATATTAAGTAAAATAATTACTTCACCCGGTTATGATTCTGGACGCCTCATATAGAACATAGAACAGTACAGCACAGAACAGGCCCTTCGGCCCTCGACGTTGTGCCGAGCAATGATCACCCTACTCAAATCAACATATCCACCCTATACCAGTAAGTAACCCAACAGCCCCCCCCCATTAACCGTTAAAAAAAAATTTAAATTAAAAAAAATAATAATTAAAAAAAAAAATTTTTTTATTTTTTTTTAATGACTTGGTGGGCCGCATAAAGACCTTTGGCGGGCCGCATGCGGCCCGCGGGCCGTAGTTTGCCCACCCCTGTGTTACACACTGCTTCCATGGAGCACCGGTTGGTAGATGCTGTGGATGTTTTAAAGTAGTGGATTAGGTGCTGATCAAGCAGGCTGCTTAGTCCTGGGTGGCATTAAGCTTCTTGAGCAATGTTGGAGCTGCACTCATCCAAGCAACACACTCCTTATTTTTGCCTTGTAGGTGTCGAAAATTTGTTGGCAAGTAAGGAGGTCAGTCATTTACTGCAGAATTACTAGCCTCTGATCCTACTCTTGGAGCCACACTCGATGTGTCTGGGTCAGTAAAGCTTCCAGTCAACAGTAACCCCAAGTTCAACAATGGGGTTAATGGTGGGAATTCAATGATAAACACTCTCATTGAAGGTAGTCATTGCTGCCACCTCCATGTTCTGAGAGTTACTGTCACTCATCCACGTAAATCTGAACGCTGTTCAGGTTTTGCCACGTGTAGGCACAGAGAGCTTCATTATCTGAGGGATTACAAATGGAACTCTGAACCATGCAATGCTCAGGAAACATCTCCACTTCTGGTCTGATAACGGAGGGAACATCACTAATTGAGCAGCTGAAGATGGTTGGGCCTTGGACATTACACTGAAGAATTCCTGCAGCAATGTCCTGGGCAAAGCGCAGTCATTCTTACCTCGCCTCTGGAATTTGGCTCTTTTGTCCAGGTTTGGACCAGGGCTGTAATGAAGTCTGGAGCCAAGTGATCCAAGCAGAACTCAAACTGAGCATCAGTCAGTGTGGTAGTATGACTAGGGGTATTACGGTACCTGGGAGTGTGAGCTGCCATTGGTGCAGAGGGCTCACTGCCCATTGGCCCAAGTATCGTGTTCTCTGTATTCCTATTGGCTATGAGGAAGGTAGCTCCGCATACAAGGCGGGGTATAAGAACCAGTGTCCCCCAGCAGCCAGGCCATTTCTGTACGTCTGCTGCCGGGCTCACTTCTTGCTGATTAAAGCCTTTCGTTTCGGACTTCACCTACGTTTCGTGTCCATTGATTGTGCATCAATCAGCAAGTGCTACCAGATTGTACTGTCAGTGACCCCTTCCATCACTTTGCTGATGAATGAGAAGAGGCTGATGGGTAGTAACTGGCCAGATTACATTTGCCCTGCTTATTGTTAACAGCAGACACCTGGGCAATTTTCCACATTGTAACTGCACCGGAACAGTTTGTTCAGAGGCACAGCGAGTCAAGCAGGCCAGATATTCAGCATTCTAGCTGGGGTGTTATTGGGCCTCACTGTCTTAGCTATATCCTGTCTGATCAGCTGTTTTTGCTATCATGCAAGGTCTCCATTGTCTCATCGCCATTGTGCTTTTTATTTTTAAATCTGTTATCCATTACTTTAGTTTTTTTGGACGCATTTCTTCCATTTCCTTTGTTTTCCTAATCACTTGGTATTGATTCATTGGCAATCGATAAAAATGGTCTCTCCAACTAGTCACAGGCTGACTTCTCATCACCATTTGCACTTCACAATCAGTGGACAACAGGCATTGCCTTGTTATGCCTCTCCAATCAAATTTGTCATTTTCCACTGTGTTTCTAACTCAATAGGAATTTAATTGGGAGAAATGATGAATTAGGGAACTGATGTATTTCCCCAGCCTAAGGCTTGAAAGTGTTGATGTTTTCACACTATCCTCTGGAGCACAATCGCATGTTTATGGCCGAGTTGCTAACGCTTTGCAAGAGTAAATAATCTGCCCAGGATTGGAAATGTTCAATAAGCCCCAGATATTGGATCTCAGATCTAGCTGGAAGAAGACAGGGCTGCAGGAGGAATGGCAATGGTCAGATGTTGTTCTCATTGCTGTGACCCACAGTTAACCAATGGACTTGGGTCAGGATTGAAATGAAATGAAATGAAACGAAAATCGCTTATGGTCACGAGTAGGCTTCAAATGAAGTTACTGTCAAAAGCCCCTCGTCGCCATATTCCGTCGCCTGTTCGGGGAGGCTGGTACGGGAATTGAACCGTGCTGCTGGCCTGCCTTGGTCTGCTTTCAAAGCCAGAGATTTAGCCCTGTGCTAAACAGAAGAGGATGGGCGAAGTTGCTAAACTAAATCAATTAATATAGTTGTGTCTATCATCCAAACTGGACATGCAAAATCAGGGTTTCAAATTCAGCAGACTGTCCTTTTGTTCTTTTTTAAATGTATCTGCAATGCTCTGTGCAAGACAACATTTGCCAAGTCTAACAGAGATCTTCTACCCTTTCACTAAATAAACAAAATTGGAACTATGAATTATTTTGTGACACTTACACAGTAATGTGAAGGAGGTCCTTTTCAATAAAATGACCTGGCAGTCACACTTTTCAAAGGTGAAAGTTAACCGTTATCAATTCTATCTTAGCTGCATCACCCTCCTGCATTTAAGATGATGGTTGAATAGGAAAAATAAGTGGTTTCCTAGTATGTTCAGCAGGTAACCTTTCTGCGGCAACCAAGCAGTTCTTGTAAATATGTTTTCGAATGTTAACTGTGAGTAAAAGCTGACTGTCTTCCAACACAATTTTGTCCTCCAATACTGTCCAATATTGTCTTCCAATACAGGGCGACACGGTAGCACAAGTGATTAGCACTGTGGCTTCACAGTGCAGGGTCCCGGGTTCGATTCTCGGCTTGGGTCACTGTCTGTGCGGAGTCTGCACGTTCTCCCCGTGCCTGCGTGGGTTTCCTCCGAGTGCTCCGGTTTCCTCCCACAGTCCAAAGACATGCAGGTTAGGTGGACTGGCCATGCTAAATTGCCCTCAGTGACCAAAAATTCTCCCTCTGTGTACCTGAACAGGCGCCGGAGTGTGGCGGAGAGAGGATTTTCACAACAACGTCATTGCAGAGTTATATCAGCCTTCTTGTGACAATAATAAAGATTATTATATTATTATTAGATTATTATTATTAATGCTACAAATCAAAAGCTCTTCTTGCCCAGAATAATGTTCATATAGTAATGTTTGATCTGAAGCAAAGTCCACGAGCGGAATTCTCCGCTCCCCACGCTAGGTGGGAGAATCGCGGGAGGGCCGGGCGACTCACGACATGCCCCCCCTGATGCCCCCTGCGATTCTCCTCCCCCCCCCCCACCTCAGAAAAATCGGCGCTCGCCGTTTTTCACGGCGACTGCCGATTCTCTGGCCCGGATGGGCCGAGCACCCTGCCGTTCCCGACTGGTTCACGACGGCGGCAACCACATCTGGTCGCTGCCGTCGTGAACATGGGCTCCAAATGCTGGTTTGAAGCTTGTGGGGGGCGGAAAGGGGAGTGAGCACCACGGCCGAGCTCGGGAGGGGACTGGCCCGCGATCGGTGCCCACCGATCGTCGTCTCAAAGCGACGCACTCTTTCCCCTCCGCTGGCCCGCAAGATCAAGCCGCCACGTCTTGCGAGGCAGCGGAGGGGAAGACGGCAACCATGCATGCGTGGGTTGGAGCCGTCTGCCATCGTGACGTCAGCTATGCATGCGCGGGTTGGAGGCGGCCAACCTGCGCATGCGCGGCTGACGTCACATAGGCGCCGCCGTCGCGTCATTCTTGGCGCGCCGCCTTGACGCAAGCGTCAAGGCCCGGCGGCCGAGATTTACGGAGCGCCGCTCCTAGCCCCCTGGGGGGGGGGGGGGGGGTGAATAGGGTGCGAGGGGCGGCTTCCGAGACTGTCGTGAAGCTCGGCTGAGTTCACGACGGCCTTACCGATTTATCGCGGGAGCGGAGAATTTCGCCCCACGTGTACAAATGACAGAGAATAATGACCAAATGTTGAATAGAGGTGAAGGTATTCATTCCATCAGAAAATAGGCTTTGCATTGCCTTCATGTGCACTGTTCCCTGGTCAAGAAGCCTGCAATAATGCGCTCGAGACTTACTCCTTGTTTATGGGGAGACTGATTCCACAATAACAAACAATTACCATGAATTATTCCACCACTCAGTGAGTTTGGTGAAATGACCTGAACATTTTAAAATCACAGCCTGAAGTCCAATCTATTCTGAATAGCTTTTTCAGCACACGTTTTCAGCTGCATTAGGTGAAACATGCTTGTGAGAAATCTGTAAACCGGCTGACCGAAAATTGAGATCAGGTACCTCAGTATAATGGTGATTTAGTACAGTACGACATGAGCTTGATAGTAATTCAAATAATTTCTGATTGTTTGTTATATAATTTGGATGCCCAACCGGCACCATATTGCTCCGGAACTTTGCTAAAACTCGATACATAATAACAATTTCACGTCAACACTTTTATCATCAAAACAGGATAAAATCTAGATATCCTTGTTCAAGCTAAACTTTGAGGACAGCTGCTTTGATCTTGTTGGATTGGTTTGGATTTGTTTATTGTCACGTGTACCGAGGTACAGTATTTTTCCGCGAGCAGCTCAAACAGCTCATGAGGTTCATGAAAATAAAATAAAAGAAAAAGAAAATACATAATAGGGCAACACATGTTCCGCAAGGTAAATACATGAACACCGGCATCGGGTAAAGCATACAGGAGTGTAGTGTTAATCAGGTCAGTCCATAAGAGGGTTGTTTAGGAGTCTGGTAACAGCGCAGAAGAAGCTGTTTTTGAATCTGTTTGTGTGTGTTCTCAGACTTTTGTATCTCCTGCCCAATGGAAGAAGTGTGGACTAATGTGGATGTCAGGTGTACAAAATAAATTAATTTATAAAACTGTTGGGTTATCTTAGTTGGGATGTGACATTTCTCTTACTTCCACTTATAAACTTGCTTTTAATATTCATTTTAGGACTAATACAATCCTGAAGTGAAACATGTGGGCCTCACGGTAGCATGGTGGTTAGCATCAATGCTTCACAGCTCCAGGGTCCCAGGTTCGATTCCCGGCTGGGTCACTGTCTGTGTGGAGTCTGCACGTGCTCCCCGTGTGCGCGTGGGTTTCCTCCGGGTGCTCCGGTTTCCTCCCACAGTCCAAAGATGTGCGGGTTAGGTGGATTGGCCATGCTAAATTGCCCGTAGTGTAAGGTTAATGGGGGGATTGTTGGGTTACGGGTATACGGGTTACGTGGGTTTAAGTGGGGTGATCATTGTTCGGCACAACATCAAGGGCCGAAGGGCCTGTTCTGTGCTGTACTGTTCTATGTTCTATGTTAGTGGGGAATAAAGTGCAACTATCTCAAGCATGATTCTTCTCTTAGGTACTCCACCTATCCATAAGGTAAATGCAAGACACTGACTTAGCCTGACGAATAACAAGCATATTGAACATCTTTCTTTTTACAGAGGTTAGGCATAAGCCCCTCCTATGATGTTGCCCTAAGGGGCTGCGGACACAACTGCATTGCCTCAATATTTTGATCTCAGTCCAGACCCCAAAAGTGGCTGGGCTGTTGGTCTGAAACCCCAATATTTTAGTTTATCTGTGCGAAAGAATGATTTGACTGGAGTGACTGCATAATAAACAAAACTTTATTATGAATACAATATTAAAGTTCTTCACACCCACAAAGAACAACTCATAATTACCCTTTTAACACAACTTTACAATTTCTCATTAAACAACAAGGGAAGAAACATATAGCTCTTAATCCAGATTCAAATTTGCAGGGCATAGATAAATACTTGCTTTATAAAACAGATTGGGCTCCAGTTGGAACCTCTTCAGATTCGCTTCAAATAGTTGCTTCCACAAGGTTGATTCTGCCTCTTTCTTGTCCTTAGACAAGACTACTCTGCTTCAAAATATTATTACTTTATTTTGTAAACTACTTGGGAAGAATTGTGGACTCAAGAGTCAGGCAGATCAAAATTCAGCTCCTCTCTCTCTCAAAGCTTCTCCAAATTCACTGCCTCTCTGCTTTCCTGGGCTCCACCCAGCAATGACCTCAGCCTCCCAAGCTATTTCTGCAGGCTGAAAAAGCACATCGACTCCCCAGGGTCTTCCCCAGTCAATTCACATTCCTCGGGTTCAATTTCACCTGCTTTTCCCTCGAAGCAAAATAAAATCCTTTTTAAAACAATGACCACTGCAGCCAAATGCTATACCCCCAAGCTTTAACACTTAATTTGTCCCAATATTTAGAAGCCAATATGCCAAAAATCCTCAATCGTTAGACTCATTCACAGTTATGCACTACTTCAGTGAGGTTTGTCTGTTATTGGTGGCAACAGTGCAACATAAAAGTGCCAGAAGGATCGAATGTCAGCCTCCCGATCAGACTACATGTCACAGCTAAGATGTCCTATTATTGCATGACGATCCCATCAGAACAGTAAAACACACTTGCTTGTGCATCTGTGAGAGATCCATAAAGACTTGAATATCAATATTCAAAATTTGGAAGAAATTCACTGTTAAAACCGAACAGCTGAGGAAAGAAATGTTCTCCATACTTAATTTTTTGTAGTCTTACCTAAGGAGTTAGTCTCCTGTTTATTCAGTGAGATCACAGTATCATCTGGCTGCTCATAAAGGAAGAACTGGTAGCGGTGGTACCCTGTGCCAGATGGTGGGGTGGGTGGCCTGTACTCTGTAATGCAATGAAACAAAATTAAAGTCATAAATACCAACGTTTTCACATTAAGGGGTCCTTTACTGAGGAAGCAATCACACAACTTATTTTTTAAAAATTAGATGTATTTATCAAGCACACCAGCTCTATCAAATTTGTATTACATTTACTCTGGCGTTCTGCAGTAATCAGCATAAAAGTTAGGGTCGAGTGGTGCAGCATTTTTAAATGGATATGTGCTGAAACTACAACCACACATTTTGCAAAGTAATAACCACAGTCACATCTGAATTCTGTCCATTTAGTTCAGGACCAGAACTTGACTGAATTTAAATTTAACTTGGTTGATGCCAACAGAGCTGACAGGAGAAAGAATTAGATCGGATTCTCTTGATTTAAAGGAGCAGTATGTAACCCACTGCATCTGAACCCGGTCCCGTCATCTGTGGTTACACTGTAACCTCTCCAGTCTGGAATGCTCGGAACAAAGTCATTTCTGGATTTCAGAATTTTCTGGATTGTGGAATGACGCTAGAATGCCTCTGACGACAATTGTGTGAACCGGAAAACACCGCAGATATAAATATCTACCTGAAACACAAAGAGTAATATTTTGCAGCATACTGAATCTCAGGTCTGCAGCTGACATCGTACTCAAAAGTCAGAAGGAAAAGCTCGAGGCTATGGAAGACCAAGTCAAAAGACTGAACATAAATGGGGCAAAGACCAATGTTATGCGTGAAATGGCAAACATGAAGATAGAGGCAATGGACAAATTTAGGATCTTGACTCAAAGATGAACACCAAAGTTCCATCCAAGGATGAAATCCAGGTTAGATTAGAGAGAGGCGGGACTGCTGACTGAAATAGAGTCTGGAAGTCCAAAAGCATCAGCATGAAGCTGAAAAAAAGCCCAACGAGTACAGTCACTAGTATAGAGAATTGCATCCTGTATGTGTAAGTTAGACTCCAAAGAAAAAAAATGCTGGTTTTGACGGAGGACACTCAGAATCAACTGGATTGACTGAAAGGCAACAAAGTGGGTTAGATCACGAATAGCAGTTCAGAAATCCAGAGTTGCTCAGTATAGTTCGAGAGAGAAAGATAGTCAAGTTTGAACACTGGAAACAAGGACCCAGCAGCCTTGTCCTGGAAACAACTCAAGAAGAACAGGAAGAAAAATCAGATGGGGGTGGATAAGATTGAGACACAAACTGAGGGAGATTTGAAGGGAGCTAGAGAAGAAGTAAAACATTGCCAAAGGCACGAATCAGTGGACAAATGTTAAAGTTTCTGTTGGGTGCAACCCCTCTTTCAGGCACCCCGACCTGCCTTATCGACCCCATCACCAACCCCCACCAAACCCCTTGTAGAGGCTCCCTCGCGCCCTCCTCCAGTTGGCAAGATCCGACCCCCGGCACTGATAATGCCAGGTTGGCACTTCAGGGTACCTGGGTGACACTGCCAAGGTGCCCATGTGCCAGGAGGAGTGCTAGGGTACCACCCTGCCCTGTCCCCGACCACTCGGTGATCTTGAGTGCCCTGCGAAACACCCCCCCCCCCCCCACCCTCCCCTCGCAAAGTGCCGTTACGCCTCGTCACCATTGTGTGGACCAGTACTAAAGGTTTGCCCTGGCATGGTCTCGCATGTGCGGCCGTTGAGTCTCAAGCGCCGAGTGAATATGGCATCAGGGTATTTAAATAGGTCGAATGAGAGCATTGATCTGTGATTTCACATAGAGTCTTAGATAAAAATGAGTGGTTTGTTTAGTTTCTGCTGACATTGCCCTGCCAACAATAATAACGGGACCTCACAAGTTATATTATGAGAGGAGCTAAACATGGACAACATGACCTGTAAAGGCAAAATATGATTGATGGATTCCAACTGGATTAATTAAAAGTCTATTTCCTGGTAAAAAGATGTCATATTCTAACACTCAGTGAACCATTACCTGCTGAAGATATAAATCGAAACTGAGTAATATTGATCTAGAAATTATTACTTCAATATTATCCCACTGAATATTCGCATAGCATTCCCGAGTTCACTAATATAACAAGATATTCTGCCAAATATTTAAATAGGTTAATGCCTCCTCGAAAATAGGAAAGAAATGTTATGCAAATAGTTTAGTTTGTAATGTCTCACGTTATCAACTGCAATTGTAAGCCACTGTTTTTTTTTTCACACAAGTTGAATTGATCTTGCAAATTATTTGTACCCAGAGCCAGGAATGATAGACCCTGGCGGCAATTGGCAAACTCTGTAATAATTTTCGTGTTTTCTTTCATTTTTAAATTAAACAGCTTAAGTGAACACAGTAAACTTTGGACGGGATTTTCCGTGCAACCTGCCGCATACTTTGCAGACATCGCCTGCAAACGGCCAGCGGCAGAATGGGATTTCCCGTTGAATGCACCACTCGCCACCATGAAACCCGCAAGGGGGGGGGGGGTGGCGTCGGTCGGACAGGAAGATCCTGCCTGCGTGAACAGCCGGAGAATGGATGCCGTTGTCTGGCTTTCTTACCAACTGGAATTCCTGACAGGCTGGAATCTTGGATATTCCTCAAATACGAATCATCCCTTTACCAACAAGAAGCGATTGGGAAGTTACCTGCAACCTCTACACTGTATTACTTAAATGCATTTGATATTTTAATGTACAGTTGGAAATTTATAATTGGAAACAATTCTGTTCTTTACTTTCTGAATACTTGCACATTAACACTACAAATATTGCGCTGAACTCCACTGGTAAATGGAGCTCTCTGTTAACTAGCACCTTCAATTAACCAACAACACTTAATTCCAATGCATGCTGGCTCATCAAAATCTTACTGCGGTTTGAGTTTTTCAAACTGCAAACCTCAAATGCCTCTTCAGCAATCCCTTTCCAGGAAGACAAAGTTAATTTGATGCAGCAATGTTGAGGAATAACTTCAGTGAGGCGATTCAGTGATTTTAATATGTTAATTAGGCTACACAACTCAGATCTTAGCATCCATTTAAACTTAACAACCGCGGGCCTTATTTCCCAAGTATCTCAAAACCGTCAGCTCAATGGAGAGAGCTGCCAACTATAGCAACTAATTGCATTTCCAGCATTGCTTGTGGGCCAGAAGGAGGAATCCTTTCATCCAGCATGGCAAGCAAATCTTTGATTACTTGATATCTCCACCCATCATCATAACCCTTGACCCGCAATCTCATTCTCCGTCCCCTTCACTCCAGTCTGGACCCATAGCCCCCAATCTTCTTGTTTGCCTGGATTATTCACTGGCTCCTGCCGCTCAATCTGGCTGTCTGCCGGTCAAGAAAAGATTAAAATACTTCTGATAGGTTTATAAGACATTTTACAGCACAGAAGGCCGTTCAGCCCATCGTGTCCATGACGGGCAACAAAGATCTGACTACACTACTCTCATTTTCCAGCGCTCGACCTGGAGGTTATGGCAGCGCAAGTGAATTTCTAAATAATTTTTTTAATGTTACAAGAGTTTCTGACTCACCACACTTCAAGCAGTGAGTTCCAGACTCCCACCACCTCAGAGTGAAAATGTCTCTCCTCAACTCCACTCTTAGCCTGCTATCTGTGTGTGTGTGTGTGCGGATGGGGGGGGGCTTGTGGGCAGGGGGTCCCCCTGTGGGAGGTCCCTATAATCCGCCATGCAGTAACACCATCCCCAGCCCATGGGACGGGTCCACATTGGCACCCAGGGCCCTGTCCTCCCGCTCGGTGCCCACAGGGCCCACCTCGGGGCAGAGGGGCAGTTAGTTCTAGGCCCGGCTGCCTCTGCATCAGCTGGCTCTGCCACCATTGTGTCGACGCCCTCGGCAATACTCCCAACAAGAGAATCATGACCACACGATGCCAGGGCGGAACTTTCAAATGGCGGCCACAATTTTTGCCCTCAACTTCGGAGGTGCCGCACTCAGGCTCCCAGAGGTCGTACTGGAGAAAACAGGGCCTGTATCGTACCGGGTTACAGTCTAGGCGAAGATCCTGCGCAAATACAGGGAGAGTCTGCATCAGAGTACGGCCAACCAGGGACATCTGTATCTCCACTGACCTGGATTTCGACAGAAATCGCTCCTTAGCCAAGGCGTGCAACCCACTGTGGCCCAACGCTGGATTTGTGGGAACCAGATGCAGACCACAGCTGTTCTCCTACGAGGAATGGATATGTGGAGCTACAAGGTAAGTGTTACAGCTGTAAATCCTCTCACTGCCCCTGTCTGGGCTGCTTTCTATCTTCCAGACAGGGGTCTCTTCTGGGGGGGGGGGGGCTCTGTCTGGAGGGCGGATCTGTGGGAGGGGGAAGAGCATTGTGGGCAGGGGGTCCCTGTAGGAGGTTCCTCTATTACAGGGGCCGCTGTGGGGACTCTCCCTATTATAGAGGTCCAGGACGTGGTGGAGCGGGTTGGGTCACCCGGTAATTGGGGTATAGGTGGCACCCAGGCAATCCAGAGGGGGGTGTGCTGCTGTGTAATACGGAGAGGGGTAGGGGAGATTTGGGGTTGAATTGCGATGCGGCAGGGGCATTGACCAGCCGCGGGACCTCGCTATCGGGCTGCCATCTTGAACCATATTCCCTAGAAATCCCTCGTATTCCACACCATGCATATATTTGCATGGCAAAGAACACTGAATTGCTTACCAGTTTGCACTCCCAGGGGGTTCGTAAACCAGTTGCAATTCAGCTCCGGCGGGAGAATATCATCTCCCCAACGGAGAATCCAGCTCAGAATCTGCAAATAGCACTGTGGAAAAAAATGGCTCAAAATATTTGACAGTTTTGAACAATCTCAGAAATTTCTTTCTTACATTTTTCAAAAGGAAGGAAATAACTTCATTTTATTTGCAGGTAAATCAATGTTCTGAGCTTTATTATTTCGATTTCTTTAATTATGTTTCCACTCTCCGACAACCCAGCTTTTAACAAGTTGCTGAGGGTGACCTCCAGTCCACTGGGACAGACGAAACGGAGTTTGTGACTTCATGACTGAATCATTCCTCAGCTCATTAAATGAGAACTCATTAGCAGCCATTTGTTTAGATAGGCTAATGCCATCAACAGCATCAAGGCTGTCTTTCCCTCAATTAACCCATCCCCTTCCTTTGAGAGATCATCTACTGCTGGCAGGGACTGATGTTCTCTCAACTTCTGAATATCTTTACATATAGGCGTCTTGAAAATAATCGAGCTCATTAAGGAGCTTCACTATGATATAGTTTCCTGCTGGGTATCTTGTGGTTAAGCTTGTCATGTGAATATACATGGTACTAATTTTACATTTTTAAGAAACAACGCTCAAAGGAAAATGATTGAGTTTCGAAGGTGCAATGATCAGCTTTTCACAAAGCTACCCATCACTGTTCCACATGAACAAAATTAGAGGATGTGCTTTTCTAGCCAAGTAACGAGGCAACATAGCCAGCCCCATGAAGAAACACTGCTATGTCTCACCATAATAGCAAAAATATTTGAATCATCCCGATTCCATTCAGTAAGGACATCAGAAAGCAAGATTTAAATGTGACGATGACAATGACAAATGATGTAGTACAGAAAACGGGAGGATGAATTAACTGAAGAGTGAAGGCAGGGTTGTAAAAAGACGTTATTGACCTTACACACCAAAGCAGCTTTATAATCAACTAAAATAATTCTAGAAAGGGCTCAAGAGATGCAATGGGACGCGATCTAATAGCCACGTTACACCCGGAGCCTCTCGCAAGATTTACTGTTTGTCATGCCTCGCGAGATCTGACGGGATCTGTCATGTTTATCAAGTTTATGCTGGGTCTAACCAGCGCCTGGGATCAAATCCCCTTGCTGAGAAGACCTGAACCAGACGCCGTTTAGCACTGGTTGCCACAAACAGAGGGGGTCTCCCAGGAAATCAGAGGCCCCTGGGTGGTTGGCGTCGAGGCAGAATGGCACCCTGGCACTGCTGATGCCATCCAGGCTCCTTGGCACTGCCCGCCAAGACCCAGAAAACAACATAGCGCAGTCATTCCCGGTGCTTGAAACACCCCATTAAGCTCGCCTACAATGGGACTCTTTTCCCATTAAATCACATCCAATGCTTTTCTCACTTTCAATGGAAAGAAATACATGAGTCTGATATTGGAAAACAGAATTCAAATAGTTCTTTCTTCAGAAGACTTCTCCTTTCTCTCTGACTCATCTTGGTGATGGCGGCTTTCCCTCAACATCCATGAACTCATAAGTCACTGAACCATAGGACGGTTACAGCACAGAAAGAGGCCATTCGGTCCACAGCGTCGTTTCAAGCCAAATAAGAGAGAAAGAGGAAACTAGCAACAAATTTTTAATGCTTGGAATTCAGGCTACTTTCTGCTGAATGGAGGCACGAGGCAGGGAGGTCTATTGTCTCCGCCTCTATTTACTCTGGCAGTAGAACCGCTGGCCATAGCGCTTCGATCCTTCAGTAAGTGGAGGGGAATAAATCGGGGAGGGATGGAGCATAAGGAGCATATACAGATGATCTGCTTCTTTATATTGCGGACTCCGTATCCACTGTGGATGAGACAATAATAATAATAATAATAATAACAATAATAATAATAATCGCTTATTGTCACGAGTAGGCTTCAATGAAGTTACTGTGAAAAGCCCCTAGTCGCCACATCCCGGCGCCTGTTCGGGATCCTGGTACGGGAATTGAATCCGTGCTGCTGGCATTGTTCTGCAGTACAAACCAGCCCCTGAAGCTACTGAGGAGTTTTAGCTCCTTCTCTGAGTATAAGTTGAATTTGGATAAGAGTGAATACTTCCCGGTTTGTCCCCACCGGGTGTGGAGCCCATCTGGAGATGTCACCTTTTCACCTTGCTGCAACTAGCTTTCATTATCGGAGAAACCAGGAGGCCCGCGACTGGGCCTCATTTCATAAATTAAATTATACTAATCTGGTGAATGGGGTCAAATCTGATTTACATCCCCGTCCTTGGTGGGCAGGGTCCCCACTGTTAAGTCAATGTGCTCCTGAGATTTTTATTTCTTTTTCAATGTCTCCCCACTTTTCTCCCTAAGTCTTTCTTTGTCAGAATTAATAATTAGTCTCCTCTTTTGTTTGGGTGGAGAAGATTCCAAGGAGCTTTACGATGTCCCTTCAGAGAGATAGGCGATCAGAAGGTTTGGCCTTACCCAATTTATTATTTATTATTGGGTAGCCAATATTGAGACGGTACTGAGGTAGCTTAGCGTTCCACGCTCCACATGGGGTCTAATGGAGGTGAGTCCCTTGGAAGGTTCTCGTCTGGATGTATTAGTAACCGCATCCCTACCATTCTCTCCAGCACAATTTTCCTCGAATCCAGTCGTGGTGACCGCCCTGAGAATCTGGAAGCTGTTCAGACAGCATTTTAACTTCACTTCCATGTCTTTGTTGGCCCCTATCTGGAATAATCACCTCTTTTTGCCAGTGGGTTTTGACTCAACATTTAGGTCATGGGAGAGGAAAGTTTTGTAGAGGTTTGGGGACTTGTTCATGGAAGGAAGGTTTGCCAGCTTTAAAGAGCTGGCAGAGAAATTTCAACTCCTTGGTTCCAATCTTTTTAGATACTTTCAGATTTGTGACTATTTGCACAAGGCTCTTCCCTGTTTCCCATTGGCACCACGCTCCTCCATGTTGGAGTGGGGGGGATTATTTTGTGCATATAATGCTGGGTCTCATCAGTGGAGTCGGCACCATCGAATGAGGGAACTGTGAAATAGGAGCATGAATTGGGTACTGTTCTGGTTGATGAGGCGTGGAGAGAGACTCTTCACAAGGTCAACTCTATGTCCTCTTGTGCTCGGCTTAGTCTGATCCAGTTCAAGATGGCACACGGGGACTCATCTGACCAAGTTGGAGGATCAACGTTTTTTTCTCTGGGTTGGAGGACAGGTGTGAGCGTTGTTCTCTTTTATTCGCACCACGTCAGAGATACTTCATGTCAATCTGGAGCTGTGTCCACTGGTGGCCATTTTTGGGGTATCCGACTCGCCGGTGCTGCAGATGGGGGTGAAGATGGATGTCCTTGCCTTTGCCTAGTTAATAGCCCGGAGACGGGATTTGCTTGGGTGACGGTCTCCTCCTCAATCCACTGCCTCAGCTTGTTTGAGTGACCTCATCTCATTTGGAGAAGACCAAGTGCATAATTAGGGGGGGATTCTACCCAAGATGGCAGCCATTCATTTCCTTTTTTAAAGAGCTAGTCAGCGTCAGTTATTAAGGGTTTTATTTTAACGTTGGAGGGGATGAAGTTAATTCGTGTTTTTGATTGGTTTGTCATGTTCTTTGTCATTGTAACTTCAATTACGTGTTTTACATTATTTTGTTTCTAATAAAAGCATTTTCAATAGATATATTTTTAAAAATAAATGCTCTAGTCTTCATGATAAAATGTCGCTGTGGATAAGGGAATTGTGGAAGATAAAAGTAGAGTAGGAGTAAATGGATATTGCTTGGATTGGATTATTGTAACTAGCAGTGTTCCCTGGGATTCTTGTTGAGACCCCTTGAGGTATATAAAAGAATAGGATATGAGCACAGAGGGCTTGTTTGCAAACACTACCAAATTAGATGGCATAGCAAACTATGGGGAAGTGCTCAAAGTTGCTGACAGGTTCAAAAATGGTTTTATTTGGTAAAGGCAATTCAACATGAATAAATCTGAAGCAGATTCTTGGAGGTAAAAGAAGTGGGAATATAGCCCAAATGGTGGAATTCTCAAGGAGATAAAAAGGAGAGAGGTTGAGAAACATAGATGCACGGACTTTTACAAGCAGGATTATAGTTAGAAAATGCCACAAGAGAGCCAAAGGGAACTTTTGGGGGCTTTTTTTTTAAACAGAGAAGCATCAATTTTAAACAAGATGTGGAGATGCCGGCGTTGGACTGGGGTGAGCACAGTAAGAAGTCTTACAACACCAGTTAAAGTCCAACAGGTTTGTTTCAAACACGAGTGTTCAAACACGTGTTTGAAACAAACCTGTTGGACTTTAACCTGGTGTTGTAAGACTTCTTACAATTTTAAACAAGACAGACATTGGACGCTGAATGCTGGGAAATCCATCTTTTGGGATCCATCCGACTCGCTACGCCTCCCAAGATCGAGTGCAATCTCGTGAGACGTCGCAATCTGAATACCGCCGATTGTGGGCAGGATCATTATTTTGCAAATCAGCATATTGGAGCGAGACAACTAGTCTAACTCTATATGCTCTCCCATGAGGTGTTGGGATCACATCGCGTTGGGAGTCCTAGGACGAGCGCCATTCAGTACTGGTCTCCACAAACAGGGATCAGATGGAACGGACCCCGAGGCCCTCATGGTGGCTCCCTGGGCAGGGTGGCACCCTGACACCCTTGGTGCCAGCCTGGCAGTGCCACCTGAGTGTCAGCCTGGCATTGCCAAGGTGTCCATATGGTATTGGCAGGGGAACTAGCAGGGCATCAGGCTGGAAGGGCCAAGGTGCCAAGTGGGCATTTTCTCTGTGACAGGGATCAAGCCCAGGGGTGCCCTACATGGGTACGGTGGAGTGCCGGGGGGTGGGGGGAGACACCTTTATTGGTGAGTGGGGGTTTTGGGAGAGTTTGGGGGTCCTCCTGCACTGAGGAGTTCTGGCCAGCAAACCAGAAACGGGACTAAGAGCGGCCTCGTCGGGGCGTTCCCCGCTGAAGCCCCGAATAGAACCAGTCCCGATAGTGTGGCTAACACCCGGCTAAACTGCTGGTTACGGGACTGCGTTCCCATTCGGTTCGATTGCGGCCATTGGATTTGATATCAACTTATACCTTCCCGGGCAGCACGGTTGCGCAGTGGATAGCACTGCTGCCTCACGGTGCCGAGGTCCCAGGTTCGATCCCGGCTCTGGGTCACTGTCCGTGTGGAGTTTGCACATTCTCCCCGTGTTTGTATGAGTTTCACCCCCACAACCCAAAGTTGTGCAGGGGAGGTGGATTGGCCATGCTAAATTGCCCCTTAATTGGAAAAAAATGAATTGGGTACTCTAAATTTATTTTTTTCAACCTTGTACCTTCCTTTTGCTGCACCTAGGAGATAACTGAAAGCACATATGAAATGGGAGACCTTGGGGGCAATTCTCCAATATGGAGCCCAAATGTTCGCGCCGTCGTGAACGCCGTTGCGTTTCACAACAGCACGAACCGGGCCCTGGTACGACCAATACTGTCCCCCACAGATAGCCAGCATGGCGCTGGAGCGGTTCACAACATTCCTTCCTCCTTTCCCGGCGCCAAATGGGCACCGCGCCAACCCGCGCACGCGCAGGGGATTTCTTCCGCACGCCGGTCCCGACTCAACATGGAGTCTGTGTTCAGGGGCCGGCAGCGCCAGAAAGTAGGCCGGGGGGGGGAAGAGAGGCTCTCCGCCGATCAGTGGGCCCCGATCACGGGCCCGACCGCATCGGGGCCCCTCCCCCCCGGCGAAGGATTGTTTTTCCCCGCCCCACAGGCCACCCCACAGGCCGCCCTCCGGCCCTTCACGCAGCGTTCCCACCGGCAGCGACCAGGGGTGAACGGTGCCGATGGGATTCTGTCGTATCAGTGTGGCCGCTCGGCCTATTCGGGCCTGAGAATCGGCAGCCCCACCAATTACAGCGGCCCCCAGCCGGCGCCACACCAAACCCGCCAGCGTAAATGGCACTGATTCTCTGCACCTCGGAGAATCATGCGCCGGCGTCGGGGCGTCGTGGCGCAGTTGCGGCGATTCTCCGGCCTGGCGCGGGGCTCAGAGAATCGCCCCCCTTAAGCGTGTCTCGGAAAAGTAGAAAAGTCAGGTGAAGGTGTGTTGAGAGTTCCAGACTGTCAACGAAGTTACGCCTTTCCCAAAATGGATAGATTGGTGGGAAAGGGAAGCCCACAGAGGACCAGAGGTGGAAAATCAAAGAATTAAGGAGGGGAGGGAACCCCAAAAAGTAAAAATGGGAAAGACTGTGGAGAAACTGGAAAACAATAACAAAGATTTTGACATCAATATACTGATGAATAAGGACCCAATGGAAATGAGCAAGGAGTGGTAGATGACTTTTCTTGTGTTCACAGAACGATATTGCAAGTTGTTGATTTGGTGTACCCCTGATACTCAGTGTTCCTGTCAGATGGAGTTCAGGAAGATAACAAGGGTATCAATTCAGGACTGATGTCAGAAACATAAAAGGAGAGGTGAGTTCCTTTCATTCAAGGATCATTAGAGTGTGCGATGCAAGTGGCCGTTCAAGTGGAGTTAATCACAGCAATTGAGAGTGAATTATAGATATACACTGAAAAGAATAAAAATATGAAAGAGTATGGGAAAAGAGCGAGGGAATGAGTAGTTAACTCCAAAGCGAGCTTACATTGGCAAGGGCACAATGTGCTGAAACTCCGACAATACGCTCTTACAAATGTAATTCAAACAAATCAGATAGCCTATTTCAATGAAATTCAAGAATGTTGCTGTATTTCATTGAATTTATCGCTGCACAATGGCACATTTTCCTGGCAGCTGCATTCGGTACAGATATCCATTTCTTGTATTGAGATCAAATGTCAAATAACTCATTTAAAAGACAGAATCGACGTTTTAGACAAGTTTGCTATCTCATTTTATCGTGCATTTAACATTTTTCTGTAGATTATATACACATAAATAGCGATGATATAGAATCAAGACGGAAAACTTCCTTCCTTTATTCTTCCATTGTAGGGCGAAGGGAAGGAAGCAGCATCTTATCGATGGAATATTTTTGTCCCCTTTCCCCATTAAATGGGCGAAATGCAATTTTCGCATCCCAGAGCTGATGTTGAAAGATAAATTTTGAACTTCTTGTCGCGTTGTGGGTGACTGTGACACTGGGTGGGTGTGGTGCTGAGGGAACCAAGAGGGTCCCAGGTTCAATTGCTAATCTGTACTCAGTTAGCTATCTCAGATGGCGTCCTTGTTAGACAAAGCCAAATTAGCTTTTAACCGAACATTGTTGCACTCCTCACTGGTAAGTTTATTGAGAGCAAAAATCTCTTGTCTTGGTTTAAAATGCAACTGCTTTTGTGAACGTCATTTTTAAAAATAAACACCACTCCATATGTTGAAGTGGGTTTGCAAGCTGTGTCACTCTCGGTGTTTGCAAATGTCACCAGTAGCAATCTCCTGATGCAGTTGCAGCCTGAGCACTGTTATGTTGATGGACTGTAAAGATTGTATTGGGCAGGGTGTCTTATTGTACAACAACAAGCACACAGCGGGATGGAATTAAATAACTCGGGGGAAAATGAAGGAGGTTTGAGTTTTTTGTTACAAGTCACGTAGGCACATTATTCTCCAAGACTCACATTCTGTTCATTATAAAAGTAATTCCACTCATGAAATAAGAATCACTTCAAGAAAATATAATTTTCTTCAAGGAATAGGGGCAATTTTGAGCCTGCGTTAGCGATCAGTGAGATGTGGGCGGAAAATTTGGTGGGAATTGGAAAATTCAAGAGCCCCTCAATGGCAGTGTGGTGGGTCAGAAGGCCAGGAACATCATTTTAATACATGAGAATATCACTCGGGAGTCCTCCCTCTGGGACTGCCCCACTCACTGAATATCCATCAGTCACCGGTGTGACATCAGGTTGGCATGATTTACAACAGCTGTATAAATACGGAAACCAGGCAGCCTCACCTCTGAAAGAGATACCGGAGGGGAGCGCTCAGGTTGCCTTGACCATTCAGAGTGCCAGCTGCAGAGGGGGCAGCAGAGAGGACAGGGGGGACCCAGAGAGGTTTAACTCTAGCATGTCTTGACTGTTCTCACTTTTGTCTGCTGCCCCCAACTCACCCTCTGCACAGGTGCGGTCCTGCTCCTCACCTGCCAGCTCAAGGGCTCTCTCCTCAAAGGGCATTAGGCAGCTTGGGCATGACTCACACAGGCTGTGCTCGCTCACATCAGTTGTGCTCAAACTTGTCCTGCAATGAGAGATTTGGTGAGTGTAGGCAGGAGTCCTGCCAGGATGACGAAGTCTGTCACACATGGATCGTGAGTGTGAACAAGGTTGTGAGAAGCAGTTATCTCCTTGGGGTTGGGAATCTGTGAGGTGGCTGGGTAGAGAGTACCGTGGAGGTGTGAAGGTTGTGTGAAGGGGTGCAGATCAGGGACCAGATCTACCTTGCCTGCACTATGTAGATCATTCATCTTCTTCTGGCACTCTTGCCATGTTCTTATGCAGCGAGCTGGCACTCACAATTGTGGCTACTGCCTCCCAGGCAAGGGTGGTGACTATGGTTGATGACTATCTGTGGGAACGTGGGTAGATAATGTCATGCCTTTGCAACATGGCATTGAGGGGTTTGGTAAGGGCTCCCTCCGAAAATCCTGGTGCTGTCTTCCTGGCAGCCAATCCCCCGACTGGACTTGGGACAAATGCTGGCGAGTCATTGAAAAGGTTCCCCCTTGCATTGCGTAGCCTCACCCTTTCACGTCATCTTCCATCCATCTCCTCATTCCCATCACTTCTATTTTGTCCCCAATATCCATTCTCACTTGTTCCACTCACACTTACTTCACCTAAACACTCTGTCCACCCACTTCAACTGGCACCCTCAAGGGTAGATGATGTACAAAGGCCTTAGCCTTTTTCCTTACTCTGCCCTTAACTTTCCCTTGCCATCTAAAAGATTTTGCATGTTTTCAAAATTCAATTCATTTGGTTTCTACAGCAAAGTCAAATCAGAAACATTCAAACACTAAACTAAGAGAAAATTATTGTGGATGCTGGAATCTGAAACAAAAACAGAAAAGGCTGGAAAATCTCAGCAGGCCTCAAGAATCACCCAGACTTGAGACATTAACTCTGTTCTCCCTACACAGTTGTGTCAGACCTACATTCAAACGCTGGACTGTTTGGCCTGCATGCCGTTTCCATCTCTGGGTTAATTGTGAAAATGCAGGATTTGGGGGAGGGGGCAGGGCTAGTCCATCAGGCTCAGAGTTCTTGGAGGCTCTGGAGAGCAGTTTCGCTACCTGGAGGTGAGATCCTGACTGCAGACTGGGGTACCAGTGTGAGACCAAAACTGTACAAAGTATTAAAGAGGTATAAATTTCTGCAGTATATTTTGTAACAAATGAATTAGTTTTCTCTGAAAGTGTAATCAAAGGGATTGCCTACAAACTGATTCTGTTATTGCACAACATGAGTTCTTCTCCGAGTTTCTTGAATGAAACATGACACAAAATACTATTTGAATGTAATTTATGTTCGTCTTTATACAATGCTTGTTTTCAGTTTCATGAACAGAAGTATGATCACGTTTGGGAGCGGAGGGCAGCTGGACCTTCTCGAGGCTCAGCGGCTGTTCATGCAGTGCGCTGAGTTCAAAACAAGTTCAAGACTGACGTCACAGGAAGGCAGTAAGCTGATCGGTTGGTGAGTAACTGACATTAGGGACGCTCTTGAAATAGCTGAAATTTAAATGACTGAACAAGATAACAGTGAGGGAACAAAGCTGGGAGGCTAAAGGAGTAAAGGAAAAGTGAATCAGAAAGTAGAACCAGGTGGCTAAAAAGACTGTAAGAAAGCGTACTGCAAGTTTATATTTCCTAATGAAAACAAGACAGCTGATTGGGCGAATACAGTTAAATTTGCCATGATATAAGACCCCTCCCACCCAGCTTACTCACTTTCCCAACTTCTTCCATCGGGCAGGAGATACAAAAGTCTGAGAGCACGCACGAACAGAATCAAAAACAGCTTCTTCCCCGCTGTCACCAGACTCCTAAACGACCCTCTTATGGACTGACGTCATTAACACTACACCCTGTATGCTTCATCCGATGCCGGTGCTTCTGTAGTTACATTGTGTACCTTGTGTTGCCCTATTATGTATTTTCTTTTATTTCTTTTTCTTTTCACGTACTTTTTTAAAAAAAAATAATTTTTATTGAGAAATTTTGATTTTATACAACAATAACGCACCTTAGTAAAATACCGAAAATAACAATAATATTAACAATCATATACATTCGCCCCATCCCCATGAACAACCCAGCATTTTAACAACAACGCAAATTAACACACTATAAAGTTACAGAATAAACACTACAATAATGCACCCCACCCCCGGGTTGCTGCTGCTATTGACCCAGTTACCTATCTCTGAGCCAGGAAGTCCAGAAAAGGCTGCCATCGTTTATAGAACCCTTGTATTGATCCTCTCAGGGCAAATTTGACCTTTTCCAATTTTATAAATCCCGCCATGTCACTGATCCAGGTCTCCACGCTTGGGGGCCTTGCATCCTTCCATTGTAACAGAATCCTTCGACGGGCTACTAGGGACGCAAAGGCCAGGACACCGGCCTCTTTTGCCTCCTGCACTCCCGGCTCTACAGCAACTCCAAAAATCGCGAGTCCCACCCTGGTTTGACCCTGGATCCAACCACCCTCGACACAATCCTCGCCACCCCCTTCCAGAATTCTTCCAGTGCTGGGCATGCCCAGAACATATGGGCGTGGTTCGCTGGACTCCCCGAACATCTGGTGCACCTGTCCTCACCCCCGAAGAACCTACTCATCCTAGTCCCAGACATGTGGGCCCGGTGCAGCACCTTAAATTGGATGAGACTAAGCCTCGCACATGAGGAGGAAGAGTTGACTCTCTCCAAGGCCTCCGCCCAAGTCCCGTCCTCTATCTGCTCCCCGAGTTCCTCCTCCCATTTAGCCTTCAGCTCCTCCACTGACGACTCCTCCACCTCCTGCATTACCTTATAGATGTCAGACACCTTCCCCTCTCCTACCCACACCCCCGAAAGCACTCTGTCCATCGTCCCCTGCGAGGGCAGCAAAGGGAATCCCTCTACCTGTCGCCTAGCAAATGCCTTTACCTGCAGGTATCTGAACATGTTCCCCTGGGGAAGGCCAAATTTATCTTCCAGTTCCCCCAGGCCCGCAAACCTCCCGCCAATAAACAGGTCCCTCAATTTGCTGATGCCCGCCCTTTGCCACCCCCTGAATCCCCCATCCGTGTTCCCCGGGATGAACCGATCATCCCGGTGATCCACCCAGTGGAGCCTCCATCGAGCCCCCTGTTTCCCCCCGATGCCGTCTCCACTGTCCCCAGATTCTTAGGGTCGCCGCCACCACCGGGCTCGTGGTAAACCTCTTAGGGGAGAGCGGCAACGGTGCCGTTACCATGGCACCCAGGCTCGTACCTCTACATGACGCCATCTCCATTCTTTTCCACGCCGCCCCTCCCCTCTCCATCACCCAGTTACGCACCATTGACACATTGGCTGCCCAATAGTACCCCAGAAGGTTGGGCAGCGCCAGCCCGCCTCTATCCCTTCCTCGCTCCAGGAACACCCTCCTCACTCTCGGAGTCCCATGTGCCCACACAAAGCTCAGAATACTGCCGGTCACTCTCCTAAAGAAGGCCCTGGGGATAAATATGGGCAGGCACTGAAAAAGGAACAAGAACCTCAGAAGCACTGTCATTTTGACGGACTGCACCCTCCCCGCCAACGACAATGGCAGCATGTCCCACCTCCTGAACTCCTCCTCCATCTGATCTACCAGTCTGGTAAAGTTATGCTTGTGGAGAGTCCCCCAGTCCCTGGCCACTTGCACCCCCAGGTATCTAAAGCTCTCCCCTGCCCGCCTAAGCGGGAGCCTACCAATTCCTTCCTCCTGGTCTCCAGGGTGCACCACAAACACCTCACTCTTGCCTAAGTTTAATTTATAACCTGAGAAGGTCCCAAACTCGGCTAGTAACTCCATCACTCCCGGCATCCCTCCCACCGGGTCCGCCACATACAGTAACAGGTCGTCGGCATAGAACGACACCCTATGTTCCTCTCCACCTCGCACCAAACCTCTCCACCTCGCACCAAACCTCTCCACCTCTCTGAATCTCTCAATGCCATTGCCAGCGGCTCAATTGCCAGTGCAAACAACAAGGGGGACAAGGGGCAACCCTGCCTGGTCCCTCGGTAAAGCCGGAAGTACTCCGACCTCCTCCTATTCGTGGCCACGCACGCCATCGGGGCCTCATATAGCAGCCTTACCCATCTAATGAACCCTTCACCAAATCCAAACCTCCCCAACACCTCCCATAGGTATCCCCACTCCACTCTATCGAAGGCCTTCTCCGCATCCAGCGCCACCACTATCTCTGCCTCCCCCTCAATCGCCGGCATCATAATGACATTCAGCAATCTCCGCACATTCGTGTTCAGCTGCCTTCCCTTCACAAAACCTGTCTGGTCCTCATGCACAACCCCTGGCACACAGTCCTCTATCCTGGTGGCCAGGATTTTTGCCAGCACCTTAGCATCCACGTTGAGGAGAGATATGGGCCTGTATGAACCACACTGCTGGGGGTCCTTGTCCTTCTTTAAAATTAACGAGATCAGCGCCCGTGACATCGTCGGTGGCAAAGTCCCCCCTTCCCACGCTTCGTTGAGTGTCCGCACCAGCAAGGGACCCACTAGGTCCACGAACTTTTTATAAAATTCCACCGGGAACTCATCCGGCCCCGGTGCCTTCCCTGACTGCATCTGCCCGATCCCCTTAACTAGCTCCTCCAGCTCAATCGGCGCACCCAGCCCCTCCACCTTCTCCTCCTGCACCTTCGGGAAAGAAAGCCTGTCAAGGAACCTCTCCATTCCCCCCCTCTCCCCCGTTGGCTCCGACCGGTACAGTTCCCCGTAAAAGTCCTTGAAGACCTCATTCACCTCTACCCCCTTCCGCACCACATTCCCACTCTTGTCTCTCACTCCAGCAATCTCCTTAGCAGCATCCCGCTTACGGAGCTGATGAGCCAGCATCCTACTCGCCTTTTCACCATGTTCGTACACTGCCCCTTGTGCCTTCCTCCACTGTGCCTCCGCCTTTCTAGTGGTCAGCAAATCGAATTTAGCCTGCAGGCTGCACCTCTCCCCCAACAGTCCCTCCTCTGGTGCCTCTGCATACCTCCTGTCCACCTCCAGCATCTTTCCCACCAGTCTATCCCTCTCACTCCTCTCGCTCCTCTCCCTGTGTGCCCGGATGGATATCAGCTCCCCACGAATTACTGCCTTCAGGGCTTCCCAGACCATCCCCACCTGAACCTCCCCTGTATCATTCACCTCGAGGTACCCCTCAATACTTGCCCGGACCCTCCTACACACCTCCTCCTCCGCCAACAACCCCACATCCAACCGCCACAACGGACATTGGTCTCGCACCTCCCCCATCTCCAACTCTATCCAATGCGGAGCGTGGTCGGAGATTGCAATGGCCGAATACTCGGCTTCCTCCACTCTCGGAATCAGTCCCCTACTCACCACGAAGAAATCTATCCGAGAGTAGACCCTATGTACGTGGGAGAAGAAAGAGTACTCGCGTGCCCTCGGCCTCACAAACCTCCATGGATCCACTCCACCCATCTGATCCATAAACCCTCTCAGTACCTTGGCCGCCGCCGGCCTCCTACCCGTCCTAGAGCTGGACCGATCCAGTGAAGGATCCAACACCGTATTAAAGTCCCCCCCTATGATCAGACCTCCCGCCTCCAGATCTGGGATCCGTCCCAACATACGCCTCATAAAGCCCGCATCGTCCCAATTTGGGGCATACACACTAGCCAGTACCACCTTCTCTCCTTGTAGCCTGCCCCTAACCATCACATACCTATCCCCCTTATCCGCCACCACCTCCGATGCCTCAAACACCACATTTTTCCCCACCAGAATCGCCACTCCCCGGTTCCTCACATCCAACCCCGAGTGGAAAACCTGCCCCACCCATCCCTTCCTCAGGCAGACCTGGTCCGCCACCCTCAGGTGGGTCTCCTGAAGCATTGCCACATCCGCCTTTAGCCGCCTTCAGGTGAGCCAGTACCCTCGACCGCTTTACCGGCCCATTCAACCCTCTCACATTCCAGGTGTCCAACCGGATCAGAGGGCGTCCCGCCCCCCTCCCCCGCCGGCTAGCCATAGCCCGCCCCAGGCCAGCACCCCCTGCTCGACCCCGTCCCCATACCGACAACCCCTCACCTCTGTCCCCCCAGCCCCCACCAGCTCCTTCTTGACCCTACCAGCAGCAACCCGGTATTCCTCTTTCCCCCCTCCCTTCCCCCCCAGGCTAGGAACCCTCCCAGCCACGAACCGTCCTCCATTGTACTTCCGTGGGTCAGCTAACTTCTGCTGACCCCGGAAACTCCCGCCAATAGCCCGACCCCTCCCGAAGTGGGATCATCCCCCAATCTATCCCTCCTCCTGGCACCGCTCCAGCGCGGGGAAGAACCAGTTAAGGCCCCGCCTCTCCCGTCACCGTCTCCACCCCCGCAGCGCGGGAAACCAGAGGCAAGCCCGCGCTTTCGCCCTGCCCCACCACACCTTTCTGACGCAGCTCCCAAATATCAGCCCCACTCCATACCCCCACTCCGACATAGAATACAACATACCCCCCCGACCCTCCCCACAAGATACACAGCCCAAACAATGCCCCACAGCACAAAAACAAAAACATAGCAGAACAACCCCTCCGTAAATAACCATATCAAAATTGCAAAAGTACTAAAACAAGAAGAAAAAAACAGAAGAAAGAAGAAAAAGAGAACACAGCAACAGCAGAATCCAGCACTAATATCTTACAGCCGACCTCGCAACGCCCAACCCCTAGTTCAAGTCCAGTTTCTCCGTCCGCACGAAGGCCCACGCCTCCTCCGGGGAATTGAAATAATGGTGCCGGTCCAAATAAGTTACCCACAGGCGCACGGGCTGCAACATTCCGAACTTTATCTTTTTTCTATAAAGCACCTCTTTCGTCCGATTAAATCCGGACCGCCGCTTAGCCACCTCCGCACTCCAGTCCTGGTAGATCCGCACTACCCCATTCTCCCAATTGCTGCTCTTCACCTTCTTGGCCCAGCGCAGCACGCACTCCCGATCACTGAACCGGTGGAACCTCACCAGCACCGCACGCGGGGGTTCATCTTCCTTGGGCCTCCTGGCCAGCACCCTGTGCGCTCCCTCCAGCTCCAAGGGCAGATGGAAAGACCCGGCCCCCACTAGCGAATTCAGCATTACAGCCACATAGGCTGTCAGGTCTGATCCCTCTAGCCCAGGGGTGGGCAAACTTTTCCGTGCAAGGGCCACATTCAGAAATTCACAATTCACAAAGGGCCGCATAGTATATTAAGTAAAATAATTACTTCACCCGGTTATGATTCTGGGCGCCTCATATAGAACATAGAACAGTACAGCATAGAACAGGCCCTTCGGCCCTCGACGTTGTGCCGAGCAATGATCACCCTACTCAAGTCAACGTATCCACCCTATACCAGTAAGTAACCCAACAGCCCCCCCCCCCCCCATTAACCTTAAAAAAAATAAAATAATTAAAAACATTTTTTTTTTTTTAATGACTTGGTGGGCCGCAGAAATACCTTTGGCGGGCCGCATGCGGCCCGCGGGCCGTAGTTTGCCCACCCCTGCTCTAGCCCCTCCGCAAGGCCCAAGATCCACAGGTTTTTCCGCCTCATGCGGTGATCCAGCTCCTCGAAGCGTTCCTGCCACTTCTTGTGGAGTGCTTCGTGCCCCTCCACCTTACTCACGAGGACCACGGCCTCCTCCTCTCGTTCAATGGCCTGCGTCTGCAACTTCTTGATGGCAGCTCCCTGGATGGACTGAATCTCTGACAACCTTCTGTTCGTTTCCTGCAGAGAGCTCAGTACTTCATCCTTGAATTCTTTAAAGCAGCGCAGGAGATCAGTTTGTTGTTTCTGGGCCCAGAGTCTCCATTCCTCTGGAGCTCTGTCGGCGGCCATCTTGGCTCCCTTCCCCCGTTTTTTCTGAGGAGCTGCTGCTGTTTTTTCCCCCTTTCCACTCCGAGTTCGAGGCATGGACTGCAGGGAAAGTCGTTCAGCACACCTTCCCCCACCGGGAGACGTCAAAAAATTTCCGTTTTGGGCTCTCAAAAGAGCCGAAAAATCTCTTTAAAACGGGAGCTCCCAAATATGTGGCTTACTGCTCCATCACAGCCACCGGAAGTCCCCTCTTTTCACGTACTTAATGATCTGTTGAGCTGCTCGTAGAAAAATACTTTTCACTGTACCTTGGTACACGTGACAATAAACAAAATCCAATCCAATATAGGTAGAAAGAGGGATGAGGTCCTGCAACATGAATTTTGGGAGTAAGGCAGAAGGTTAAAAAACAGAACCTCTCATGTTGCGATATTGGGACTACTTCCTGTGCCACGGGCGAGTTATAGGTCAGATACGCGTGTGGCTAGAGGGATGGTGCAGGAGGGAGGGCTTCAGATACTTGGATCATTGGGATTGCTTCTGGGGCAGATGGGACCCGAATAAGTGGGATGGATTGCACCTGAATTGAAGGGGGAAAAATATCCTGACAGGGAGGTTTGGTCATGCTACTTGGCAGGGTTTAAACTAATTTGGAATAGTAATGGGATCCAAAGTAACAGTACAGTGAGTAAGAAGATGGAGTCAAATATAGAGGCTAAACCAAGCAAGTCCTGCGGGCAGTGCAAACAGGGTTATGATGAGACACCAGGGAGGTTGGTATGCTAAACTGCATTTATTTCAGTGCAAGGAGCCTGATGAGTAAGACTGACGAACTCAGTGTTGAACAGCACATGGAATTAGGAGATTATTGCAATTGCAGAAACTTGGTTGAAAGAAGGACAGGACTGACAGCTGAACATCCCAGGGTATAGATATTTCAGGCATGATCACGGGGAGGTAAAAGAGGTGGAGGAACTGCCTTATTGATTAGGGAGAACATCTCGGCAGTACTCAAGAGATGATATTTTAGTAGGTTCCACAAATTAAGCCATATGGGTAGAATTTAGCAATAAAAATGGGGCGCTCACAATGCTGGGAGTCTCCGATAGGCTTCCAAAAAGTCAGGGGGAGATAGATGGGCAGCTATGTTGGAAATTCTCTGAGAATTGTAACAGAAATTGGGTAATAATAGGAGAGGACCTCAATTTCTCAATATTAACTGGGATAATCAAAGTGAGAGGGCGGAATTCTTGAAATGCATCCAGGACAACGTTTTACACCAATATGCAGAAGGTCTTACAAGAGGTGGTGCTGGTTCGAGTTTTAGGAAATGAAGGCAGGCAAGTGGTTGAAGTTTCAGTGGGGGAGCATTTTGGAAACAATGGGCATGATCTACTGGCCATGCTGCGTCTGCAAAGCAGCGCGCTGCTCCTGGGATCTACCCGGCTCACTACACCTCGCGAAATCTAATGCGATCTCGTGAGACATCGCGATGTGAAGCCCACCCATTGTGGGGGATCACTTTTTGACAATTTTGCATATTAGACCGAAACAGCTCGTCTCACTCTAATATGCAATTCCCTGAGGTAACCAGGGCATTGGGATCTATCCACTTTGCCTCCGAGACATCGAGCGAGCGCCTTTCAGTGCTGGTCTCCACAAATGTGGACCAGACAGAATGGCACTCGTGGGGGTCGCCAAAAAAGGGCCCCCATGTGGCCCTCTGGTGCCACCCAGGTACTAGCATTGTTGGTGTTCCCTGGGCACTGCTAGCCTGGCACCCGGGTGCCTGCCTGGCACTGCCAAGAGCACTACCAGGGTGCCAGGCTGGTAATTTTTGTGGGGCAGTAATCAGGCTGGGGATGCCCTGTGCAGTGTGGGTGGGGGTCCCTGAATGTGTGTCGGGCTTGGAGTGGGTTTGGGGGTTGCATCGAGAGATCGGGACGCCATTTAAAAATGAGCTTACCGATCACTCTGCACTGAGGTGCTCTGGCAAACGGAGCTCCTCAATGCAGAAAATGGGGCCAAGTGCAGTCTCCGGCCGCATTCCCAGCTGTGGCTCTTTTATAACCGGATGGGCATTGTGAGTGCCGGAAATCTGGCTAAACGCGCTCACCATGGGACTCTGTGGGAGGAGGACCTGGGGATCGAAATAGGGTGGGGACTCTGGAGCGAAGCACTGCATAGGGTCAACTACACCTCCACGTGCTCAAGGCTCAGCCTGACGCAGCTAAAAGTGGCACATAGAGCCCATTTGACAAGAACCCTTATGAGTAGGTTCTTGCCAGAGGTGGAGGATAGATGTGAAGGGTGCCAAGGAGGCCTGGCTAACCACGCCCTTATGTTCTGGTCTTGCCCCAGACTTGCGGGGTACTGAACAGCCTTCTTCGAGGCAATATGGTGGGGATGAGGGTGGAGCCATGCCCGAAAGTGGCGGTCTTCGGGGTTTCAGACCAGCCAGATCTATTCCTGGGGAGGAGGGCGGACCGCCCTTGCCTTTGCCTCCCTGATCGCCCGCCATAGAATCCTGTTCGGCTGGCAGTCAGCAGCACCGCCCAGAGCTGCAGACTGGCTGTCCGACCTCTCGGAATCGCTCCAAATGGAGTAAATCAAATTCGCCAACTGAGGGTCAGGCGATGGCTTCCACAGAACGTTCGAGCCGTTCACCCAATTGTTCCGGGACCTGCTTGTGGCCAACGAACAAGCAGAAGAATAGCCAGATAGCCAAGAATCAGGGGAAAGTAGCCGAGGCTGGGGAGGGAGGGATAGACCCTGAGGGTGTGGGGGGGGGGGGGGGGGGCGGGGGGGGAGGGGGGGGGGGGGGATAGCAGCTAAACCGAAGAAAAAAGAAAGGCGAACCACAGGAGAAGGGGAGGGAAGAGGGAGGAGACAGGGAACAATAGAGGGGAATCAGAGAGTTGGGGGAGGGGGGGGGGAGGGGGGGGGGGGGGGGAAGGCAAGGGAATGACAGCCGGGAGGAGGGCACAGGAAACGATAACAAACTTGACATCGACAGGAGCAGAGAACAAGGAAAATCCAGGCAAACGACGGGACGAACGGCTGAAGCGGAGGTGATCGCGAGACGACAACGGCAGCGAAAACCGTCCAGGAGAAGCAAGCGACAACACCAACACCAGATCCATTCGCGTATTGCCATTTGTAATTGTTCTGTAATTGTTTCCCCAGCGCCCAAATGTATATGTACCCCCCAGTTTCCCACCCCCCCCCCACAAACAGATGACTGCTTATGTGCTAAAAACAATATTGCCAATTGTACAGAGCTGCTGTTGTTGAGCTATCACATAATACCCGACCAGTTATTGTTTTTTGTTGTTTGTTTTGTTTTTTGTACGTATATATGTATTCTATTTTGTGTACATAACGGTAAATATACTTTGTTCAAAAACCCAATAAAAACATTTATAAAAAAAGTCTGACTCCTGTTTGTCTGTTGCCAGCAAGCTGACTCCTCAGCTCATGTGTGAGTGAGTTTCAGTACTAGATCCCTTTTCACCTTTGAATGATGTTATTTTCACTTTGAGTGTCATAGAGTCAGTCACAGAGTTTTTACAGCACAGAAAGAGATCCTCGGCCCATTGTGTCTGTCCCAGCCATGAACACCTCTCTACTCTGATCCCTTTGTCTAGCACTTGTTTACTACGGTGTTTCAACTGCTCCTCTAAATGCTTCTTAAATGTTTGAGTGTTCCTGCTTTAACCACCCTTTCAGCCAGCGAGTTCATGATTCCCACCACCCTCTGGGTGAAAAAGATTTTTCTGAACTTCCTTCTAAATCTCCAGCCCCTTACATTAAATCCATGCTCCCTCGTTATTTCACACTCTACTCAAGGCAAAAAGTCTTCCCATCAACCCTATTGATTTTTGTCAGAATTTTCGAACCCTCAATCAGGTCCCCTCTTAGCCTTCTCTGCTCCAAGGAGAACAACCCCAGCCGATCCAGCCTCTCTTCATAGCTGGAACTCTCCAGTCCAGGAAACATCCTCGTCAATCTCCTCTGCACTCTTTCTAGTGCAATCATACCCTTCATACAGTGTGGCGACCAGATCTGCACACAGTTCTCCAGCTGGGGCCAAACACCCGTTTTACACAGCTCCATGATAACCTCCCTGCTCTTATGTTCAGCGCCCCGGTTAATATAGGGAAGTATCCCATATGCCTTTTGAACCACCTTATCTACCTGTCCTGCTGCCTTCAGGGATCTTTGGACATGCAGCCTAAGGTCCCTCTGGTTCTCTGTACTTCCTGGCGTCCTACCGTTTATTGTGTATTCCCTTGCCTTGTTAGTCCTCCTAAAGTGCCCACCTGATCAGTCCATATAGATCATCCTGCAATCGAGGGCATTCCTCGCGCGATTTACCACACCACCAATTTTCCAATTATCAGTGAACTTGCTGATCATATCCCCCAGATTCATGTCTAGATCACTAATGTATACTACAATCAACAAGGGACCCAGCACCGATACACCACTGCGGTACACTACTGGACAAATTGCCCTGGATCTCATGGGCTCTTACCGTTATTACTGAAGTGTTGGCTAGTGTAGACCTGAGAGATGAACAGACACGTCCAACACTGATGAAGGTTCAACTCAATTTTATTAACTACTTCTAACTAACTAACACACGATGACTGTGGGTCTAAATGATGCTAACTTAAACTAGAGACCTAAGCCTTGTCCGAACCAGTTGATTCTCTCAGCATGAGGAATTGAACAAACGAATGTGATAAAAATAGGACTATAAGTTAGAATAATGTAGATGTGAGCCAGTCTGATAGTAGTGAGCTCACAAACAAAGGACAAAGGGATTCAGAAAGCATGGCCAGGAAGGGGGGAGGGAGCCTCATGCAGGGTGGGGAAATGGATGCTGGGTAACAAGAGGCCCAGGGTTGAGGAATGCGAAGTGAGCCAATCAGGATATATGGCCAGGAGGTGTATAGGATGACCTATGGGAATCTTGTATGTGAAACTTGATGCCATTTGAATGATATTTGCAGAGATTTCTTTGTCTCCGATTTCACTCGGTTCTGGGGCTTCAGAAGACCGCCTGTGTGTTCTGAATCTCTGTGGTGCGGCTCAGCCTTGCAAGTTGATTAAAAATAAATAATACTATACCTACAAATCCATCTCGAGTTTTATTGAGGCCAGACTGACGGGTAAAGAACTCAATATTGTCAAGCACATGTTGTAAGTCTGTGCTGGGCTGGATGAGTTCCTGTTACACTCAGAGGCAGCACCCAGAATGAGCAGGAACCGTGGTGCCCTCTGCCTATATTGTGTGTGTATTCTAACTGGTGATTGGCTGCGGTATTTGTGCATGTTGATTGGTCCCTGTGTGTGTCCATCAGTGTGTGTCTACACCATGATATACTGGTGTATATTATGGCTGCGGTATTTGTGCATGTTGATTGGTCGCTGTGTGTGTCCATCAGTGTGTGTCTGCACCATGATATACTGGTGCATATTATGACAATTACGATCGCAGACCAGACCCCAACAGTGGCTATGATTTTGGACCGAGATACCAATATTCTAGTTTATTTTGTAAGACTGTGCGGAAAGAATGATTTGCTCCAGGAGTGATTGCACAAAGAAATAGGGATGTGGTATTTTAAAAACTAAACTTTATTACTAACACAGTATTAAAATCTTCAACCTTACACTCAAAAATAGCTTACGATTAGCCTATGAACAATACTACTGAATGCAATAAATACAATAGCCTTAATTATTATCTCTATTCCCAATTAAACAATAAAGGAGAACCATACAGCTCTCAATCCATCCTGCATTCCCAAGAGCACAGAGTAATACTTGCTTTCCAGAACAGATTTGGTTCCTGTGAGAAGGGCCTAACTGCTTGCTTGACTTTGAGAAGCGCTGTGTTGAGATGGGGCAAAGCGCTCTACCACTGGGAGGAGGGCGAATGACGGTGGGAACTTAAAAGTTGTGAATAAGAAATGGTTTTTAATGTGGTTGCATGTGCATTCTGGTGATCTAATAAGGACCCCGAGCTGTCTGTGCCTCAACACTTCCTTAGCTTTGCCAACTCTCCCACTACATCAATGTGTATTCCCAGGATGCTAATCACAAGTGGAGGCAGCCTGCTGTCTTCAACGCCCTGTTACCTGAGAAGCCCTTGGCAGGTTCCTCCGGACTCTCAGGTGGCATTTTGTTGCTGCATCACTCTGATCAGCCTGCTGCCCCGGAGATGTGCCGGGATCACTAAGGGAGGATTCAGAAGGGCTGGCGATTCCCAGGCTCTCCTGGGCGGAAGGCTCAGCTGTTCCAGCAGTTCCACTTCCTTCCAGGTGCTTGTGGGGCCCTGGGTTACCCCATGGGACGGAAAGGCAGCTGGAGTGAGCTGCAGAACCTCAATATCATCTGCACTGCCAGTGCTTGAGGCTCGCCATTGTCTGAACCATGGTGTTGCAGCTCCTCAGCCTTGGTCCTCAGGGACCGATCCATGCTTTGGAGTTCAGCAGTTGTGGATCTGACATCTTGCCCCAGTCTTTCCACTGTGGACACCACCCGTGCAGTGTTGGTCGGGGTGCCACTCATTGCTGGCAACAGGAGACTTTGGGACTCCACCATTCAGCCATGCAGTCGCAGGAACGTTACTGACACTCCCCTCCTGGCATTCCTGGCTCTGCCTCTGCATTTCAAGCAGCTGCATCCTGGGAGACAGCAGACCTCTGACTTTCCAGTCTCTGGGATATTCCTGCCTCTGCCTGATGTTCATCAGAAGCAGTGCAGTGCTCACCAGAAAGTGATCCAGAAGCCTGCCTACTATGGCCGCCCACCGAGGTGTATGTCACTGCAATGGTGGATGCTGCGGGTTATGATACTTCATCCGTGCCCTCCTCCGTAGTGCCTTCGAGGGTGTGCGGTGGGGCACTGCTGATTGACGGGCTCTTTGGTTGATTTCTGCTGGGCAAGGTACATAGTTTTAGTATATTGCCTGGTCAGGAATTGAGACAACAAAGCACTCACTTGAGACTGATCATCTGGATGAAATGCAGTGGCCTCTCGATTTTCTTCCCCACGTCAACCTTGCTCTCAGTGCAGGCCTGCTTCTACCCCTCCCTGCGAGCTCTGGCCCTCTTCACGAATGGAGTCAGGATCCTCAGAGTTGGCATTCCACCTCCCGTTTTCTCTCTCTCTCTCTGGTTGTGGGCTATCTTCACTTGCACAAATCCGGACAATGTGAGCTCGATGGCAGGCATGTGTGCACACTGCGTCTTAAGCAGGAAGGGGTTCTGACGAGGAGTGTCGGCGGGGGCATTTGAGGATGATGCTGGGAAATGGGGTGCTGAGAACCTGCGAGGTGGCGTCTTGTGGGCTCCGGGTGATATTCTGGGGGGTGACAGAAGGATGGAGTGCCAAGAAGAGACATGGAGCACTTACTCTTACTTATCATTTAGGCCATTCATCTTCTTTGGAAACTGCTCTCCCATCCTCTTGGTCAGGCTGCATGGACTGACCAGCGGTGTCACTGTCTCCCAGGTGGGATTCGGTACCTTGCTGGAGGACCTCCTGCCAGCTTGAGGGTACATTGTTGCCCACTTCTCCTCCACTGCATCCAGCATGCGGGTGAGGGTCTCCTCCGTAAATTGAGGAGCTGGTTTCTTTGTTGCCACCCTCTGCGGTGGAGGCCTTGAGGGCAGGTGGATCAGACACTTTGCGCCTCAGGATAATGTTAAAAAAATTTTTTTTTATAAATTTAGATTACCCAATTATTTTTTCCAATTAAGGGGCAATTTAGCGTGGCCAATCCACGTACTCTGCACATTTTTGGGTTGTGGGGGCGAAACCCACGCAGACACAGGGAGAATGTGCAAACTCCACACGGACAGTGACCCAGAGCCGGGATCGAACCTGAGACCTCAGCGCCGTGAGGCGGTTGTGCTAACCACTCGGCCACCGTGCTGCCTTGGATAATGTTAAAATAATGGTTAATACCCAGTTGCAGCATTTGTACCAGCACTGAGAGAATATGTTTGAGAAATATTTGTTTTGTTGAATTTTTGGGGCTTTGGAAAAAGACATTTTCAGTGTGCTTAATTTCACCTTTCCAGATACAATTGTGCTTTGTATGAGTCACTGAATTTGTTTTTAGTTTTATGCATCTGTAAAAGAAGACATTCAGGAAGACTGCAGGCAAGAAGTGACCCAACAGGAAAAAATACCAGTGGGAGAATATACCTTTAAGATCAGTGTGAACAGCCTTAGATATTCTCTTTATTCTGTGAGAATTAATAAGCACACCTCCTCTTCTGACTAAGTCACTGAGCAATACTTGTGTCATCGGACTGGAGGAGTGTTTGTGCCAGCCCCATACACTCAGCTGAGGGTGGATACATCGGGGTGAGTGGCTGTGATGGGGGCGGAAAGCACACATAAAGGGAGTGGTGATCAATATAAGTTTACCTGAGAGTACTGTGCCTTGAATCACTCCAGCCTGTAGATCTTCACCCTGTTCGTAAAAAATAAGAAGGAGAAGATATTCTTAAAACATAGTATTAGGCAGTTTCAAACATTAAATATCCAGGCAGTTATTCAGATTTTTCCCCACAATCGAAGTCTGAATTCGCTAACTCTAGATCAGCCGCTGAGGATAAAGGCTTGTTGCTCTGGCTCAGTCAGAAGGGTTGAGAACAGCTGCAGAGTGAAACTCCCTCTTCCCTGCCTCAGCAAAGAGCCTGACACCAACCCCAATTATCACTGCTAAATTCATTATATCTCACACCGTACAGTCCCAATCATAACACTGGGAAACTGGTTTCTGGTTTGAGTCTGCCCTACTTAATCCACATCAAATCCTTAAAACGAGAATGGAGCTGCTCTGGATTTAAATCCAAACCTCTGATATGAATGGATAATGAGGCAGCCATCAATATCCCACAAAACAAATATGGCGGGATTCTCCGTTCCTGAGACTAAGTGTTGACGCTGGAGCAGAATTGGACTTCCACGACAGCAAAACTGGCGCCGCACCTGGACCAGCAGCTGTTAAGGGACTAACACCAGCGTCACGTGGAACACGTTGATTCCAAAGAGAAACAATGCCGGATTTGCTGGGTTTGTGATTGACACCCAGGAGGCTGACAAGCTGCAGCCGTAAATATACACTTGACTCCCCACACACACCAGCCCAGCCAATAAGGTGTTGGTGAATTGGCAGCCCATTTTACATCTCGCTGGACTTTTATTCTCAATTACTTCAGAGTTGGTACAGGAGGGAGGGTTTTAGATTCATGGGCCATTGGGACCGTTTCTGGGGAAGGTGGGACCTGTACAAGCGTCTACATCTGAACCAGAGCGAGACTAACATCCTTGCTAGTCTAGTGAGTTTGCTAGTGCTGTTGAGAGGAGTTAAAACTAATTCAGCATGGGGAGGGGTTGCAAACTGGCGCAACATCGAGGGCCGAAGGGCCTGTACTGCGCTGTAATGTTCTATTCTATTCTATTGTTAACAGAATAGGGACACAGTGTATCACAGAAAAACAATCAAGTCAGAGGGTACAGCGATACCCACTGCGGTATCAATACAGCGGTAGTACGTTTAAGGAGAGTAAGACAAGGTTGCATGGCATCGACTTTAATGCACGGTGTATGACAGGTAAAAAGGATGAGTTAAGGGCAAGGGTTGACACGTGGAATTATGATATAGAAGCCATTGTTATGGGAGCGGCGTTTTCAGAACCCCAAAATGTATCATGAAGTTCAACAACCCCCACTTTAATGTATTGTTGCTTTCGAAGCACACGGCTGGTTTAGCTCATTCGGCTAAATCGCTGGCTTTTAAAGCAGACCAAGCAGGCCAGCAGCACGGTTCGATTCCCGTACCAGCCTCCCCGGACAGGTGCCGGAATGTGGCGACTAGGGGCTTTTCACAGTAACTTCATTGAAGCCTACTCGTGACAATAAGCGATTTTCATTTCATTTCATTGTTCTCCAGTTCTCCAATTAGAAAAGGGACCAGGTCTTTGCATTACCGGAGTTTTGTAAAGCCATGTGAGCCAGCTAGTTTTAAACACGTGGTGCGCAATTCTCCGCACTCACGACGGTGCGGAGAATAGCGTGGCTCGTAAAATTTTACGGCCACGCTGGCCCGACGCCCTCCCGCTATTCTCCCCCCCCACGCCCGACTCCCGATACGAATCGCTGCCGCCGTTTTTTTACGGCCAGCAGCGATTCTCAGCTGGCCGATGGGCCGAAGTCCAAGCCCTTTACAGCTGTTTTTACGAACGGCAAACACACCTGGTTTGGCCGTTCGTAAAAACGGCCGTAAAGTCCCGATTTTTAAAACCATGGCACCGATTGGCACGGCAGTACCACGGCCGTGCCAAGGGTGCCATGGGCCCGTGATCGGTGCCCACCGATCGCGGGCAGCGGGTCCGATGCCCGCGCACTCTTTCTCCCTCCGCCGCCCCGCTGTATCCGCCGCCGCCGTAAACTCCGGCATCCCGGCCCGCGCATGCGTGGGTTTCGCGCAAATGCGCGATGACGTCATCTGCGCATGCGCGGGTTGGAGTCTTCCAATCCGCGCATGCGCGGCTGACGTCATATGACGCGTCAGCCGGCGCTAACTCTGGCAAGCGAGCTTAACGAAATTCGTTAAGCCCGCGATGCCGGAGTTTACGGCGGCGGCATGCTAGCCCCGACCGGGGACCAGAATCGGTTCCCGGTCGGGGAGGGGGGGGCTGGCGTCAAACCCGCCCGGATTTGACGCCAGCCTTATGATTTCTCCCCCTCTGGGAGAACCGTGCCCGTGGGTTTTTAAACACAAAACAATGTTTATTCCATGAATTCCATGGGCCGCTCAGCCCATCCATGCCGGAGAATCGGCGGCCTGGCTGCGGACAGCGGCCCGCAACCGGTGCTGCGCCGGCAAAAATGGCACCAATTCTCCGCACCTCGAAGAAACGCACCGGCGTCGGGGCGGCGTGGCGCAGTTGCGGCGATTCTCCGGCCCAGCGCGGGGCTGGGAGAATTGCACCCGAGATCTTTGGGGTGGCATTAAATGAAGATTTTTGGGTAGAGCTTTGGAATAAAAAAGGGACTGCCACATTGCTCGGTGTTTATTATAGACCCCAAGACAGTCAGTGTGAAATTGAGGAGCAAATAACAAGAGGGTGATTATATGGGTGATTTCAACTTGCCCAACATTAACTGAGATAGTCATTGTGTTCAGGGCTTAAATGGAACAGAGTTTGTAAAATGTACACAGGTGAACTTTTTAGCTCAACTGTGAAGGGTCCAACAAGGGATGGTGCAGTGCTCAACCTATTGTGGGGAATGCAGCCCGACAGGTGGTTGATGTGATGGTTGGGGAGCATTTTAGTGATAGCAATCACAAGAGACAAATTGCAGGAAAACGTCTTGGATTAGGGGAGAGCAGACTTTAGTAAAATAATGCAGGATTTGGCCACAGTAGATTAATAAATTACTGATGGGGAGATCTGCAGAAGAGCAGTGGTAGATGTTCAAAGGGGAAATGGGGAGGGTACAGGTCCAACATGTTCCTTCTAGGGTAATAGAAGGAGTAACAATCCCGGAGAACCATGGATGACAGAGATATTCAGGATACAATGAGAAGGAAGAGAGAGGCTTTTAATAAGTACAAGGGGAGCAAATTAACAGAGCCATGAGTGGCGTACAGAAAGTGCAGGATGGAGCTTAAGAAAGTATTAGGATAGCAAGGAGGTGATATGGGAAATCTCTAGCTGGTAAAAGTAGAAAAAATCCCAGATATTCCACAAGTATATCAATGGGAAGAAGATAACTGAGGAAAAAGCAAGGCCTATTAGGGACCAAGGAGGGGATCTGTAGGTGGAGCCAGAAGACATTGGTAGGGCGCGAAATGAATGTTTCACATCTGTCTTCACCCAAGGTAATGAAAAGGCAGATATGGAACTTGGGGAGAGAGACTGTGAGGTTGTTGAGCAAGTTGTCAGAGGGAGGGACAAGGTATTGCAGGTATTGGCAGGCTTAAAAGGGGAGAAATCTCCATGTGCGGACAAATTGTGTCCCAGGTTGCTGTGGGATGCTAGGGAGGAGATTGCAGGGGCCCTGATCCAAATTTTTTATTCTTTTCTGGCCACGGAAGAGGTGCCAAGGAACTGGAGAAACCGTAAATGTGGTCCCACTGTTTAAGAAAGGCTGGAGGGGTAAGCCCGGGAACTAAGGCCAGTGAGTCTCACGTCAGTTGTGTGGAAACTAATGGAGAAAAGTCTGAAGGAGAGAATCAACCTCCACTTGGAGAGCCAAGGTTTGATCAGGAATAGTCAGCGTGACTTTGTCAAGAGCGAGGTCATGCCGAACAAATTTGATTGAATCTTTTGAGTACGTGACTAATTGTGTAGATGCGGGTAGTGCAGTTGATGTAGTTTACATGGATTTCAGAAAAGAATTTGACAAGGTCCCACATGGGAGATTTATTAAGAAGGCAAATGTACATGGGATGCAGGAAACTTGATGAGGTGGATTCAAAGTTGGCTGTAGGAAACAAAGGGTGATGATAGACGGCCGCTTTAGTGTCCAGTGGCGTTCCAAAGGGATCTGTGCTGGGTCCCCTATGATTCGTCATTTATATAAATGACTTGGGTAACTGTGTGGGGGGTAGGATCAGTAAGTTTGTGGATGACACATGGATAGGCTGGGTGGCTCACAGTGAGGCTGAGAGTCTTGGGTTACAGGAAGATATGGACTGGATGGTCAGATAGAATTTAATCTTGAAAAGTGTGAGGTATTACACTTTGAAGGAGCAATTTGACGTGGAAATATTTAATGAATGGCACCACACTGGGGAGTCCTGAGGAACAAAGAGACCTTAGCGTGTTTGTAAATAGATCTCTGAAAGCAGAAGGGCAGATTAATAGGGCAGTGAAAAAGGCATATGGTACACTTGCCTCATCAACCGTGGCATAGATTACAAAAGAAAGGAAGTCATGTTGAGTTATATAGAACATTGGTGAGGGCACAGTTGGACTACTGTGTGTAGTTCTGGTCGCCGAATTATTGGGAGGGTGTGATTGCACTGGAGTGGGTGCAGAGGTGTTTCAGCAGTATGTTGCCTGGGATGGAACGTAAGTTATGAAGAGCGGTGGATAGACTTTGGCTGCTTTCTTTGGAGCAGAGAAGACTTAGGGTGACCTGATCGAGGTGGACAAGATTCTGAGGAGCATGGACATGGTGAATAGGGAGCAGCTGTTCCCCATAGTTGAAGGGTCAGTTACGAGGATACACAAGTTCAAGGTGAGGGGCAGAAGGTTTAGTGGAGATTTGAGGAAAAAATGTTTTACCCAGAGAGTGGTGATGGTCTGGAATGCAATGCCTGGGAGGGTAGTAGAGGTGGGTTGCCTCACATCCTTTAAAAACAACTTGGATGAGCACTTTGCATGCCTTAACATTCAAGGCTATGAAATGAAATGAAATGAAAATGAAATGAAAATCGCTTATTGTCACGAGTCGGCTTCAATGAAGTTACTGTGAAAAGCCCCTAGTCGCCACATTCCGGCGCCTGTCCGGGGAGGCTGGTACGGGAATCGAACCGTGCTGCTGGCCTGCTTGGTCTGCTTTAAAAGCCAGCGATTTAGCTGAGTGAGCTAAACCAGCCCCTGTTGGGTCAAGTGCTAGCAAATGGGATGAGGATTGGCAGGTCAGGCACCTTGCATGCGGCGGTACAGATTCAGTAGTCCGAAGGGCCTTTTCTGCACTGTATTTTTCGATAATTCTGTGACTTCATTAAGCATCGGGAGGGATGCAAGGCAGATATTGATTCATCATCACTCATTTGAAATGAAATGAAATGAAAATCGCTTATTGTCACGAGTAGGCTTCAATGAAGTCACTATGAAAAGCCCCTAGTCGCCACATTCCGGCGCCTGTCCGGGGGGGCTGGTCCGGGAATCGAACCGTGCTGCTGGCCTGCTTTAAAAGCCAGCGAGTTAGCCCAGTGAGCTAAACCAGCCCCTGGTTGTGTGATTTTACACAATCACACATTATCAAATTGATCCTGCGCTCAAATAACATGCTAACTAGCCATCATATTTAAATCCCTGAAACATTTCCATGCACACCTCTATTGATTCACTTGGTACATAGAAGCTATTTCTGAAAAGACAGTAAGAATTTAAGTTCATTACAGAGCGAACAAGTGGTCAGCTGCTCTCCATCTGACAGACTGCTCGTCAAGAGTGGTTAAGACTTTTCTCCAGCATCAGGAGCACAAACCCACAAGTCAGATCACAAGAATCGCGCCAGCGAGAACTCGATTACTCATTTTTGCTGCCTCTCACCAGTGATGTAACAAGGTTCCCGACTCATTTCAGTAAATTATAATCTCATCAACAGGCTTCCTCACCGTATCATCCCCTCACATTGCACACTGGCAAGGTTTACAGCTCCTTTTTAAAAACGTGAACCTGGCACAGGGAACCTGCTGGGGGCGCACAGGAAAGTACAGCCCCCGCAGGGAGGCAGGGGAAGAGGAACATGCCCATCCAGCACCCTAGCAGTGCCCTCTGGGGTCCACCATTGGGGATGGGGTGGGGCTCCCCTTATCCATGAGTGGGGAAGGGGGGGGGGGGTGTTCTGTGTCTTTGGGTGTTTCACTTATCTGTGGGGGTGAGGCAGGCACTTCCCTGTGTCTGTAGGGTCGGGATTCCCTTTATCCATGAGTGGTGAGGTACACTGTGTCCGTGATGGGTTTCCTCTTATCTGTGTGGAGGGGGGGTTCTCCTGTGTCTATGGGGCTCTTTGATTTTAACTGTTTTTTTGACAGTGTCAGACGATCTGGAGTGAAAACCTGGCTGTTTTTCTGGGAAGAAGCACGCTGGTTTTCAGCCAGAACCTGACACTTTGCCATCTTTAAGGAAGTGAAAGTAAATTCTTTGTGTGTTTGTATGATTTTCCTCTGCCTGCTACCTGAATGAAACCATTTGATCTGTTTAACTGCACCACACTGGCACACACGGCAATGTCATTTTGAGAGCATGGCGAACTCATCTCCAAATGTTGACAACAATTATTTGTTGGCTGAAATGTTTCTCCTTATTGAAGTATACACATGTTTATGTTGGTCTCAATCTCTGGGCATCTATAATGTTGCACATTACCCTTAAAAAGAATTCTGCAGGGAAAGAACCAAAACTGGATAGCCTGGGGTGGAAAGTAAATGCTCCTATCTTTTCGACAGAAATTCTATATCTCATTTCTCAGGTTACATACAGTGAAGTTCACTGTACAGAAATAAATCAGTTATTTGCAAGATTGTCCTTTTATCAGATGAATGAGTTCAAATCCAGTCCAGAGAGCAGTTATAATGATTTCCTCAAGTTCCAAGTAAAACTGATTCTATTTTTCGTAGCTTGCAACTCAGTTTTGCTGTGGTACAGCTGGCATTTTGTGGCCTTCTGCTGAACTCAATTAATGGTATTACGATTCCAGACCAAATTCCAACAATTGCTCGGATACCGGAAAGAAACCCCAATATTTAATTTAATTTGTAAGACTGTGAGGAAAGGTTACTAGACTCCAGGAGTAATTCCAGACACAATAGGGATATGATCTATTAAAATAAACATTATGACTACCACAGGATTAAAATAACTTGAACATCATTCAAAGAAATATTTTACAACTACCCGTTAGACAATGCTTAACAATGACAAGGACAGACTAACACCTAACTTTTATCTCCAATCAAGGAAAACCCACCTCAGGTCAAAATCCACTTTTAAATACAGTTAGATAACCAAAGCATATTTGCTATAAAGGGATATCTTAAATAAACCACTTTGAGAGAGAGGTCCTTCAGGAACCAGCTTGTACATTCTTGCCCGTGTCAAACTATTGTTTAACTTCCCAGCATTTGGCAAAATGCTGCTTGGATGGTCACATCTCCAATGTAAACTCAACAGAAACTCAACACCTGACTGCTTCAGCCCCTGGCTCCTCCCATTAACTTTCCACCTTACTAAAGCTAAACACAATGGGTGCGATTTAATGGCTGCATTGCAATTACGCGAGAGAGCGACGAGGCGTTAAATCGCAAGAGGAGCCTAAATCGATAATCGGTCAGTTTGCGGTCTAACCGGCCCACTCCCGTTGCCAAAATCAGGATCCCGCCTTAGTGTGGTGAGAAACCAATAATCACCACTCAGGCCCAATCTCCATATTATTTTTTTTAAAATTATTTTGATAAATTTAGAGTACCCAATTATTTTTTCCAATTAAGGGGAAATTTAGAGTGGCCAATCTACCTATCCTGCACATCTTTTGGGTTGTGGGGGTGAAACCCACGCAGACATGGGGAGAATGTGCAAACTCCACACGGACAGTGACCCAGGGCCGGGATTCGAACCCGGGTCCCAATCTCCATATAATTAACGGGAGCGATTCCCTATCTAATGGCCTTCATGATTGAACGGCCTCGCTAGCAAGTGATCGTGCGGACGTCGATTAGTACTCCTTTTTGAAAACATGAATCTGGAGGAAGGTCTGCTACAAGGACCCAAAGCAATGAGTACGGGTACACTGGGGCTGCTGTCTCGGAAGGAGTGGGCTGCCATCGGGGAGGGGGGGGGGGGAATGCCCCTGTCTTGGGAGGGGGAAGGGAGATGGGAGTCTCAGTTCCCACACGTCCGCCATGCCAACCCCTGGATCATGTAGTCCAGTTAAAGGGGCAATGCCAGCCCCTGCCCTCCTGCCCCACTGACCACCTATAACTCCCACTGACCGCAGAAGGCTCTGGCCGTGTGGAATATGGCTATTGCCAACAGGAAATTGCAACTGTAGCTACGTGAGCACTTCATACCTCCCAAGTAGATCCCCATGGCTAGGCATGCCATTTAGAATGTTGGGTCATTACCTAACATCACAATCAGACCTGATGTGATGCCTGAACACTGCGCGAGGCAACACCGCAGACGCAGCAGCCAACATTCAAACACCCAGGGGCTGAGCCCCAGCATTGGGCCATGTCGGCAACCAAAGGTTTGGTGTGTGCACCGGGGAGGGGACCAGCTCCCGATACAGGCAACGTCAAATGCGGGTGACTGGGGTGCAGGATCTGGGGTCCGGTGAACAGTGGCCACTGCTGCGGCCGGGGAAGCATGGGCAAGGCTTACTGCGTTTTGGCATGGGTGGGAGGTAGATGGGCGATGGGATTGATGCTCGGCCTGCATTGCGGAAGAAAGCACCAGAGGCAGCAGAAAGGTAGCCACAAAGCCTGGCTGTCTTTCAAACCAGGATTTGACATCCTCTTCACTGTGCAATTAAGATTTGTGACGGTGTCCCTTTTCAGATCCATCACTATGACCTGTACTCCCTGATTAACTGGCCCTCATTGCACCCAAGGCACCAACTCCCTGACTTCTGTTAACTTATCGAACCTTGCTTATGAAAACATCTATCTATGTGAAAAGTTTGTTACATTTTACTCTCTCTTCTTATAAACTGAGGACATGTGATTTGATCCAATTGGTCACTCCAAGAGTGACAACAGTCTTTCATCGTAATTCATTTTGGGGAGGTGGTGGCGTAGTGATATTGTCACTGGACTAGTAATCCAGAAACCCAGGTTCAATTCCCGCCACTACAGATGGTGAAGTTTGAATCCAATAAAACCTGGAATTTAAAAAGTGTAAAGATGACCATAAAACCCTTGTCGATTGTCTTAAAAACCCAACTAGTTCCCTGATGCCCTTTAGGGAAGGAAATCTGCTTCCTTACCTGGTCTGGCCAACATGTGACTCCAGACCCACAGCAATGTGAGTGACTCTTAACTGCTCCCTCAAGGGCAATTAGGGATGTGCAACAAATGCTGGCAAAGTCTGCGACGCCCACAGCCCATGAACGGTTTGGAGTTGTCTGTGACTGGAATGAGATGCAACTCAAATTGAAGTTAACTCATTTTATTACTTGTGGATGTCTTCCGCTGAAAGGTTGTGGCTCTGTTGACTGATACTTGTATTGGATAGACTTTAATTTTCTCCCACTGCTCATTCGTATTTGATGGTCTTAGTGTTTAAGTGAATTATATTGTTCAATTTCTGTCGCTGCAGGTTGTTATTGTAAATGAGAATTGGCTAAATAAAGGGCAATTAGGGATGTGCAATAAATGCTGGCAAAGTCTGCGACGCCCACTGCCCATGAACGGTTTGGAGTTGTTAAATAAATAACTATTCAGAAGGATCATTTCGATCCGAAACGTGAGCTCTGTTTCTCTCCATTGATGCTGCCAGACCTGCTAAGTTTATCCAGCATGTACCATTTTTATTTCAGGTTTCCAGCATCTGCACAATTTTGCTTTTAATAAATAAATAAAATCCGAGCTCCGTTCACAAGCCCACTGCACAGGGTTACTTTCAATCCTGGTACAACTCAGCCAGTTCTGCCATTTCATTGAGTACTTTATTGCTGCCAAATCTTCATTCTTCCCGCTTTGCTTCTCCACACCTATATGTGAATGCTTTAATCTGAATATTTTCCTGATATTTATCATTTATTCTTTCCTCAGCCCATGGCTTAATTTTCCTAGATCCCCTGGAATGCCATCAATGTGCCCCAGAGCTGTTGGCTAGCAATACAGGGTTGATGTTCAGCACATCTTATATATGTTTGACAACTTTTGGCAAAGTATAATAGGTATGTAATCAAGATTCCGTTCTCCTTCGAAAACATCCTGATTCTATCATCACGACTGACACAAGATTGAATCACAGGTACAAATCTGAAAAGTTGCAATTTCATTTTACGTTAAAAATTCCAATTTCTGAACGATATCTACTCACTTCACACACACAAACAAACAGGAACCACAAATAGCACCATTAGGAGGTTTTGCCTCTGTTATGGAGGATGAACAAATACCTTTGTAACTTTGACAAGTGTGCCATGTAGGACTTAAGCTCTGACAGAACATCTGAAGAGATCATTGATTTTTGGGGGGAAACTTGAACGGTGTGCTTCTGGAACACTGAAGAGAAAGCTCGTCGCCATTTCTATTAAGCTGCATTGTTATGATGCTATGTGCTAGTTCGGGCTCATGAGCAAAAGGAATGCACCAAACCTTGTATAGAAAACAGATTTGCATTCATTCAAGCTTGGTACAAATAGGTTGAACGACATAACAAAGTAAAGCTGGATTCTCCAGTCCCCAAGCTTTGTATTTCTCTGTGGCACCCCATTCTCTGTTCCCGCCATTTATCAATGGGATATCCCATTGTCCGCTACCTCACGCCACCTGGAAACCCACGGGCAGGGGTGAGCTGCTGGCGGGAACACAGAATCCCGATGACGGAGAATTCCGGTTCAAATGTCCAATTCTCGAACCAATGGTGATTTGTTTGCCATGACACACTAGCGATGTGCTGTGAAAGAGAAAAAAATTAACTTTGACTTTACACATCCTGAAGCACAAACAAAAACTTTCCAAAACAGTTACAGCAATCTTCAAATGAAGATGATGTATGGAATATGAAACAGGACAAAATAGTGGCATGGCAACCTCTGTGAAAATTTAACTAGGGGGCAGCACGGTGACGCAGTGGGTTAGCATTGCTGCCTCACGGCACTGAGGTCCCAGGTTCGATCTCGGCTCTGGGTCACTGTGCGTGTGAAGTTTGCACATTCTCCCCGTGTTTGCGTGGGTTTCACCCCCACAACCCAAAGATGTGCAGGTTAGGTGGATTGGCCTCGCTAAATTGCCCCTAATCGGGAAAAAATGAATTGGGAACTCTAAATTTATAAAACAAAAAAGAAAATTTAACCAGGCAAAAAACAAGCAATTTCAACAAAGCTGTTAGAATATTGGAATGACAATGGATCATACGTGGAACAAAACCAAAACTCCAGCTCAAATAGGATACCAAGGATGCTTACAACGGGACTTAGTCAGAGATATTAATAGGTTTAATAAATGCAGTGGCTATCTCTATAATTCACATATTAACTAAGTAATCAGGTTAAAAATGCGCAAACACTGAAGAGTCAACAACCTGAAACATTAACTATGATTCTTTTGGCAAATGCTTCCTGACCTGCTGAGTGTTGTCAGCAAATTAAGTACTCAGAGGGCATTGAAGCGGATGAGCAGGGTGAAGGTTGGGCTTCAGAGGCATAGAAGCAAGATTTGGAGAGTTGGTGATGGGGAGAGAGCTGTGAATCACGACTCAGGAATCTGCATAGGTGATGCATCCCAAGGTCACGGAACACCAGTGTTGGGAAAGAGGTGTCTTTGGGCAGCAGCATCTGTGAATGAGCGGTCTTCCACGATTGCCTCTGCTCACCCCCCAAATGGGCAAGGAGCTGGGAAAAGTGCCTTTTAAATAGGCTGTCCCACTCTCCTAGAACGTAGAACATACAGTGCAGACGGAGGCCATTCGGCCCATCGAGTCTGCACTGACCCACAAGCCCTCACTTCCCCCCTATCCCCATAACCCACTCCCAACCTTTTTGGTCACTAAGGGCAAGTTATCATGGCCAATCCACCTAACCTGCACGTTTTAGGACTGTGGGAGGAAACCAGAGCACCCGGAGGAAACCCACGCAGACACGGGGAGAACGTGCAGACTCCGCACAGACGTGACCCAAGCCGGGAATCGAACCTGGGACCCTGGCGCTGTGAAGTCACAGTGCTATTCACTTGTGCTACTGTGCTCCTGGCTGGAGAACTAAACCCTGAGGGATCACGATCTTTGTGGTCAAAGAAAGAAAGGTCTAAATTTTGTAACTTGGAATGTTCAATGTTGGAGCACCCATGGATTATCTCAGAGTGGCTGTCTGGAAAGCAGAACCCCAATTGTATCACGTGAACTGTCAAGACTCCAAATTGACATCACTGCAAGGATCAAAAGCCCAAGAGGAAGGGGATCAATGTCACAGCCCTAAAGCAGCTCCACCAAAGAGAGGAATTCCAAGCGCAGCGCGCAACCAAGATGTAAAATCTTTCCACATCCAAATCAATTTCAGAAAGTGGGATCCAATTAAGTCATCTCAGCTAGACTTCTGTGCCCTGACCATTGGGTCCAAGCATTATCGGCACCAGGACAGGTTCGTTGAAAACGATGCAGAAACAAAAGCGAGTGGCCTTCGTAGAAGAACCCTAGGTCACAAGTAAAGACGGCAGCATTCCAAAGCTTGATTGACGCTCAAAAGACAAACCTGGAAGATAAAGGACAAGTCGTGGGAAGAGAAATCCCAAGAGATTTAACAGCATGCTGACTGTCATGACAGACAAGGCTTTTCTGAAGCTACCAAGGTCATCTCTAGACCAAGGGTCAAATCGACAAAATCCCCTTCTCTAACAGGATGGTTTCTCCTTTCGTAAGGATGACAATGCCATTTGTCAACACTGGAAAGAACAACTATAAATTCACAGGAGCAGCTCCAGGCTATCCCCAGTATCAGTCCCCAGTGTAGTAGAAGTCATGGGTGACTGACCATCAATACAAGAGCTGCAGCAAGCAATCAAATGGATAACAAACAACAAAGCCTGTGACTTTGATGGTTTTCCAGCCGATGCCTTCAAACACCCTCCCACGTAATTCGACAATTGTAACTATATTCGAGAAGGGAGATGCATCATGCTGTGGAAAGTATTCCCCTCTGGCCCATAGCAGAGAAAATCCTGATATGTATGATCTTGAATTGCCTACCTCGTGTGGCGAAGGATGTTCTCCCAAAGACATAGTGTGGATTCAGGCCTTCCAGTGGATGGATTCCCAGACAAAGCTCAAGACCAACATCAGAAAATCTTTGCTTTTATCGACCTGACCAAAGCATTTCACTCAGTAAATTCTGAGACTCTGTGAATTGTGTACCAGGGATTTGGATATCTAAGAAACTGCATCACAATCCTGCAACTGCTTCACGATGACATGACTCCAATTATTTTGAGTGGGAGATCTGAAACAGACGCCCCAGACCTGAGTCAGGCAAGGCAGTTGATATCTGACAGTGGGTATTCACCTCATCTAAGATCAACTGTTTTGTTTAGTGTGTGTGGTCACCCTGCCAAGCAATTGTGGTTAAATGGAGTTCTTTGTGCCCTCCACTGAATTTTGTCAATGAAGTGAGTCATTGATTGGGGTGCACCACAGTTGCATTCCTAGTTCCCTGCAAGACCCCACTTGTGCTGATTTGTTGCACAAAGGCCTTGGTCAGTGCGGAAAAGGTTGAGAAGTGCCCGATGTTGGTGTGGCAGTTTGAAGCCGGGTGACGGGCTGTGGGATCTGTGATGAGGAACTGGTTTTAAATGGTGGCGTGTTGGCTCCATTCCTTCTGTCACAGAGCTTCTGCTGCTATTCCTTGGCATGGTGGTCTTAGCCATACAGACTGGCATTATGGGAGGTCATCTTGGTCAGAGATATATAATGAAGATGAGCAACATGTTGTTGAAAAGACAATGCATTATTTCTCTGGGCAAGATTCCTAAACTTCAGGATGTCACCCTTGCAGCATGATTGGCTTCTACACACAATTCCTTTGCCTACAGCAAGGTTTCCACTCCATCAAAACACAGGTTGTCTGTGACTATCAGAAACAAGTTTAAGTAAATAGAGGTGACGTTTTCCCAAGGAACAATCACTATACTTTAATTTTAAGTTTATCCATACTGTGCCAGTATAATGCAATATTGGGAGAAAAAGGCAAAACACATCCCCGTAAAGCCATGAACATCAGTGGAGCGCAGAGAGAAGAACCAAAACACAAATAGGATCATCTGTGGCTCTTGACTTCACCCTTGCCCCCGAAACCCTCTAGCCCAAAAACCTTCAAATGCAGACAAAGCCTCAAAGTTTTGTGAATGCAGAAAGATTTGTCATGTCACAAGAATTGCGGAGACGATTCTGCCAAATTCATCAACATACCACAAACTGACTGTGTATGTCTCGCAGTAAATGGAAACGGCTGAGACGGTGCTGCTAATCAGTTGAGTAGGGACATTGAGCTGCGCTGGCTTTTAGCTGCAAGCCAAGCATCGGGAGAAAATGCAGCATTTTCATCACCAGAGCTTGGTTGCAATCTGAATTTTGACCAGTTTTGACCAGCAAAGAAATTTCACATCCTTGACCCAAAGGAAAGGTTAGAAACGACAAGATAGAAAAGTCAAAAGAAGTTGCTGAGAAGTTGCATTCTACTTCTTTGCTGAAGAGACAATTCACAAAATAGCTGCTTGGATAAACGTGAATAAACTGAAGTATCAAATGACCTCTCACAATAAAATGGAGTGCACTTCACCCAGCAAAATTCTCTCCATAAGTCGTTGGATCTTTCTTCGAACAGTGTACATTCGTGTTTTAAAAGCTTACTGCAATAAAAGTGCAAAGTTAAAAGCCAGAGAATGTCAAGATGAATAGCTTTAATCATATCCCATTTCATTTTCCCTCAGCACATATATATATACTGCTGCATCAACCAAGCAGATTTCACCAACGCGATTTATCATTCCAACTCTCTTCAGCTAGAGGAGATCTTCAGCTAATGAACTGCGCGACAATCATGGCTGAAATCTGTGAACTCAAGCCTCTGTCAGACTCGGCAAACTTGTTGCGCTTGGTATTTACTTCCAGTTTAATCTCTCAGAACTCCACCTTGTTTTGTGTAATTCCGTACTATCTGACAGCAAGGTGAGCGGCACCACTCTCATCCGTGTTCGAAGCTGGTGGTTCCAAGCCCCATGAGAAAATCCGGAGCACAAAATCTAAACTGGCACTCCCAGCACAGTCCTGAGGGATTGCAGCATTGCCGGAGGTGCCGTCCTCTCGATGGAACATGACACAAGAAGCCAGTCTGCCCTTTCAGGTGGATGTAAAACAACAGCAGGCGGGCTCGACCCAGTGTCCTGGCCAACATTTATCTCTCACCAAAATCACTAAAACAAGTCATCCAGCCCATTTCACATTGCTGTTTGTGGGGGATTGCTGTGCACAAATTAGTTGTTCCGTGACTACAACAGTGACTGCACTACAAAAGTATTTAATCGTTAAAGGCTTTGCGACAGCGCGAGGTTGTGAAAGATTGTATCAATAAAAGTTCTTCCTTTCAACAGCCTGGAGAAGAGCTCCACAAATTATCATGGCAGGATTCCTTTGGCCGCACACCAATTGTTATTAATAATGGCTTTATTAGAATTATAATGATTAAGCACAAAAGTGGCCATTCGAGCCATCATGGCTCTGCCCACTCTTTGATCAGAGTTCTCCATTAATTCCAACCCCTGCACTTCTGCCACAGGCCGATAAATGCTTTTCCCAAAAAGTATTTATCCGATTATCTCATGAACAGTTCCTACGAATTCTGCTTCCACCGCCCCCTTTTTTTTTTCATTTTTCATTTTAAGCAGTGCATTTCATATCATATCAATCTGCTGTGCAAACAAAGAAATTCTTCAAGTCATCTCGGACTTTTTGCCACTTCAAATTTTGTCCTCTGTTTACAAACTTTCTGCCAAAAGAAATTATTTCTCCTTAATTAATTGGTCCACCAAAACCCTTCATGATTTTGAGTACCTCCAGAACTTCTGCTCAACCTTCTTAGCTCTAAAAAAAATAGCTCCGCTCTTTCAGTCTCTCCAGATAACTAAACTCCCTCATGTGACTCCAAGCTAGTAGATCTACTCTGCACCCTTGCCCAAGCACTGTCACCCTTCCTAACGTGTTGTGCCAAGAACTGAGGACAACAGTGTGGCTTAAACATAACAAGTGATTTATGCGTAAATTATTTGCTTTTGTACTCTATTCCTCTCTTAATGAAGACAAGGGTCTTATATGATGGTTTTTAGTCACACCTGCTGTAGTCAACAATCTTTGTACATACATCTCCAGCTCTCTATTCCAGCACTCCCTTTAAAATTGTACATTCAGTAACTCTCTCGTTCTTCCTATCAAAATATACCATGCCACACGTTCTACATTTTCTCAGGCAGTCCAGGGATGGTTCACTCAGTCAATCCTGAGTGTGGAGGGATTTTCCTCTGAGCCGAGGTTAAGTAGGTTGTATTCATTGGAGTTCAGAAGAATGAGAGGCAACCTTATTGAGACATATAGGATTCTCAGGGGGCTTGACAAGGGTGCTGAGAGGTTGTTTCCCCTTGTGGGATAGTCTCGGACCTAGGGCATAATTTCAGAGTTAGAGGTCACCCATTTAAGACAGAGATGAGGAGGAATTCTTTACCGCAGAGAACAGTAGAGGTTGGGTCAGTAAGTATGTTCAAGGCAGAGAGAGACAGATTTCTGAGTAGTAAGGGAATCAATGGTTATGGGGATACGTTAGGACGGTGGAGTTGAGGATTATCACATCAGTTCAGTCATGGCCTCATCAAATAGTGGAGCAGACTTGATGGCCAAAATGGTCTTATGGCCTTCATTTGCCACATGACTACCCATTGTACCAATCTGTCCAGTCAAATCTGAAGTCTGGTACGATCATCTTTGATGTTTATTCAGTTTTGCATTTGCTGTAAATTTTGAAATTATCTCCTGTATATCCAAGTACACAGGTGATTAATAAATATCATTCAGGATAGTGGTCTGAATAACTCCCAGGGACTACCAATCTATATTTGTCTCCGAATAGCTATTCATTGCTGCTCACTGCTCTGTCCCTTTGCCAAAGTTGTTTCCATGCTGCCACTGTCCCTTCAATCGCATGGGCTTCCATTTTGCTAACAAGTCTCCATCGCTAAACATCGCAAAAAACATGCAGAGCTGTAAGTTTATTTCATTGTCTGGGGCACAAAGAATGTTGCATCCAGACCTGTGTAGATTGTTCAAGTTGCTGAGTTCCTAACCGTCGGCATCTCACCTGTGTGGATGCATTGAAAAGGAGCGAATGTCGTCAGCTATCTGTTCTCGCTTCCCAGCATAACATAATTAGATGCTGGGCAGAAAATAACATTGCAAGAAAGAAAGGAAAATTGCAAGTAACTCAAATATTAAGAGTAGGAACAAAAACAAAAACAAATACAGTACACCTGTATGTTATGCCATTAATTATGCCAATGTTCCTGCAAATCCCTATTTAAAAAAATGTCCATTATATTTTCTTCTGGTTTACTATGGTCAAAACAGAGTAAGACAAATTATTTTGAAGTTGCAATGTACTGTGATAGATTTACACTGAGATGTGCGCCAAATAAAGGGACTGGTTTCTCTGGATTGGATTGGATTTGTTTATTGTCACGTGTACCGAGGTACAGTGAAAAGTATTTTTCTGCGAGCAGCTCAACAAATCATTAAGTACATGGGAAGAAAAGGGAATAAAAGAAAATACATGATAAGGCAACACTAGATAAGTACATATGCACTGGCATCTGATAAAGCATACAGGGTGTAGTGTTAACGAGGTCAGTCCATAAGAGGGTCATTTAGGAGTCTGGTGACAGTGGGGAAGAAGCTGTTTTTGAGTCTGTTCATGCGTGTTCTCAAACTTCTGTATTTCCTGCCCGATGGAAGAAGTTGGAAGAGTGAGTAAGCCGGGTGGGAGGGATCTTTGATTATGCTTCCCGCTTTCTCCAGGCAGCAGGAGGTTTAGATGGAGTCAATGGATGGGAGGCAGGTTTGTGTGATGAACTGGGCGGTGTTAGCTCCAGCAGGGACTGGTTTAGCTCACTGGGCTAAATTGCTGGCTTTTAAAGCAGACCAAGCAGGCCAGCAGCACGGTTCGATTCCCGTACCAGCCTCCCTGGACAGGCGCCGGAATGTGGCGACTAGGGGCTTTTCACAGTAACTTCATTGAAGCCTACTCGTGACAATAAGCCATTTTCATTTCATTTCACGACTCTCTGAAGTTTCTTGTGGTCCTGGACCGAGCAGTTGCCATACCAGGCTGTGATGCAGCCCGATAGGATGCTTTCTATGGACCCCCAGCCACATGTTTCTCTGCTGTGCGCTGTTCGCTGGCGGCGGCATTCTCTACTCCCGCTGCTTGTCAATGGGGGTTCCCACATTTCCAGGAATCCCACTGGCTGGGGTGTGCCACCAGCGGAAAAACTGAATCGCAACAACCGGAGAATTCCGGCCCAGTTCTTTGGTGTCAAGCTCATATGCGTCATTGGCCTTGAAGATGGAATACATGAAGACGAAGTAGAGAACAAAAATAACTTTTTTTTAAATAAATTAAGTTTACCCAATTCATTTTTATCCAATTAAGGGGCAATTTAGCATGGCCAATCCACCTACCCTGCACATCTTTGGGTTGTGGGGATGAAATCCACGCAGACACGGGGAGAATGTGCAAACTCTACACGAACAGTGGCCCAGAGCCGGGATCGAACCTGGGACCTCGGCACCGTGAGGCAGCAGCGCTAACCACTATACCACCGTGCTGCCCGAAACAAAAATATTAGAACATCGCCCTAGTTGCTCAAACGCAGTGGTTTGAAGAGTATTTGTTTCTATGCCAGACGTATAGCGGGTAAGACAGATGAACTTAGAGCATTTTTTAGTACTTGGAATTATGATGTGGTTATCACAGCAACATGGTTAAAGGAAGGGCAGGATTGGCACTGAATGTTGGAGGATACAGATGTTTCAGGAGAGATAGAGGGGGATTTAAAAGGGGTGGAGGGGTAGCATTACTGGTTAAGGGGAATATTATAGCCGTACTGCGGGAGGACATCTCAGAAAGCTCATACAATGAGGCAATCTGGGTGGAGATCAGGAAGGGGGTAATCAAAATGTTGGGAGTTTATTACAGCCCCCCAACTGCCAGCGGAGCAGATAGGTAGAGAGATTTTGGATAGGTGCAAAAATAAAAGGGTTGTTTTGGTGGGGGATTTTAATTTCCCCTATACTGACTGGGACTCACTTAGTGCTAGGGGCTTGGATGGGGCAGAGTTTGTAAGGTGTATCCAGGAAGGCTTCTTGATGTAATATGTAGATAGTCTGACGAGGGAAGGGGCAGTACTGGACCTGGTACTGGGGCATAGCCTCAAAATAAGGGGAAGTTGATTTAGGACTGAGCTTAGGAGGAACGTCTTCACCCAAAGAGTTGTGAATCGATGGAATTCCTTGCCCAGTGCAGCAGTTGAGGCTCCTTCATTAAATGTTTTCAAGATAAAGATAGATAGTTTTGTGGAGAATAAAGGAATAAAGGGTTATAGTGTTCGGGCCGGAAAGTGGAGCTGAGTCCACAAAAAGATCAGCCATGATCTCAGGCTTTTGTTTTATTTTATATATTTGGAGAAACTTTAACTATCTTGCATATTCTGAGCAAGTTTACTTCCATAATCTATCTTACTCTTCTTTATAGCTGTTTTAGTAGCTTTCTGTTGCCCCTAAAGATTTCCAAATCCTCTGGTCTCCCACTAATTTCTGCCACTTTGTAACCTTTTTCCTTCAATCTGATACTCTCCCTTATTTCCTGAGATATCCAGGGTGCCTCTTTTTACCGTCCTTCCTTTTTGTTGGTGCAAACATTTGCTGAGCACTGTGAAAAATCGCTTGGAACGTTCTCCACTGTTCCTCAACTGTTTTACCATAAAGTCTTTACTCCCAGTCTACCTTAGCTAGTTCTTCTCTCATCCCATTGTAATCTCCTTTGTTTAAGCACAAAACACTAGTGTTTGATTTTACCTTCTCACCCTCCATCTGTATTTTAAATTTCACCATATATGATCGCTCCTTCCGAGAGGATCCCTAACTATGAGATCAGTAATCAATCCTGTCTCATTGCACAGGACCTGATCTAGGATCGCTTGTTTCCTCGTAGGTTCCATTACACACTGTTCTAGGATACTGTTCTAGAAAACTATCGCGGATACATTCTATAAACTTCTCCTCAAGGCTGCGTTAACCGACCTGGTTAAACCAATCGACATCTAGATTAAAATCCCCCATGATAACTGCTGTACCATTTCTACATGCATCAGTTATTTCTTTGTTTATTGCCTGCCCCACCATAATGTGACAATTTGGTGGCCTATAGACTACTCATTTCAGTGACTTTTTTGCCTTACTATTCCTGATTTCCACCCAAATAGATTCAACCTTATCCTCCATAGCACCGATGTCATCCCTCACTGCTGCCCAAATGTCAATAAAGTAAGTTAGTGCGGACAAGAAAAATGTAATGTATATATCCAACTGTTTATAAAAATGAGAAACACCAATAAAATGTCTTTTAAAAAAAAACTACTGCCCGGATGTCATCCTTAAATAACAAAGATACACCATCTCCCTTACCATCCACTCTGTCCTTTTGAATAGTTTGATACCCTCGGATATTTAACTCCCAGTCGCGACCATCCTTTAACCATGTTTCAGCAATGGCCATTAAATCATAGTCATTCACGATGATTTGCGCCATCAACTCATTTACCTTATTCCGAATACTACGAGCATTCAGGTAAAGTACCCTTATACCTCCATTTTGAATCTTAACGCCTCTATCAGTAACCTCTCCTAAATTATTTTTCCTTTTAACTTTTCTCCTAATTTTCTTCATCGTTGAACCCATATCATCATGTAATAACCTACTGCTTCGCTTTCCATTTATGTTTCTACTTCCCATTTTATTCCTTTTAGTATTACTGGGCCTATTCACTGAGCTCTCCTCAGTCACTGTACCCTGTACTGTGGCCCTTTAATCCAGGGAACTACAGGCCAGTCAGCCTTATGTCCCTGGTCGGGAAATTACTGGAGAAAATTCTTCGAGACAGGATCTACTCCCATTTGGAAGCAAATGGATGTATTAGCGAGAGGCAGCACGGTTTTGTGAAGGGAGGTCGTGTCTCACGAACTTGATGGAGTTTTTTGAGGAGGTCACATAGATGACTGATGCAGGTAGGGCAGTGGATGTTGTCTATGTGGACTTCAGTAAGGCCTTTGACAAGGTCCCTCGGCAGACTGGTACAAAAGGTGAAGTCACACGGGATCAGAGGTGAGCTGGCAGGATGGATACAGAACTGGCTAAGTCATGGAAGACAGAGAGCAGCAATGGAAGGGTGCTTTTCTAGATTGGAGGGCTGTGACTAGTGGTGTTCCGCAGGGACCTTTGCTGTTCGTAGTATATATAAATGATTTGGAGGAAAATGTAACTGGTCTGATCAGTAAGTTTGCAGACGACACAAAGGTTGGTGGAACTGCAGATAGCAATGAGGACTGTCAGAGGATACAGCAGGATTTAGATCGTTTGGAGACTTGGGCGGCGAGTTGGCAGATGGAGTTTAATCCAGACAAATGTGAGGCAATGCATTTTGGAAGGTCTAATGCAGGTCGGGAATATACAGTGAATGGTAGAACCCTCAAGAGTATTGACAGTCAGAGAGATCTTGGTGTACAAGTAAACAGGTCACTGAAAGGGGCTACACAGGTGGAGAAGGTAGTCAAGAAGGCTTACGGCATGCTTGCCTTCATCGGCCGGGGCATTGAGTATTAAAATTGGCAAGTCATGTTGCAGCTGTATAGAACCTTAGTTAGGCCACACTTTGGGGTATAGTGTTCAATTCTGGTCGCCACACTACCAGAAGGATGTGGAGGCTTTAGAGAGGGTGCAGAAGAGATTTACCAGGATGTTGCCTGGTATGGAGGGCATTAGCTATGAAGAGAGGTTGAATAAACTTGGGTTTGTTCTCACTGGAACGAAGGAGGTTGAGGGGCGACCTGATAGAGGTCCACAAAATTGAGGGGCATAGACAGAGTGGATAGTCAGAGATTTTTTCCCAGGGTAGAGGGGTGAATTACTAGGGGGCTCAGGTTCAAGGTGCAAGGTTTAAAGATGTACAGGGTAAGTTTTTTTTACACAGTGGGTAGTGGGTGCCTGGAACTCGCTGCCGGAGGAGGTGGTGGAAGCAGGGACGATAGTGACATTTAAGGGGCATCTTGACAAATACATGAATAGGATGGGAATAGAGGGATATGGACCCCGGAAATGTAGAAGATTTTAGTTTAGATGGGCATCATGGTCGGCGCAAGATTGGAGGGCCGAAGGGCCTGTTCCTGTGCTGTACTTTTCTTTGTTCTTTGTTCTTTATGTCACAATTTGCCTTTGGCACCCCGGCTGGGTATTTCTGTACCCATGAATAATAGCTATCCAATGGCATCTGCTGAATAAGAACTGAATCAAACTCTCATTGTCCCTGCAACTGGAAATTCATTACCTGCAGTACCACATAAGCAACAACAAAAATATAAAGGGCCCAAATTCCATGCAAAGGCAGGTACCAAAGAATATTGCCAAGATGCATCTTTCATATTTCAATTTTGTTATCTAACATGCTAATCTGCAGCCTCGAGTCAAAGGTAAATACGGAGACTAAATAAATGTATTACATTTTAAATGTCGGTGGTGAAAAATCTGATGGCATTAATTCAATATACTTCAAGTAGAAATGTGCTCAGAATAATTGTTTCTGTAATGGTGGAGGGATTCCCCTATATCCAGAAAAAGTACTGTTCACAGGAATTTGCAATTGTTTCGAGTCAGAATGGCATAAATATAATGGAGTAAAACATCGCAACCAGCAACATGTTTTTTCAGAAAACATGTTGACATTAGTTTGGAATTTTTTGTATTTAGATAAATTCATTTTCCTTTTGCCCCACTCAATTCTTCATCAAGGCTTTTTATTTTTTTTTAATTTTAGAGTACCCAATTCATTTTGTCCAATTAAGGAGCAATTTAGCGTGGCCAATTTACCTGGCCTCCACACCTGTGGGTTGTGGGGGCGAAACCCACACAGACACATGGAGAATGTGCAAACTCCACACAGACAGTGACCCGGGTCCGTGATCGAACCCGGATCCTCGGTGCCGTGAGGCAGCAGTGCTAACCACTGTGCCACCGGGCTGCCGGATCAGGGCTTTTTAAAACTATTTTCTGTGAGTCTTGAAGGACGACCGGTTTAGCTGCTGAATGGTCATTAACACCAGACACTTCACATTGAGATCCAAAATCTGATGTCAGTCCTCAATTTGCATATATTGTCAAGTACTTTTCCCCAAATATATTTACTACACTGAAGAATTTTCATTCTGAACTGGAAGCAGCTTTGTTGCCATTTACGTGCTCTTTATGCGCATTCTAAACTAATTACTTTTGATCGAGGGCGCACAATAATTTTCGAGGTATGTTTATAATGTGGAAAGTTAGGTGAATTTCATGAAAAGGTTTTAAAACCAATGTAGAGTTCTTACTTTATTGTGATGAGCTTTCTTAACAATGGATTCCCTTGTTGCTTTGACGGATAAGTGCTCAGCAAGATAAAAAAAAATGGTTTATGCTGTAGGTTGATATTGTTGTTTCATGTGTGACATTAGGCCAAGTCCCGATTTGCACAACCGATTGTAAATACTGCAATTGAAGTTGGTGCTGGAAAGATGGGATGCAGACATTGGCTTTGCGCTGCGTTCACTTGTCACAGAGGTAGTTTACTCTTTCCTCAAATGTCAAAATTGCTTGGATGACAGAGACTTCTCCATTTGGATACCCCCAAGTTTGCTTCTCCAACTTGAAAACTCCCAGGCTGGTTTTCAGATGATCTTTAGTTCTAAATTTGGAGCATCGTGTGGTGTGGGTTCCTGTGCTCATCTGGCTGGAAAGTACTACCTTTGGTATGCGGGCATCTTCCATGCAAACCACATGAATGTCCCAGTGAAGCTGAGGTCTGATGAGCATGTTCTCGATGCCAGATCTGCAGTACTCGGTGTTGGGGATTTTGTTCTGCCACCTTATGTTGCAAATAGAGCTCAGTCCATAATCCTTCCCGTTGCTTTCCGTGATGCTGTGAAGTTGTCCAGGTCTCGCACCCATAACGAAGTGATATCGGAACCACTGGTTGTAGACTTTGATCTTTGGTCTGAGACAAATACCATGCTGTTGTACTAAATACTAAAGTCCGTAGTGAACCTGCCAAACGCCAAGCTTGTTTTTGCGAAGAGATGGTTGAAGTTATAACACATACCCCAGAAGCCGACAGTCAGCTGATCCAATATAGTGGATAGACTATATATAGACTCAGGATGGTCACATGCCACTTACAATATTGGATGCACAGGTCCTTGATTCACTTGAAATATTGGAATAACAGAATGTTATCTAAGCTGCTAGAACTTAAGCGTGGTGTACATAGATAAAGATGTATCTTTGAGTTAATCACTGGCATGAGGTATGAGAATCAGTCCTGCATTCTTACAAATGAACCTATTCTCTAGCATCACCTGTGACCTGCTTAATTTCACAGCTATTGATGCAAGACGTTACAACGTCACAGATCAATGAAGGTTTGGGAAATATTTAAAAAGTGCTTTCAACTGAGAAGGGTAATTAGAGACTTTCTCAGCCAATTCAAACTGTTTTAAATCCAACCTCATAATCCAAGAAGAATTACACATGGATTTATTTCCCCAGCTCAGTTTACCAATGCAGATATTCTTACTATAGCCCTGGAATGCTGATCCTTTCTGCTTGATATTTTTATCCAGTATTAAACTCCAATTATTTCATTTAAACTGCTGTGCATTTTTTAAGTCTCATTAAAAGATAATCCTGAGAGATCGTAAAATGCAGATCACCAAGAGGGTAATTTTACAAATAACAATCACCAGGAAACAAATGTTATTACTTTTAAATATGCTTTAACGAAAATAAAATCCAAAACAATATTCCGCCATTCCTGCCATTTTGGATCTGCACCAACTCAGGATTGAGCAACCACACACACACACACACTTACACCAAGTAGCTTCGCCTTGTTTCCATGACAGCACAGGGCATAGTGACAAAGTTAATTGGATGAATACCATGACAGTGAATACTATGTGCTTGAAGGTAGGAGAAGCTATGTTGATGATGGAAGATTCTGTGTTTCGGAGAAATGATTTTGGTGACAGCCAAGCTGAATCCATTTATCGAGCAAGATATAAATAGTGCGCCTATCTCATGTGCATGTTTGTCGTTGGCGTTCCAGTGCTAACATGAAAACTCACGATCTTCTGTGCACTGAAATGAAAAAGTAAGATATGCTGAAATGTACTCTAAGATTATTAATTTGACGTGCTCCTTGTAAATGGAGGAACTGCAACTGTGTGATTCAGTTTCTGAAATGCTTCAACAAAACAATAAAAACAGATTCATCAAAGTACACTTGGAAAAGAGAACCTTTTCAAAATGATGGCTTTGTTTCGAAAGATACAAAATATAAACTTTTTCTTTGTGTTTCTATAGTTGATACAGATTGGGACAAATATCCCACTTTTTGGTGAATTAAAGATTGAGTTCCAGTTTACCAATAAGATAAAAAAGAAATATGCAGTTGATAGCTGCCTGAAATTGTTTTACTTTAACATTGGAAATATACATCCTCGGCAGACATCTGGTGACAGAAAAAAGCAGAGCTCAGTTATCAAAGAAATTCTTCTAATCACTCAAAACACCAGAGTATGTTAAATTATTGGGGCCTCACGGTAGCATGGTGGTTAGCATCAATGCTTCACAGCTCCAGGGTCCCGGCTGGGTCACTGTCTGTGTGGAGTCTGCACGTCCTCCCCATGTGTGCTTGGGTTTCCTCCGGGTGCTCCGGTTTCCTCCCACAGTCCAAAGATGTGCGGGTTAGGTGGATTGGCCATGATAAATTGCCCGTAGTGTAAGGTTAATGGGGGGATTGTTGGGTTACGGGTATACGGGTTACGTGGGTTTAAGTAGGGTGATCATTGCTCGGCACAACATCGAGGGCCGAAGGGCCTGTTCTGTGCTGTACTGTTCTATAATTCTATTGACATTTTCCGTTCTATAATATATATGCCGTTACAATTTCTCCATAGCATTTCTGCTGCAGTTTTCCAAATATACTTTATGGGCGCGATTGAAGAGAATAATTTCCATGTGTCATTTTAGGCACGATTGGCCACGCTGGTGAGATTGCAGCCCGTATTTAACTTAAATGAACCCACACGACCTTCTTGCAACTGCAAGCCTGACTGGAAAAATCCCAAAACTTTCAATCGCAGGAGGCATTGCGTGGCACCTAGACCAGTACAAGGGTGGCAACGGCAGTGGAAAGTCTGGGGGAAGACATCAGAGCCATGAGCAGCAGAGCCGAAGGCATGGCTCCATCTCGGAGGACCATGGCTCAGGGCCCCAAGAGCATGGATTAGACACAGAAGTCTATTACTGAGGAGCTCCAGAGCTTGGTCCAAACTCAGAGGTGCATCACTGAGGGCTTCAACACCATAGTTCAGACAATGGCAGGCCTCCAGGACGGGCAGGGGCAGGTGACGCAGAGGCTTCTGGAGCTCATTCAAGCTGCACTCCGTCCCATGGAGTCACCCAAATCCCACAAGCACCCAGAGGGATGAGGGAGCACTGGAGCCCATCACGGGGCCTTAAATCAACTTAGTCTGGCAGTCTCCAGCCCTTATGAATGCCCCCTTCCTGACAACTGTGCATCTCAGGGCAGCGGGCAGAACAGGGTGAAACGGCAACACCAGTGACACCTGAAACTCGGCCGGGTCCCTCCAGGTTCAGGCCCTCCAGAAGACGCCCACCAAGGACATCTAAGGCTACAGGATGTGGAAGGTAGTAGGCTGCCTCCACTTCTGATGTGCATCCTGGGGATCCACAAAGACGTAGTGGTGGGCCTCGTAAGACGAAGGAGGTCTAGATGCACCAAATGAGCACAGGTGAAGTTAGGCACCAGTAGTTAGGGTTTAATTGAGATTTCACTGGTACCATAGAACTACAGAATCCCTACAGTGCAGAAGGTCATCATTGGGCCCATTGAGTCTGCATTAACCTGCCTTCCAGTGGCGGTATGTAGGGGGAAGACGCGCGCGAGGTGGCTCCCGCTGGGATACAGTTTCTTTTAGCCCTTTTCACTCAGTTTCTGGGAGTATTTCTGTTCAAAAAGCCTTGTTTAAGGAAATAAGGCATCTACATTGGGGATATACCCAGGAAGACCGGGGAAGGGGGGGGGGGGGGGCGGAGGAGGAGAAGCCTGGTAACGACAATTCGTCAACTGAATTGGAGGTTGTTCTCGGGGCTCATCGATGGAGAAAATGGTGGTGGCAGCTTCTGTGATTCTGGCCAGTCCAGTAACAGCCGAGATGCTGACTGGCACCTTGGCAGCGAATTTCGACCTCCACAAGTTGATGGAAGAGGCTCTGGCTCCCATTTGGCTGGTGTTGGAGAAGACCAACCAAATGGTAACATCGTATGGTGCTGTGGTGCAAGGCATGGAGGCCGCCCTTGTTGAGACAGGGTCTCCTGTGGTACATGGTATCTGACAGCTTCAGGAAGGACTGCGGGACCTGTAGACCAGAAGTCACCGCCGGCTAGCTCCGCCCACAGGGAGCTTGTATATATATATGCGTGTGAGTCATTCAGACCTTAGTCTACAGTTGCAGATGGAGGAACAACATCGCACAGCAATAAAGCCTCGATTGTACATGTCTCTCGTCTTTGAGTAGAATTGTTAGCGCTACACCCTGCACCCAACCTTCATCCCTTGACATTTAAGGTTTAAACCTTTCACCTTTCCTTTGATTAGCTTTCCAGAACAGTGTAAACAGTTTTACGTGGAGCTGGTGTATGATCACTGCCTTTGTCTCCTCCGACACGATGTGCTTGGCCAGTACTCCGGCATCAGTAATGGCCAGGCGGGAAGCCTCACCTGCAATGGGCTCAAAGATGCCGCTGGCAAGTTCATGATGCTCAAAGCCTTGGAGGAGATGCTGATGTTGGGGTGAAACTGCTTCATCAGTTTGTAGCTGTGGATAGACTGTGGATGCTGGCATTGTTGAGGGCGAAATGATGATGGCAAATTAGTTGGACGAGCAAGACTCTCAGGAATGTTAGGGGGCACAACTACTCTCTCTGAGGCAGAGAAAGGCAACACTAATAGGTAGCGTTAATACTCAGGCTTTGTCATCCCCTGATCTAATTACTGTCATGCTTTTACACTCCTGGGAAGTCACTGCATTATCTCTGACTGAGACTGCAATAGCGCTCCTCAATTTCTCCCCCCCTCCCCCGGCTTGATCATTATTATCCTGCCTTCACGCTCTGGTCTCATGTAGCCAGCCCCTTAGGCTGGCAACCCAAATCTCATCACTCCCTTCCCCCATATCATGGGCCGTGCTCCCCCAGTCGGCCCAGGTCATTAGCAGTTGCCATGTGTGAGCTCATTCTCACTACTTTGGCACATCGGCTGAAGATTCATTACTGGCGGTGAAAATGTTTTCAGACAAGAAGCCTGTCACTAGAATCGCTGAGGGCAATCAGCAGCTGGAGGTAAGAAAAACCCATCACTGGAAGGCAGTCAGCAGCTGTATAAACAAAGAGAATTTTCATCCACTCTGAACTTTGAAGTGCTCTGACAACAGGACTGCCCTGGGCTTTGATCAGCTTTTAAGACAGATAGGTTGCAGAATAGCTCTGGACTGTGAAGGAGTTTTAAAACAGACACACACCAGGCTTCAAGGCAACACAGACCAACCTGGACCCCAGCCCAACCCCTCCAACCCCCAGTACTTTTGAACGACCCCTCCTCTGCACCTGTCCAGCAGTTACTTTCCCCTTGTACAAGGTGAAAAGAGTTCCTCATCTCCTTCCTCCCTCTCGGAGTCCATGGCACCTGATCCACGTTTTTAAAAAGCAGTAGTAATTTATGTGACATGGCAATGGTTGGGTGGTGGGGGGTGGGTGGAGATTCAATGAGACCGGAACATCTGACTTAACTCGCTATAGATATTACAATGCATTCAAATCAGTTTCTTGGCCTTTTTAGCAGCCATTATGGAATTTGCGTCCGCAGTGAATGGGTCTGGAGAATTACAGCCCTAGCCTCACCTACTTCTCGCATAATTGGTTGAAGGATTGCTGAGATTAAAAACCCAAAATAGTTAAAGATTTAGAATGACTTTGCCAATCTCCCGAATTTGTGCTGATGGGATTTGAATGTAATACATGTTCATATGTAATTAACTTTTGCACTCAAGGGGTTAAAGAGCTAAAAAAAATGATGAGAAAAACTGAGAAAGCCGCAACCAATGTTAAAAATGAGCTCATAGCTTTTGGGAATTTGACTTTTAATTGCAGATAAATACAGGCATAATGGGGCATGGTAATATTATTAAGGCACGATGGCCGAATCCACAGACTCCACCTCTGAAATGCCTATTAGTTTAATAACAGTATGCATGCCACCTGCATCTCCAAGTATTTATCTGCAACTGCCCACAAAGCACAATTGTCTACCAGACTGTTAACACATTCTACTGACCTACCACTCTTAATTAATGGATGGCTTTGCACTGGAAGCTGGAAATGCCCTGTTGTACATCCCATTTGAACTTTTAAATTATGTTCTGAACATATGCAATTAAATTACTCTCACATTAGTGATTGAAATAAACTACAACCTCTTCATTGTTTTTCCTTAATTCTATTATAAGGCAGCTCAGGTGTAAAAACAGCTACTTTTACTTTGAAACGCATACCAACTCCAGTCCCCAACCCAGGCACCACCATCCGTGCCATTCTTACAAGGACCCATGCAAGAGAGGACAGTGATGTAATGTTTTCATACTGCCTCTGGATTCTCTCCTTCTCAGTATGTATTCCATATGGCACAGGTAGTGCCAGTCTGCATGCCACTCTTCTATTATTTTTCGGGATCTTTTATTTTCAAGTGAGGAAAGCATGGAGATTCATCCAAACTACACTACAGCAATTATGTTGGCTTCAGGTGAAATCAACAACAATTTGTATTCTTGCCCTTTGGGCAAGACTTTTCCACGCACGTTTGGCAGATCAAACTACATCCGCCCAAGATCAATCAACAAATGCAATATTTTGCTGGCTGGCCATTTACGTGATACAAGTCCGAAAAAGTGAATGGTCATATGCTCCAAATGGAGCAGGATACGGGAGCGGCTGTTTCTCTAGTGGCACAGGGGACTTTTGATCTTATCAAACGAGGAGTGCATACTTTGTCTTTGGCTGATAAGGCGGCTCGTCTGGCTACTTATGCAGAGGGTCCACCCTCACTCCGGTGGTTTATGGGCGCCTTCCCCTCATTCCCCTAGCCAGTGGGGCAGCGATTGGCTACACCAACTGCACATTGGCAGCATTTCCTCCAAGTGGGGCCTGGTGGTCCAATGACAAAACTTGCCCTACCTAGTTCCTCAATGTAGATCAAGATTAACTAGTGTCTCGAGCTTTATCTAAAGCAGTACTAAATTCATGTCACATCAACCTGTGCCAAAATGAAACACAAAGGTAGGAATAGAAACCAGTCTCTTCCCAGCTGGACAGAGGCCATGCTCCAAAGTTCTAGACAAATTATCTCAAACATTTCCTGGATGGATGGTGTAGTAATCCACGGTAGGCAGGAGTTCCGTCACCACACCAATATTTGTTTACAATAACGATATTACAGGAGCAGCTACAAACAGTGCTGCTAGCAGTCCCGTCAACTTAAGACTGCTCACAAAGCCTACACAGGTGATTATATGGGCCCCCTCAATGAGCTATCATTGAAGGAGCTCATACTCCAATTGGCCAACCAATAAAGCCAATTGGAGTTCATTACACCCTCCCCCCCCAAGGTCCAAGGAATTCCTGCCAGCTGGCATTCCTCTGAGCTTCTTCCTGCTCCTCATGTCTGGGTCTGTCACCTCTGTGTCGTCCGCCGGGTCATTCTCCGAAGTGGGCGGGGTGTACCTTATAGGTGCCCGTCTTTTCCTTGACGACCTCCTTGGAAGTTGTTCTTCCTCCTCGGGGAGAGGTGTCGCGGCGGCATCGTCGCGTGTGTCCATCTCCGACTCTGATGACTGGATTACGGGGTCTGGAGAAATTGCTCGGGGCTGGGGTGTGGGTATCCTTTCCGTCTGGGCTATCCCAGCTTGAGGCGGTCCTGCTTCGCCTGCCTCCAGGTGTGGTTCTGCTGCCCTTATTTGGTCTAGGTGTTTCTTCAGCACCTTACCTCCTATTCAAACCTCATAGGATATGGGCCCTGTTTGGGACTCTACCGTGCCTTTGATCCACGTTGGTCCATTCCCATAATTCTTGACCCAAGTCAGTGCCCCCACCTGGAAATGTCTCTGCTGCCGACTATTATCATGCCCCCTGCGTTGGGCCTCCTGTTGTTTCTCCACTTTCCCCGTTAAATTTGGGAAAAGGAGACTCAGCCTCGTTCGCAGCCGCATTCCCATTAAGAGTTCAGCTGGCGGTATGCCCGTTCTGGAATGCGGAGTGGTCCTGTAATCAAACAGCCAGCAGGAGAGCTTTGTGTCCATTGACGCTGCCGGCTGCTTCTTGAGTCCCGCTTTAAGTGTCTGGACCGCTCTCTCTGCCAGGCCGTTGGTCGCTGGATGGTAAGGGCCCGTTTTGATGTGACGGACTCTGTTTTCCTTCAGGAATTTTCCAAATTCCCCACTTGTGAATGCCGTTCCGTTGTCCTACACCAATACCTACGGAAGTCCATCTGTTGCAAACGAGGCCCTGAGCTTTTCAATTGTCGATGCTGTGCTTGCCGTGTTTACCCGGTGGACGTCCAACCATTTGGAGTGGGCGTCCACTATCACCAAAAACATTGAGCCCATGAAAGGGCCGGCATGGCCAATATGCAGGCGGGTCCACGGTCTGCCTGGCCATTCCCACGGGCGCAATGGCGCCGCTGGTGGCACTCTTTGCCCCTGTTGGCACTCCTGGCACCAAGGCTGCTATGTCTGTCTCCAAACCTGGCCACCAAAGGTAGCTTTGAGCTAGCATCTTCATTTTAGACACCCCTGGGTGTCCATGATGTAACTCAGTTAAGATTGCCTGATGGCCCTGAGCTGGGACGATTACCCGGGCTCCCCATAATAGGATACCGTCTTCTACGGTTATTTGGTCCCTTCTGCTCCAGTATGGGTGCATCTGGGGCTCCACTGGTCTTTCCAGTTCCCCTGTTAGCAGTAAATGCTTCATCTTGGCTAAAACAGGGTCTTTTTGCGTCCACAACCGAATATGTTGTGCGTCTACTGGTAGGGTGTCCAAAAAAATTTAGAGTCATTACTGTCTCCTCTACTTTTGGTATTTGCGGCGGAGTGTCCGGCAGGGGAAGTCTGCTCAAAGCATCTGCATGTGCTACTCGCGTTCCCGGTCTGTGCTCCAGAACGTATCTATATGCCGCCAGTAGCAACGCCCAGCGTTGGATTCTAGCTGATGCAATCGGGGGTATTGACTTGTCTTCTTTTAATAACCCTAATAACGGCTTATGGTCCGTCACTATGGTGAAATTCCGCCTGTACAGATACTGGTGAAGTTTTTTTACTTCGAATATCACCACCAGTCCTTCCTTCTTGATTTGGGCGTACTTCCTCTCAGCCATCGCCAAGGTCCTCGAAGCATAGGCTATTGGCCATTCTTCCCCATTCCTTCCTCTATGGGCTAAGACGGCTCCTACCACGTAGGGGGATGCATCACAAGTGACCACCAACTCCTTCCTTGGGTCATAATGCTCTAGGACATTTTTGGATGACAGCTGTTCCTTAATGTCCCTAAATGCTGGGTTTTGGTGGGTGGACCATTTCATTCTTGCCCCTTTTTTAGTAGCTGGTGGAGGGGTTCTAGGATGGATGCCCTATTTTCAATAAATTTTCCATAATATGTTACCAACCCTAGAAATGATCGTAACTCCTGGACCGTGGTGGGAGCTGGGGCTTCTTTTATTGCGCTTGCTCTGTCTTCTAATGGATGTAAGCCTGACTCGTCTACTTTATATCCCAGGTTCGTCACTTGTGGGGCCAGAAAAACACATTTTTCCCTTTTTAGCCGTACGCCTGCCTTTGCGAAACGCCTGAGCACTTCCTCCAGGTTCCTTAAGTGTTCCCTGTTTGTCCTACCCGTGATTAAGACATTGTCCAAATAAATCGTCACCTGCGGTAGTCCCTGCAGAATATTTTCCATCGTACGCTGGAATATAGCGCAGGCTGATGACACTCCAAAAGGTAGCCTAGTATAACGAAAAAAGCCCTTCAGGGTGTTGATCGTAGCGAACTTCTGGGAGCCCTTGTCCAGTTTTAACTGCAAGTAGGCATGGCTCATGTCTAGTTTCGTGAACAAAAGCCCACCTGCCAATTTGGCATATAGGTCGCCTATTTTCAGGATTGGGTATTTGTCGAGCAGTGCGTATTTGTTTACTGTCTGTTTGAAATCTCCACAGAGACGTATCGAGCCGTTTGGCTTCAACATTGGTACCACCGGCGCTGCCCATTCCGAAAACTGTACTGGTCTGATAATGCCGTCGCGCCGTAATATTTCGTCATCTACTTTCTTCCTTAATGCAAAAGGTACCGGCCTGGCCTTACAAAATTTCGGAAGGGCTTCTGGGTCCACGTGCAAAGTTGCTTTGGCGCCTATGATTTCCCCCAAACCTTCCTGGAAGTCCTCTGGGTATTTTTTTATTATAAATGTTTTTTTATTGAGTTTTCATATTTTATATATGACAAATTACAAGTTATTAGAGAGAGAGAAAAAAAAAGGAAAACACAAAAATTTAACATGAATATTTACAGGTAAGCATCTTCATAACAATAATTGTGGCCGCCCCCTTTAGCCAGCATACATATTTTACATTCCCCAATATGGCCGAGGCACATGTTTATAGGCATTTATTTATAGTTTGGTTTTGGGCCTTGGCTTGCCATCAAACCCCCATACCGAGCCCGTATCCCCCCCCCCCCCCCTCCCCGGCTACCTTCCCCCGATTCCCGTCCATTTTCCCCTGGTTCTTGGCCACCCGACTATTCTTCCTCATGTACGTTGGCCACAAACAGGTCCCGGAACAGTTGCATGAATGGCTCCCACGTTCTGTGGAAGCCGTCGTCCGACCCTCGGATGGTGAATTTGATTTTCTCCATTTGGAGAGATTCCGAGAGGTCGGACAGCCAGTCTGCAGCTCTGGGTGGTGCTGCTGACCGCCAGCCAAACAGGATTCTACGGCGGGCAATCAGGGAGGCAAAGGCAAGGGCGTCCGCCCTCCTCCCCAGGAATAGATCTGGCTGGTCTGAAACCCCAAAGTCCGCCACTATCGGGCATGGCTCCACCCTCACCCCCACCACTTTGGACATAGCCTCGAAGAAGGCTGTCCAGTACTCCACAAGTCTGGGGCAAGACCAGAACATGTGGGCGTGGTTGGCCGGGCCTCTCTGGCACCGCTCACATTTGTCCTCCACCTCCGGGAAGAACCTACTCATACGGTTTCTCGTTAAGTGGGCTCTATGTACCACTTTTAGTTGCGTCAGGCTGAGCCTTGCGCACGTGGAGGTGGAGTTGACCCTATGCAGTGCTTCGCTCCAGAGTCCCCACCCTATCTCCATCCCCAGGTCGTCCTCCCATTTCCTTCTTGTTGCGTCCAGTACGGTGTCGTCCCTATCTACCAGTCGGTCATACATGTCACTACAGTTCCCTTTCTCGAGGATACTTGCGTCCAGTAGGTCTTCCAATAGTGTCTGTCGTGGCGGTTGTGGGTACGTCCTTGTCTCCTTTCGTAGGAAGTTTTTGAGCTGCAGGTACCGTAGCTCGTTCCCCCCAGCTAGCTGAAATTTCTCTGTCAGTTCATCCAGTGTTGCGATCCTGTCGTCCGTGTATAGGTCCCTGACTGTCAGTGTCCCCCCGTCCTGCCTCCACCTTTTGAAGGTGGCGTCAGTCAGTGCTGGTGTGAACCTATGGTTGTTGCAGATGGGAGCCTTGTCCGACATTTTGTGCAGGCCAAATTGCTGCCGCAGTTGGTTCCAGGATTGGAGGGTGGCTGTCACCACTGGTCTGGTGGAGTGTTTTTTGGGTGGGGATGGGAGTGCTGCCGTGGCGAGGGCCCGGAGGGAGGTTCCCATGCAGGAGGCCTCCTCCGCACGCACCCACTCGGCTTCTGGCTCCTGGATCCATCCCCTTACTCGCTCGGCTATTGCCGCCCAGTGGTAGAATTGTAGATTCGGGAGAGCTAGCCCCCCCCTGGATTTTGTTTTTTGTAGGACCTTCTTTGGGATCCTAGCATTTTTACCCCCCCATACGAACGCCATGATATGTTTGTCCAGCGCTTTGAAAAAGGCCCTGGGGATTGTAGCCACCTAAAATGGACGCTTAAGAAAGGAGCCCCCTGGGAATGGCTTCCGCAGCATACAGAGGCTGTGGAAGAGTTAAAAAGAGCCCTTAGCGCAGCACCCGCGCTGCTAGTCCCAGACCAACTTTCCCCCTATGCAATAGAGGTAGCGAGCACCGATCTGACCCTCTCGGCCGTGTTGCTTCAGGAACGGCACGAGCAGCTAAGACCAGTGGCTTATGCCTCCCGACTGTTAGACCCGGTAGAACAAGGATTCTCTGCCTGTGAGAGGCACCTCCTTGCTGTCTTCTGGGCAGTACAATACTTCTCATACATTACCGGACTCAACCCCATTACTATTCTGACCGAACATACACCCACACAGCTACTCCTAGACGGTCGACTGAAGGACGGTTCAGTTAGCCAGATCAGGGCAGCTAGATGGACACTACTTTTACAAGGACGGGACATTACAGTAAAACGGACCCGCACACACACATACTTAGCAGACAACCTCCAATACCCCGGACAGCCCCATGACTGTGAAATTGTAGCTCCCCTGCATAACACAGGACCCTTTATCGCAAAAACACCCCCCAGGAAGATAGGGAACCCAAAACAAAGTCCCCAACCCACAGACACGTGTGGACCCCTGAGGATTTACGTGGACGGTTCATCCACAGTTTTAAATGGTGAGCGTATCACAGGATGCGGCATCTATGTCGAGGACGCGCAGGGTCGCGCTCTCGAAGAAATCGCACTAAAACTACCAGGTCACTTAGGCGCGCAGGCAGCAGAGCTCGCGGCCATAGCGTATATAGTGGACCACCCCGATTCTTTCCCCAGCCCAGCAGACATATATTCAGACAGCTTATATGTCTGTAACAGTTTAACCGATTTTCTGCCCCTGTGGAGGACACGAGGTTTTGTCTCCGCAGACGGGAAACCCCTTCCATCAGCCCCTCTACTCCAGCATATTTTAGAAAAAGCGAAGGACAGGACCTTCGGCATAATAAAGGTAAGAAGTCACCATAGGTCATCACCCCCTGGGAATGTAAAGGCCGACGCACTGGCTAAGGCAGGTTCCAGGCGAGGACACTTATGGACCCCCCCAGCTAGCGCACCAGCTAGCGCCCCTGTGAGCGCAGTCCAAATCTCACAGACAGATATTAAAGATCTTGTAGCAGCACAGAAGCAGGATGAGGACCTCAGGGAGGTTTTCAAAGGCAACTTTGTGCCAGAGTACGAGAGATTTAAACACGCACTGACCACACATGAGGGTGTGATCATAAAGGAACAACTTTATGTGGTCCCGCAGCAGGACAGGAATGCAATGATTGCTTTATTTCATGATAACCACGGGCACCAGGGAATTGATGCAACCACGAGGCACCTCAGACAACTCTGTTGGTGGCCTAATCTCAGGACTGATGTAACGCATTATATTGAGAATTGCCTTATTTGTGCTCAGAATAACCCGGAGAGGTATTCTAAGAAAGCACAACTTCGGCATACTCGCCCAGTTAACGGCCCCTGGACAAACCTCCAGATCGATTTTATAGGACCATTGCCCCCTTGTAGGAATGGCTATAAATACGTTCTGGTGGTCATCGACACCTTCACCAAATGGGTAGAGGCATTCCCCTCTAGAACAAATACAGCCAAGACAGCTGCAAAGATCCTGACCCACCACATCTTCACGAGATGGGGTTTACCCCGAAGTATTGATTCGGACCAGGGATCTCACTTTACAGGACGGGTCATGAAGAACGTCCTGACAATATTTGGAATAAAACAAAATTTTCATATTGCGTATCATCCACAGTCCAGCGGGATTGTGGAGCGCATGAATCGGACTCTAAAAACTACCCTTAGGAAAATGGTTCAGGAGAACAACTCCACATGGGATTCAGTGCTCCCATTTGCACTCATGTTCATACGGAACACTGTTTCCACTTCCACAGGCTACACACCACACACACTCATGACCGGACGCCCTATGAAAGGGACAGAATTCCTTTTAGGACTGGACATGACCAGCCCCGAAGTGACGGCCCTCACACACAAAAAGACGGTTAAAGACTTGGTTGAGACTGTGAGGTCTGCACAGATTGCAGCCGCAGTCCAGCTAGGGAAACGCCGTCAACAACGCACAGCTTGTTTTAATAAGACCGTACACCCCACAGAATTCCAGGTTGGGCAACAGGTAATGTTATCTGTTTACAACCCCAGCAGTTTTTTGGCTCCAAAATATTCCGGTCCATACTCAATTTCGGATAAAATTAGCCCCTCAGTTTACAGGATAAAATATCCTAATGGGAAGACTGCGTGGTTCCATATCAACCAGTTAAAGGCATATGGAACACAGGCCAACCATGCTCACCATGTCCTGCTAGACGCAGCAGAACACTTCACCCCACACACCAGAGACACCTTTCCACCATCCCCCTCACAGACCAGTTCATCATCGGACTCGCCCACGACTCCGCCCACAGACCACGACAGACCACGCCCCGAAACGCCCACAAGCTGCCACAGCAGAGACAGCAGGACAGACACTGACTCTGAGGACAGCGACAGCACACAGCCATACAGCCCACACTGCACCAACTATGACCCCGACTCCAGTGACCCCATGGAAGTCACTTACCTTAAAAACCCAGAACCACCACCCGACCCCGACTACCCCGACAACACACTTGACACAACACTATGGCACAGGGACAATTCATACAGACTTGTCCGCAATGATGAAAGTGACCCCCGGTCACACAATTCGAAAATATCATGCCTGATCCACACAAGGGTGTGGGATCCGGGAGAGCAGGACGACACGGTGTCTGAATCCCGATACGGCAACCCCTTTGTGACCCTGTTCACAGAGACAGAGGAAAAGTGAGGTGTCCAGATGATGTAAAATAGGAATCGTTTGAGGGAAACGATGTCCTTTCTGATGGAACCTGCACGTATGTTTGTCTATCGTTTTATGTTTGTTTTGTCTCAATACTGTAAATGGTTCAGTTGGAGGATGGACATCTTCTTTTCAGCTGAAAAGATTGTGACCACCTCACATACACGTTAGTTTCTCCGCCGATACCTTTGAGAACTTCGGTTCCAAAAAAACAGTTTGATTGGAGATCTTTTCAAAGTTGTAAGGCTTGTGACCACCTTACACGCACTTTAGTTTCTCTGCCGAAACCTCTGAGAACTTCTATGGTGAGCAGCTCACCTTATCGGCTGAAATGTCTGAAGCCCAGCTCATTTCCCAAAAGGAGCATCTTGGCTCCCTTGTTTTAGGTGCCCCTCTATTCGGTGAATAGAGGCTGCCAGTCACGGTTAACACATTCGTACCCGTTTACTCCAGGTTACTCAGGCAGTGGACAAACGGCACTGAGGACCCGCCCTGTCTGAGAACCAACCTTGGTCAGCCAAGCTCGGGTATGGCACAGCACGCCCTACCCGGGGAACCCATCCAACTCGTACCCGTAGCGGCCCATACGCAACTCATTCGGACGTTTCTTTCAAAATTTTGCTTTCATTTTTCGTTAGGCAGCCCTTCGGCCGCCATCCCACATGCTATTTACATCCGGGAACATTCGGATGGTAAACTAGCAAAGCCTGCGAGACGGCTCGCAGGAGAAGGATTGTTAGGTGTATTCTGGTCTTCAAATTCGCTTTTGAAAAAAAAAAATGAGGGGAGTCACAGGGTGTGACTTGGCCAGTCATTTTTAAAGGGTCATTTGGAATTTAAAAGACAGATGCACTAACAGGTAAAGATCTTAAACTGTGTATTGACAGATACTGTGCTTGATCCCATAGCTTTCGAAGGACGAGACAGGGATCGAAGCAAGGATTGTCCATACAGGAGGAAGAAAGAAGGAAAACCAAGTTGAAGATGATGGAAGCTCACCTATTGCTTTTAACTGTTATATCTGTTTGTGTGGAAGCAAGACACGTTTCCCCCACAACCCCCACAGTAAATGTTTCCCTTACAACCACTCCCCAGTGCTCAGCTCTGATCAGTGAGGTTCAGACCTGGTGCACAAAATTTATGACATGGTACTCCATGTCATACGTAATCGAATCACTACTGGTGATTGCGATCCTCGTTATCCTTGTACAGACCCTCAGGTTGAGGAAGTGGAAGAGGAGAGCCTCCCGTTCCTGCCCTTCCGTCTATGGAGTTCGATCTCCTATTTTCCGATTTCATCAATCCCCTTTGCCCCATGATGAATAAAGAACTGTGTAATGAATAAAAATTCGACCCTGTATTGTATTGTCCTATACTCGACTGCCGAGTTAGGAAGTGTGATGTTGTGGTGTGAATGGTTAAGGTTTTAGAGTGTGAGGAAATGTTTAAGTAAAGTTAAGGATAATAGTGATAGGTAGAGGTTCCCAGTTTTGTAATGCATGTCCCCTTTGACATAGCGCCAAGTAGAGATGTAAGGTAAAAAAAAATTTCTTCCCATAGTTTAAGATAGAGTAGCCCAGGAACTGGCAAGAGGTCAGGGGACACAAAGAAGGCAACCCAGATGCACTCAAGGCGACGTACATAGGTGATCCTTCACAATATTTGGATTGTGAGGATCACAAGGAGGGAATGTAGCCACCTAAAATGGACGCTGAGCTACAAAGTAAGCCAAGCGCTAAGACTGCAGGGAAACAGGCAGTTTAGCCAGAACAGCAGTCTGCAAAGAGAGCATTTTGCATTCTGCAAGTAGCAGAAACCAGTTTGGGCTCAGGTGAGAAGACCTTAGCTAGGTGCAAATGGCAAAACGCTTTGCATGCTAATGAGGCAATCAGACCTGAACACCCACACAATAGAAACATTTGATTCTGAATGGACACATTTGAATCAAGGCCCAGACATCGAGGCACCAGAAACCTCCAAACAAAAGGGCATAAGAAACGCCCCCCCCCATCACGGAGACCCCCTCGCATTGGGGAATTAAAACAGTATCGATGAGGAATTGACCCAATAGATAACCAAAGGTTAAAGCCCGCCCAAGAAGAGGGAAGGACAATGGGATCCCTATAAAAGACGGGGACCTCGTGTTGTCCGGTCTGTTGTTCCGTGCTCCGGCTCTGACCAAGACCTTGAAGATACACTCTGACTCCAGCCGTCGAGCACCAGCCGCCGAACCGTAAGTGCCAGTACGACGCTCGCTACGTGAACTAAGCCCGCTAGAACCCCCAGTGACCAGAACGCTTGCTGAAGGTTGCAGCCCAAGACCAGGACGAAGGCCTCGCTCCCTGACCTTGCCTGTTCCTGTTAGATAAGTATTCTGATTACTTTAGTTTAGTCATAGCTTAGTCTCTTAGTGTGTGCATGAGTATTTATTATAACTGTATAATAAATATTATCGTTTGGACCTTACTAATCGGTGTATCGTCTTTATTACTTTGAACTTGACCTTGGAATACTCGTGACGGTGTCTATACGGCACCTGGCGACTCCTAAGCTGAATAAATACATAGAACAGAGCCTAGTGGTGTTAAGCACTTGGAAGTTAATACACCCCAATAAACGCGTTTTGCCCACATACCAAAACGTGCAACAGGATGTAGATCGGAATGGATCTAAACAGGAAAAGGAACCTGGGCAGTACGTTCATTTTGATCGTCTGGACTCTCCCCGCGAGGGAGAGCGGGAGTGTGTTCCATCTTTGCAGGTCCTTTTTAACTTCCTCCGTCAGGCTGGTGAGGTTCCATTTGTGGATCCCTTTCCAGTCATGGGCTATTTGGATCCCCAGGTAGCGGAATTTATTTCGGGCTTGTTTGAACGGCAGCCCCTTTAGTGCTGCCCCCCCCCTTGCGGGTGTACTGGGAAGATCTCACTTTTGCTCATGTTGAGTTTGTAGCCCGAGAAGGCTCCAAACTCTTTCAGGAGCGCTATGATTCCGTCCATGCTGCTTTGTGGGTCCGAGATATAGAGGAGCAGATCATCCGCATAGAGTGAGACTCTGTGCTCTCTACCTCCCCTTCGGATCCCCCTCCAATTTTTTGCTGCCCTGAGCGCGATTGCTAGCGGTTCGATTGCTAGTGCGAACAGCAGCGGGGACAGTGGGCATCCTTGTCTGGTGCCCCTGTGCAGCTGGAAGTATTGGGAGTTGGTATTGTTGGTCCGTACACTCGCCATGGGAGCGTTGTATAGGAGCTTTACCCAAGCGGTGAACCCTGTTCCAAGCCCGAACCGCTCCAGTACCTCTATGAGGTATTTCCATTCGACTCTGTCGAAGGCCTTTTCTGCGTCCAGGGAGACGATCACCTCTTGTGTTCTCTCCCCGGAGGGGGTCATTATCACGTTTAGCAGGCGCCTGATGTTCGCGGTAAGCTGTCTACCTTTGACGAAGCCCGTCTGGTCCTCTGTGACCACCTCAGGTACACAGTCTTCTAGCCTTTTGGCTAGGATTTTGGCCAGTATTTTGGCGTCTGCGTTCAGCAGAGATATGGGTCTGTATGACCCACATTCCGTTGGGTCTTTGTCTTTCTTAGGTATCAGCGAGATTGAGGCCTGTGCTAACGTGGGTGGCAGTGTGCGCCTAGCTAGCGAGTCTGTGAACATCTCCCGCAGGTGCGGGGCCAGCGCTGTCGCGAATTTTTTGTAGAAGTCCGCGGGGAATCCATCCGGTCCCGGTGCCTTCCCCGTCTGCATGGAGCTAATGCTCTCCATGATCTCTCCCAGTGCTAGTGGTGCTTCCAGATCCCGTTTTCTGCCCTCTCCCACGACTGGTATGTCCAGTCCATCAAGAAACCGGTTCATCCCAGCCTTCCCCGTTGGGGGCTCCGAGGTGTATAGCTCTTGGTTGAAGGCCTTGAAGGTTTCGTTAATCCTCTCTGGTTCTGTTTCCCACGTGCCTCTGGTACCTCTGATTTGCGCAATTTCCCTGCTGGCTGCCTGCTTTCTTAGCTGGTGTGCCAACAGGCGGCTGGCTTTGTCTCCGTGTTCGTACAGGGCCCCGCGTGCCTGGCGGAGTTGGTGGTGTACTGCTTTCCTGGTGGAGAGCAGGTCAAAGTTCCTTTGTAATTCTTTTCTCTCCGCCAGGAGCTCTACGGTCGGGGCCTCGGAGTATTTACGGTCTACCTCCAGTATGGAGTCGACCAGCTTCTGCCTAGCCACCCTTTCCTCCCTATCTCTTTGCGCTTTGTAGGCAATGATTTCCCCTCTTAGTACGGCCTTAAGCGCTTCCCAGAACGTGGAGGATGAGACCTCCCCGTTTTGGTTGTTCTCCGTGTATTCCGCTATGGCCTGCGCTATCCTTTCGCTGAAGGCCTTGTCAGCTAGTAAGGCACCGTCCAGCCTCCATGTGGGGCGCTGGGCCCTTCCCGTCTCCAGCCGCACGTCCATGTAGTGTGGGGCGTGGTCTGATATCACAATTGCGGAGTATTCCACCTTGTCTATCCCTGGAAGCACCGTTTTCCCCACCACAAAGAAGTCAATTCTGGTGTACACATTGTGTACTGGGGAGAAGAAAGAGAATTCTTTCTCCCCCGGGTGGGCGAATCTCCAGGGGTCCACTGCTCCCATCTGCTCCATATAGTGACTGAGTTCCCTTGCCATGTTTGAGGTTTTCCCTGTTCTGGGGTTTGATCTGTCCGTCTTTGGGTCCTGTACACAGTTGAAGTCCCCCCCCATGATTAGTCGGTGCGTCGCTATGTCCGGGATTTCTGCCATGGTCTTTTGGATGAAGCTCGTGTCGTCCCAGTTGGGCGCGTACACGTTAACTAGAACTACCGGCGCCCCATCCAGGGCCCCGCTGACCATGACATACCGTCCCCCTGGGTCCGTAACCGTCTTTGTCGCCCTAAACATTGTCCTCTTGCCAATCAGGATCGCCACCCCCTGGCCCTTGCCCCATAACAGGAATGATAGGTTTGTCCCACCCAGCCCTTTCTTACCCGCAGTTGGTCCTGCTCCCTCAGGTGCGTCTCTTGGAGGAAGACTATGTCGGCCCTCATGTTTCTAAGGTGGGTGAGGACTCTAGATCTCTTCACTGGGCCGTTAAGTCCCCTTACGTTCCAGGTGACTATTCTGGTGGGGGGCTTCTGCCCCCTTGCTCCTGTGGGGTTAACCATATTTGTCCGGTGGACGCGCCCCTGCCCTCTGGGGTTTCCCTTTGTTAGGGGGCCGTCCAGGATGTCCACTATCACTGCTCTCCCCATGCGGTCGGGTCCCTGCGCTCCGGGGTTCCCCCTTGTCCCGGGGACACCCGGCATGGCCGTCCACTGTGTGTCCACCACGCGGGTAGTCCCCTGCACTCCGGGGGGCCCCTTCACCCACAGACCGTACTGGGTGGGTGCTTGCAGCGGTTCCCTGTTTCGAGCCCTTGTCTATGGCACTTTGTGGCCCTATTCCCTTTCTGGCCTCTTTTGTCCCTTCGTCCCTGCATTTCCCCTCCCTGGTCTCTCGCCCCCCGAGTGCCCCCCCCCTCCCCCCGCTCTATCCCTTTTCCCCCCTCCCCTGTATACCCCTCCATTGCCCCTCTCTCCCCCATTCCTGTCCCCATTTGCTCTCCCACCTTTGATGGGTGATCCCCCCCCTCCCCTGCCTGGCGCCTTCCCCCCTGTTGGGGGTGCGCTGCGGCCCTGCTCTGTTGCGCGCCCCCGTCGCTAGCTTTCCTGCTAGCACAGTGGCTCCCCTCTCGGAGGTTGCTGTCCCGCTTCTCCTTTCCCCTCTCCAGTACTCCCGTTCCCTCGTGCCGGGGCCTGGCCTCCCACCTGGAGCGGGCCCTTGGGCATTGGGTTGTTTTTCGTTCTGGGTGTTCCTGCCAGGGGGGAGGGGGCTGGCTTTGCCTCGCCCCTCCCCACCCCCCCGTCGGCATGACGTTTCTCCTTGCCATGGGCCCCTCGTCCCTACTTCCCATGGCGTTTTTCCAGCCCGTGCTCCTCGACGAATCTATTCGCCTCGGCAGGGGCTGTAAAGAAATATTCCTTGTTTTGGTATGTGACCCAGAGTTTTGCTGGGTACAGCATACCAAAACGTACTTTGTTCTTGTAGAGAGCTGCTTTCGCTCTGTTGAACTCCGCCCGTCTCTTAGCTATGTCCGCTCCAAGATCCTCGTAGATTCGGATGGCGTGCCCGTTCCATTTGCAGGCTCTATTCTCCTTGGCCCAGCGCAGGATTGTCTCCCTATCCCGGTACTGGTGCAGTTTGGCTATAACTGCTCTCGGTTTTTCCCCTTCCTTGGGCTTCGGGCGCAGTGACCGATGAGCTCTGTCCATTTCCGGTGGGGTGGGAAAAGTTTCCCGCCCCACTAAGGAGCCCAGCATCGCAGCCACGAATGTTGTGGAATTTCTACCCTCGATCCCCTCTGGCAGGCCCACTATCCTAATATTTTGCCTTCTCGAGCTGTTCTCCTGGTCGTCTACCCTGCCCTTTAGGCTCCCCTGTGTGGCACTCAGTTTCGCCATTTCCCTCTCCAGGGACATGACCCGGTCACTCACGTCAGTCGCTGCCTTCTCCAGCTCTTTAATGGTTGCCCCCTGGGCTTCCAGTATCTTCCCTTGTGCATCCACTTTCTTCTCCAATCTGGTCAGAGCCTGCTGCACCCCTGACATGGCCCTGGTCACTGCTGCCTGTGCTGCGGCCTCTGCGTCTGCTTTTAACTCTGCCTTGATTGCCTGCAGCTGCTCCCTCACCACCTCGGCAAAGGCTTCCTTCCAATTCACGCCCCCCTCTAACCCCAGGGGAGAAGTTGCCCGCCCGTCCAGCTCTTTTGGATGCGGCGATACATCCTTCCCGCCGCTTCGCGTTTTGACTCGTTCGCCCAAGCTGGCTTGCCCTTTGCCCCGTCTACTTCCGGTGCCCCCTTTCTCTTGGCTCCCTTCTGGCATTTTTTTCTCCCCCTTTCCCTTCATCTTTTCTTCTCTCCTTGTTCTTCTTTTCCCCCTTTTCCGCACCCTATTTTTATTTTATTTATTATTATATATATATATATATATATATATATATTTTTTTTTTTTTAATAAAAATTTTATTTCCCCCCTTCTCTCCTTTACCCCTTTATTTTACCCCTTTTCTCTTTACCAGTTTTCTTTTGGGTTTTTTTTAAAAAGAACAGAAATATAAGTCTCTTTTTTCTTTTGTTTTCTCTCCCCACTCACCCAGGAGAGAGAGAGAGAGAGTCCCTTTGTCCTTGCCACGTGGTGGTCACTGCAGTTGGGGGGGGAGGGGCGAGTGGGCCGGTGGTCGCTGCCGGTAAGGGGGGGGGGGGTGTCCCCGCTGCTGGTTGGGGGGGGGGGGTGTCCCCGCTGCTGGTTGGGGGGGGGGCCCCCGCGGCTGGTTGGGGGGGGGGGGTGTGTCCGCTGCTGGTTGGGGGGGGGGGTGTCCCCGCTGCTGGTTGGGGGGGGTGTCCCCGCTGCTGGTTGGGGGGGGGGGTCCCCGCTGCTGGTTGGGGGGGGTCCCTGCTGCTGGTTTGGGGGGGGTCCCCGCTGCTGGTTGGGGGGGGGGGTCCCCGCTGCTGGTTGGGGGGGGGGGGGGTCCCCGCTGCTGGTTGGGGGGGGGGGGGTCCCCGCTGCTGGTTTGGGGGGGGTCCCCGCTGCTGGTTGGGGGGGGGGGAGAAAAGAGGGCCCGCCGCTGCCGCTTCTCCTCCTCCGCCGTCCGGCCTGTCGGGGGGGTTCCTTGTCTGGCGCTTGCGGGAGCCCCTCTCCCTGCGACCTCCTCGCTCGCCGCCCGGAAGTCGAATCGGCCTCTGGGTATTTTTTGAGTACTCCACTCAACTGCCCGCTTCCACTCTGGAAAATTTTCATCCAATCTAATTTTAGGTCTTTCAGCCAGTTCCGTCCAATTAAGCTCGGTCCGGAGCCCTCTACTATCGTCAACGGTAATCTGAGCAATTGTTTCTCATATTCCACAGGTACATGAGTCGTGCCTAGAACTTCCAGAGGTTCCCCCGTGTAGATTTTAAGTTTCGTCGATGTTTTTGTTAGGGTTTGGCTGGAGTCCATCTTTGATTTTTCTAAATGCTGCCACTCCCATTACTGATACGGCCGCACCCGTGTCTATTTCCATTATTGTCGGCCGCCCGTTCACCCGTGGGGTAATCCTAATGGGTTCTGCTTTCTTCGTTGCAATATTATATAATTGTTCCCCTTCGGAGGAGGATGGGGCGTCTAGGTTGTGTACTTCCCTGCGTCCCCACCTGCTATTCCTCTTTTGCCACCTCCTTCTAGGGTTTCTGTCGTTGTTACCCCACTCTGTCTGGTGCCAGAAACGGTCTTTCTCTGTTGGGGGAGCCTCAGCCGGTACTTCCCTCTGTCTCCAGTTAGTCCTGGCAGACTTGGGGGCAGTTCTGGGGTTTTCCTTTATCCCTCTATTCCTCAGGTTTTTCCTGAGAGCGGCTATCTGGTAGCAGGACCCGTTGTGGTAGTCCCTCTCACAGGTATCTACCTCCATTGGCGTGCCCTGTAGTACCTGCGCCCCACTTGCTGCCTTTTCTAGGGACAGTGCGAGCTGTAACACCTGCCTGCAGTCTAGCTCCGTTTCCGCCAACAGGTGTTTCTATATTGTGAGGTCGTTTATACCACACACTAACCGGTCCCGAAGCATTTCATTTAGCGTCGGGCCGAACTCACATTTTTCCGCCAGCCTTCTCAGGCGGGTCAAGAAATTCGTGACTGACTCCCTGTCTTCCCGCTTCGCTGTGTAGAATCTGTACCTACGCAAAATGAGGGGTGGTTTTGGGTCGTAGTGCTCTTTCACCAATTCCGTTACTTCTTGGAAAGTTTTCGTGTCCGGTGCATCGGGATAAGTCAGACTACGTATAATGGCGAAAGCGGAGGGTCCGCACGCCGACAGCAGGATAAGCCGTCTCCTTTCGTCCGTCAGTATATCATTCGCCCGGAAGAAGTAACACATTCTCTCTACATACTGGGACCAGTCCTCAATAGCCGGGTCGAATGCCTCTAACCTCCCAAAAAACGGCATTTTTAAAATGGCAAGGCTTACCCTCCGAGTGAGGCAGCTGGTCTCCGCAAAATTCGTAGTTTACCTCATCGCCACTGTAGTAATCCACGGGAGACAGGAGTTCCGTCACCACACCAATATTTATTTACAATAACGATATTACAGGAGCAGCTACAAACAGTGCTGCTAGCAGTCCAGTCAACTTAAGACTGCTCACAAAGCCTACACAGGTGATTATATGGGCCCCCTCAATGAGCTATCATTGGGGGAGCTCATACTCCAATTGGCCAACCAATAAAGCCAATTGGAGTTCATTACAGATGGGTAGTTGGAACAGAATTTAACGACCAGGCAAACTTGAATTTTCAATTTTGTTCGTCCTGTTTCAGCTTTGTTCAGCAGAGGAGGTCCAGTTGGCTAAGTATCAGAAGCGAGAAGATAAATTAAACGATTGGACAGGAATCCTCTGGACATCCTATTATGAATAGAGATAAAAAGATCAGGGATGCAAATCCATGGCTGAAAGTCTGGTGCAGCAATAGACTCTGGCCTGTGCACTGGGAAAAAAGTTCTACCACTGGGGCAGGTTGCACTTGAACTGGGCTGGGGTCAAGGTCTGAGCACAATGTATTAATAAGGCTGGAGAAGGGGCTTTAAACCAATATGTTGAGGTAGCTCCTAGTAACAAGAACAGTAAAAATAACTTTTTAAAATACTTTCACAGGCTGTGAGCATCACTAGCTGGGTCAGCATTTATTTCATTTATTGTCCATACATACTTGCAATTGTGAAGGTGGTGGTGAGCTGCCTTCTTGAACCGCTGCTGTCCATTGGCATAGGTGCACCCACCATGCTGTCAGGCAGTGAGTTCCAGTGATTTTGACCTTGGCGATACAGTTCCAAATCAGGATGCTGTGTGACTCGGAGGGGAACATTGTGGTCCCATGAATCTACTGCTCTTGTCCTTCGAGGTAGCAGAGGTCATGGGTTTGGAAAATGCTGTCAAAGCAGCCTTATTAAGTTGCTGCAGTGCATCTTGTGGTGAAGGGTGTGGATGAGGGCAAGCAGCCTGCTTTGTCTTTGATGGTGTCAAACTTTGAGTGTTATTAGAGCTGCACTCATCCAGGCCAATGGAAAGTATTCCATTACACTCCTGACTTGCAGATGGCAGACATTCTTTGGGGAGTCAGGAGGCGAGTTACTCTGCACAAAATGCACAGTCTCTGACTTGCTCTTGTAAACTCACTATTTATGTGGCTCAGCATCAGATCAATGGGAACCCCTAGAATGTTGGCAGTGGGACACTTAGGAATGGTACTGCCATTGAATGTCAAGGGGAGATGGGTAGACTTTCTCTTGTTCGGCATGGTCATTGCCTGGCACTTCTGTGGCAGGAATGTGGCTTATCACTTATCAAACCAAGCCTGATAGTTGTCCAGGTCTTGCTGAATCGGGGATAGACTGCTTCAATATCTGAGGTGTCGCAAATGATGTAAAACATTATGGCCAGAATTCCCCAGTCATTGAGATTCATTTTTCCCACCGACAGTGCACCCCCATCCATAGGTTCCCCGGCAGCACGGGGCGGCTACAATCGGAAATCCCACTGAGATGCAGCAGGAAGACAGGATCCCGCCACCACCAAACAGCGTGCCGCCGAGAAACACATGGCTAGGAACAGCTCTATGTAATCATCAGCCAAATTTCCACTTATGAGGAGGTCATTGGTGAAATAGTTGGGCCGAGAACACCACTGTAATGAAGTCCTGATGTCCTGGGACGGAGATGACGAAACTCCAACAACGCCAAATATCTTCCTTTGTGCCAATGGAGGTTCCCCCCCCCCCAATTCTCATTGATTCCAGTTTTGCCATGGCTCCTTGATGCCACGCTCGGTCAAATGCTGCCTTGATGTCAAGGGCAGTCACACTCACCTCACCTCTTCAGCTTTCTTGGTCCATGTTTGCACCAAGGCTGTAATGAGGTCAGGAGTCGAGTGGCCATGGCGGAACCCAAACTGAGTGTCAGTGAGCAGGTTAGTAACCTTGAGGAAAACAAGAGAAGGGAAAGGATGACTCCACAAATTGTTCATCATAAAATAAGTACTTTAGATTCAGAAAAAAATACAGTCTGGGAAGTAAAAATTAAAATACCTGTGACATTTATTTTAAAAAATATATGAGTGTTGTAAATGAAGAGAAAGGTATTATAAATCAAAAACTATGAGCAAACAGCATAAGGACAAATGGGCAGGATGGTGACTGTTACCCAACAGTTCTGTACAAAATGTACAGAGCATTAGGAATAAGAGAATAAGAAACACAAATTTAGCTTCAAGGGTATGATGGGGTCACAATTACACTGATTTGGCTAAAAAAGTTTGGCATATTTAGGAGCTGAATATTCCAGGATAAGGTCTTCAGGAAGAAAATTAACGCTGGGAAAGAAATGGTGCAAAATTGCTAAAATACACGATAGCAGGAATTGAAAGAAAGGATAACAGAAGGGATGAGCGAGCAGTGGAATCACTTTGACTGGAATTAAGGAAAAGCAAAGGTTGCAAGACCTGAGTGGAAGTTTATGCAGACCTCCTGACAGTAATAATACTCGGAGTGGCGTCCATTAATCTGGAGATGAGAGAAGCGTGCAGCAAAAGCAAAGTGGTTATAATTTTCACTAAAATTAGGAGAAGCAAAGTAGCACAAGTTGTAAAGACAGCAAATGTCCAGAGTGCATTCAGGAAGCTTTTGTGCAACGAAATTTAAAAACCAACAGGGGACCAAGCCACAGCAGATTTTGTAAAACTAGCAAGCTGGAACTAGTTACAAACCTGACAGTACGGGAATATCTGAAAAATATGGCCAAATGTAGTGTGAAATTTGAGAGGCAGAACAAAGAACCCCAATTAAAGTTTTAAACTTAAGGCAGGCTGTCTTTCGAGGAATGTGACACAAAACTTAGCCAATCTATTAACCGGTAAACCTGAAAACAGTGAGAGGTATTCAAAAGTAGTATTTAGTATAATAGAAAACCAAAACAAACCATGGTGAATTACTCAGTGAACAAGTTGATTGGCTATTTGTCGGCTAGCACCAGGTTGATGTTGAATCCTAACTGGTTCACTAATTTATTTCAGGGAATCGAACACACCATCCTTACCTGTCTGGATATATGGCTAAATCTTAATGCCCTGAAAGCAAATTAGAATGTTATGTGTTCCAACTTTACAAGAACAATCAAGAAATAGACTTGTAGAACACAAACATAATCAACAGCTACTTACTATACCCTGCTGTATCATTAAAGAATATAGGCATCTTAAACATCTGCATTCAAATAACGGAAGTAATTCATCCAACAATGTACAAGACAAGCCAATAACACTAGTTGGTTCAGAGAAGTGTCTTCCGCAAACCTCTTCAGGATGTTAGCATGAAAAATAGTGATTTAAGTATTGTGGGTCATCTGATTACATCTGATTACACTTCCCTATCTGAGAATTGAAAGGATCAGAAAATTAAAATTCATTACCAGATGTATATTCTACATCTACCATAATTTTCTTTGCTGGTCTTTATTAGACCACAACCAAACCAGTCTCCTTCTGCAAATTTACTTTTTAATCAAGCACCCCCAACACACATGCAGTTAAAAAAATAAAATGACAGCATGAAATTCTCAAAGGCCATTTAAAAGAAGCATATTCACAGAAATTCTGCTGCAGGCGAGCGCAATACCTATGTGAATTTAGGTCAAATAAATGTTTCTGTTAAATGACCAACACTGTGAAAAATAAGTTAATCCCTTATGAGGAAGTGAGTGCAGCTTTACAGGCTGCAAGTGAAACAAACCAACATAATGTTGCTTTGATTGTGATGTATCACAGAACATATTCCTTATTTACCAAAATGCATAGAATGAAAGTCAAACAAGCAGAACTAACATCTCAGAGATAAATCTTGTTCATTCTTTATGCTCTGAGTCATTGAGCATGAATCATTGTTTCCTTTCCTTGTGGCTTTCCAAGTAAATGATAAATTATACAGTGAGTATAAGGCAGGAGGAGGGAAAGGGTTTAGCCTGGACAAGGGGTGGTGGGTGGATGGATGAAGATCAGTAAGGGCAGGCAAAAGATCAATGAAAATGTATTCTGCAATGCACCGTTACTTAAGAACATAATATTTTGGATTTTAATGTATCTGTTTTCTGGTCAAGCAGCATTAGATTTTTTAAAAATAGTTCCCCCTCTTCCATACAGCTATTCTGGTGACAAGCCCCCTTCGATGGATACCAAGAGAAGATCATTGTATTCTTTTCCCTTTCTTCAGGGTTAAGAGTTCACACCTGAAGAGGAAATGATAAAGTGAGAACCATAACCAACTTGGTCTTGTCCAATCTTTTGGGTAATTCGAGTCAAGATCAGCTGGCCATCTTGAATCCCACTCAATCTTGCATGGAGCTGAAAAGAGAGCCAAATAAGGTGGGGTGCCAAATGGACAGCCCAACTGCGTACGTCCATTTCACACCAGACCAGTCAAGTCAAAATGATTGCCTACCGTTCAGGGACAGCACTGTTTATTTGTCAAAGTAGCCAGGTCTAGGTGGCATGTGGCACAGTGGTTAGCACTGGGACTGTGGCGCTGAGGACCCGGGTTCGAATCCCGGCCCTGGGTCACTGTCTGTGTGGAGTTTGCACATTCTCCCAGTGTCTGTTTCACCCCCACAACCCAAAGATGTGCAGGTTAGGTGGATTGGTCATGCTAAATTGCCCCTTAATTGGAAAAGAAAAATAATTGGTTACTCTAAATTTATAAAAAGAAAAAAAAGAGTAGCCAGGTCTTAACTGATCCAAAATTAGGCTGTGAGAATTAACACTGCAATTATTACAAATCTATGTTCATTCAGACATCTTAGGCTCCTGGGACCAGTGACAAGTCTATCTGTTACCTCGGTCGTATACAGATTTTAACTTCCCCTTTGAGGGGGAGAGCTGATGGTGGTGATTTAACCCGAGGATCACTACACCTCAGGCGAGTGGTAAAGTTGTCATTGATAGCCTCGACCCAAGCTGTTGGCCTCACTCTGTGTCATGAATCAGATGTCCAGCCAACTGAGCTAAACCCCACCAATTCTTACCCAATACAGACTCAAGTTTCAAAAATTCTTCCCAGCTTGAAACGCACAGTGGGAGTTAATGGAAAGAGACAACAAACTAAATCAGACATCTTAATTACTGTTTCTGGGCAGTTAGTGGGCAGGAGGTTCAGAATAACAGTTCCAGCAATTATGAGAGATGGGATAGAAAATAATTTGAAGTTGAAATTACAACTGGGGAAGATAGAGAATGGGAGAAACAAAGACTGAAACTCCTGCTGTTTATCAGCAGGAGATTGCCTCAGGCTGTGCAGGTACAACCCAGAAGCTAAAATCACAGCTGAGCGAAGAATAGTTGGTTGCCGGCTTCAGCCCCTGCCCACCTAAAAATTGGAACAGAGAGAATATGCCAATTCGAGGATCGCTTCCTCTCTTCACTATCGGTGGTGCTAAATGTGCCAATGAAATACATTTATTATTTCACAAAATAGATGAGGAATATTCCTTCTTGATGAACAAGCTAGCGGTAATGCAGCATATTTCACACCCTCTCGATGTCTCAAAATATTTAATCACCAATGAATCACCTTTTTTGAAGTGTAAACATCATTGTGGTGTAGGTAATAATAATAAGGTGCTTCACAGGAGCATTCAGCGACAAAATATCACAGCGAGCCAAAGGACATTTGAGGTCAAATGACCCTAACCTTGGTCAAAGAGGGAACGGAGAAATCGAGGGAGGGAATCCCAGCTAATTTATAGGTAGCCCACAACCCAAAGATGTGCAGGGTCGGTGGATTTGGCCACGCTAAATTGTCCCTAAATTTGTTTTAAAAATTAATTGATCGGTCACAAGGTTCCAAAACATCAAAGAAAAACGGGTCGTTCATCATGTTCTTGCAATCTTAATTGGCTGATAAATGTTGGTCCAAACGCCAGACAAATTCCCTGCATTCCTTTAATCACGATGTGGAGATTCCGGCGCTGGACTGGGGTGAGCAGAGGAAGAAGTCTTACAACACCAGGTTAAAGTCCAACAGGTATGTTTCAAATCACGAGGTTTCGGAGCACTGCTCATTCCTCAGGTGAAGGAGGTCACCTGAAGGTCACCTGAGGAAGGAACAGCGCTCCGAAAGCTAGTGATTTGAAACAAACCTGTTGGACTTTAACCTGGTGTTGTAAGACTTCTTACTGTTCTTCAATCACGCTCTCGGATCTGTTAAGTCCACCGAATAGGCAGGCAGGGGCTGAATTCTCAGTTTTGCAATGCGAATAGTGATTGGGCGGAGGACTGTGCAAAATTGAAAAAGAAATCGAGGTTTGCAACCAGTACCATTTCCGACACCATGCTCCGGTTCCCCACTGGTGGCGATATAGATGTTTGAATCCTGCGTCAGCAGGTCTGTGCAAAATGGTCAATTCCGTGGATTTAAATCCCATTAGCGGCTTGAACACAGTATGTTCCACCCTTCAATAATGCTCCACTGAGGCGGAAATCTCACAGGCGCAAATTAGTGCAAGTATTGACAAGCGGGGCTTGGGCGTCATGGCTGGGAAGGGGGAGCAAGAGGCTTGCTGGGTGGTGGCTGCCTGGCTGGTGGCAGTAGTGTGGAGTGACTTGGTGTCAAGTCCACCGTCGGGATTGGAGTGACTTGGCTCAGACTTCCATTGCTGAAGCCTGGGGGGGTGGGTGGTGTCTTTTGTGAGCCATCTTCATGGCTGCATTGAGTGTGTGATAAGTGGAGTGCTTAAAAACAGCTCTTGCTGCCAGGCTCTTTAAAGCTCAGTCTGGCCTCAGCGGTTAGAACGCTCACTGGGTCAGGAATTTCACCCTGGCAGAGTGCTGGTCCATTTGCATGTCCTGACTCGCTTTACGGCTAGCGCCCCTAATGGGAATGCAAATCGCACGCAATTCAGTCCCAGCGGCAACACTGGTATCTGTCAGCAAACAGGAGAATCATGCCCAGGGGTTCAGTTAAATTCTCTTCCACAAATTGAAACCTCTACCACTGCAGCACTCCTTTGGTTGAAAATAATTTTCACATGTTTAAATGTAGTTTTACTTTATCGCTTTCACCACTCCTTAGAAAATTAGAGTTTAAATGGAAGAGAGGAACAAAGAGAATTTAGGTACAGAAACGCACATCGCTAAAGCAGTAATGTAGGTGAACAAAATCATAAAGATTGGAAACAAATCACAGGGGTTCATTTTAAAGGAATAGAATTCAAAAGCAGAAAGATTATGTTCATCTTCCACGGATCCTTTTTGGAAACCATCTAGAACATTATGCACAGTTCTGGTTCAATACTACATAACATTATGGGGGTGGCACGCTGGCACAGTGGTTAGCACCGCTGCCTCATAGAGCTTGGGACCCAGGGTTCGATTCGCGCCTTGGGTGACTGTCTGTGTGGAGTCTGCACGTTCTCCCGTGTCTGCTTGGGTTTCCTCCGGGTGCTCCGGTTTCCTCCCACAGTTCAATGATGTGCGGGTTAGGTGGATTGCCACGCTAAATTGCCCCTTAGTGCCCAGAGGTTAGGTGGGGTTATGGGGATAAGACGGGGAGTGTGGGCCCAGATAGGGTGCTCTTTCAGAGGGTTGGTGCGAATTCGATGGGTCAAATGGCCTCCTTCTGCACTGCAGTGATTCTCCGGATAACATTAACATGCCAGAGAAAGAAGGAAAAAAAGAATTGGACGGATATCCATAAATCAGGAAAAGTTGGACAGGCTGGGGATATTTTCTCTGGATGGGGGAGGGTTGAGAGGTGAAATCTTTGATGTCTTTGTTATGAATTTCTGTAAAGAGGGCTAATAGAGTGGACCCAGTGAATGTGGATGGGATTTTCTGGCCCTTCCCACCAAACCTCATCCCTGCTACCGATTCCCTGGCAGTGGTACTGACAAGCCATGCAAAGTGCCATTGACTAAGGAAGGAACAGAAAACCCCACCACATGGAACTTTTGAGGCAAACAGCATCGAGGCATTTCAAAGGAAACAAGATTAAGAACACAATTGAGAAAGGAATAGAAGGATATGTTGATCGGGTTAGTTGTAGTAAGGTGGGAGGAGGTTCACGTGGTGCATAAATTTGGAATTTATAAATCAGTTCAGAATCTCGCCCTTCCATTTCATTTAAAAATTTAAATATATTGTTATGTTTTGACAGAACTAACAAAGCAACTAATTTGTAACTAGTGTGAAGAAATTAACTGAATAATCTGGGCATTGTTCAGTGTGACATCAAGCTAATGCACAAATCTGAAAATACACTCAACCAGAGTGTTTGAGTGTTTTACATGGAATGATGATTTAATGATTAAATATTCTATGATTCCTTTCTAGAACCAAAGAATATTTCAAAATAATTGGTCAGCAGAACTTTATTTCAGCTTTTAATACCTTGAATACACTACCTCTGTCCCAAAATGTTAAAGACAGGTCAAAACCAATTAATATTAATATATTAAAATATTTAAGAAAGAAAAGGGGCATTAGAAAATCCTGGAATTTTTTTGCAATCACAATTCTACCAAGATTATTACTTAGCAAGACTGTTTTTGTCACACGAGTCGATCTGGATGGTCGCTTTGTTGTTTGTCGATGGCATTAGTCTGCAGGAAGCTGCTGTGCCCAATTACCTTTCATCAGCGCACACAGTGCATGAATGGAAAATCGAAAACTGATAAATGGAATCCATGTCAATTTAATGGACAGTTAGGGCAGCACGGTGGCACAGTGGTTAGCATTGCTGCCCCACTGCGCCGAGGTCCCAGGTTCGATCCCGGCTCTGGGTCACTGTCCGTGTGGAGTTTGCACATTCTCCCCGTGTCTGCGTGGGTTTCACCCCCACAACCCAAAAATGTGTAGGGTAGGCCACGCTAAATTGCCCCTTAATTGGAAAAAGATTATTGGGTACACTAAATTTATAAAAAACTAAATTAAAAAAATTAATTTAATGGACAGTGAAATAGGGCAGAGGACGTGAACCAATAGTTTCCAGATGAGTATTTACACTACAGAATCTTACAGTACAGATAGACATTTGACTTATTGTGCCTATTCCATCACTTTGAAAGAGCGATTCAATTATTCCCACTCCCCTGCTCTTTCCCCACAGCCCTGCCAATTATTCCTGGTTAAGTACACAACCATTTCCCTTTGCTAAGTTAGTTTTGGACCATAACATAGAACATACAGTGCAGAAGGGCCATCAAAACCACCCAATGCTGAGCAATCTCCAGTTATCCACCTTTGCGCGTGTGGTAGTATGGCTAAAGAGATCATATTACCGGAGAAAGCTGCCATTGGTACAGCAGCCTCGCTGCCCATTGGCCCAGGCAAGTCATGTGCCTCTCTGCCAATTGGATGTGGCTGGTCATGTGACTCCCTGCCGATTGCCTGAGAGGTTGGTGTCTCCGCCTACAAGGCGGGGTATAAGAGCTCATACTGGCTGGCAGTCGGCCTTTCTCTGTATGACCACTGCCGGGCTCACATCTAGAGTATTAAAGCCTGTTGTTTGGAACTTCACTATGACTTGAGTCCAATTGATGGTGCATCAGCGCAAAGGAAGAAAATACAGCTTCTGTAGTCTCTCCACACAACAGAAGTCCCTCATCTCGGGTCTCATTATCATATGTTTTCCCTGCATCTCTCAGAGGCCTTGACATCCTTCCTAGAGTGTGGTGCCCAAAATCGGAGATGTTGTTTCAGTTAAGATCTAGACAGTGATATTTAAACGTTTTAGCACAACTTGCTTGCTTTTGCTCTCTCTGCTTCCATGTATAAATCCAAGTAGCTTATGTACTTTAACACCATGAATAACTTATCATGCCATTTTCAATGATTTAACCGAACTCCCAAGTCTTCCACTTCCTGCAAGCATTTAAAATACTCCTCTATCTCCTCTGGCATGATAATGGTCTGCACGGATTGGTGTTTGAGGAGTGCCGAACCTGCTCTTTCTTTAGGCGGGAGATAAGAAAAAACAAAATCTCATGGTGGCCTCACATTGTCAACAAATGGTGACAAGTAGATAGAACAGTACAGCACAGAACAGGCACCGGCCCTCGATGTTGTGCCGAGCAATGATCACCCTACTCAAACCCACGTATCCACCCTATACCCGTAACCCAACAACCCCCCCCTAACCTTACTTTTTTTTAGGACACTACGGGCGATTTAGCATGGCCAATCCACCTAACCCGCACATCTTTGGACTGTGGGAGGAAACCGGAGCACCCGGAGGAAACCCACGCACACACGGGGAGGACGTGCAGACTCCGCACAGACAGTGACCCAGCCGGGAATCGAACCTGGGACCCTGGAGCTGTGAAGCATTATGCTAACCACCATGCTACCATGCTGCTGTAAAAGTAGCTTGGGATTAGTAAATTGGGAAGAACAAGAGAATTGCTTCAAAGGCTATTCCCAACTGGTGAAATCGCAAGTGAACAGGTTCCAATGAAGAGTCCTTTTGGACTTGAAACGCTAACTCAGCTTCTCTCTCCACAGATGATCCCAGACCCTCATTTTTCCAGCACTTTCTGTTTTATTGCGATATACTGAATCCGGTAGTCTTTTCCACTTTCCTCAACTGCTAATGCACAAATTGTCAGGATAGTTACAGATGAAGCCAGCTAGTCAGCTCAAGTTACTTCATCCACCAGAATGAACCTGTAGTACTCCATTACAACTTCCAATTTTACCTGCGCCGCTTTATCCAGGAGTTCAATTCACATATTCATCATGCGCCATGCTTATTGGACTGAGGTTCCTGTTGCTTTCATTTCAATGTTTTATTTCCTTTTTTTTTGCTGGTTTAATTTCGTCTTGTTTATCTCTTGACTCCTTCACGGTGCATTCAAACGGTTGCAATGCAATCATTCACACCAAATCTGGACGTACCTTTTATTTCTTCAATATCCACCATGAAGCCTTTTGTCATTTAATTTCTCGTGCCCTCCACCACATCAAGAACTCCACTTGCCTTTTTTCTACCACATCCTCTCTGCTTCCACCTGCTTAAAACTCATGATATTTCTAACTTTCCTCAGTCTTGATAAACCTGAATACTCACTGGCTGTCTTGCACCTTTGGAGAGAAACAGAGTTAATATTTCAGTGTCACAAACTGAAAGGTTAACTCTGTTTCTCTCCACAGGTGCGAGACAACCTGTGAGTATTTCCAGCTTTAGTGACCACAGAGAGGTCTGAGGCGAGTGGATACAGAGAAACTAGTTTCATTGCAAAGTAATAATATGTACAATACTCTTCAGATCCCAGCCGGTCTTAGATGTCGTCAGTTCCAAGTGTGGCTGACTTTTATACCAAAGTCTATTCCCCTGTCAATGGGAGCTCGTATTCAATGAGGCTCACGGAGAGACTAATTGCTCCAACCCTATAGGTTTGTGCGGGTTATAAATTCCCTCCTCCCAAAGTCTCTTCCGATGACGGTGGAGTACGTCTGCATCTTTTTGCTCGTGGCTGCACCTCTTGTGCCTGCTGGGCTGGACCAGGCGGCGCAAAACACCTGTAATAGGGCCCATCTCTGTATGGACCTGTAGTAGGGTCCATCTCTGTATGGACCTGTAATAGGGCCCATCTCTGTATTGGCCTGTAATAGGGCCCATCTCTGTATTGGCCTGTAATAGGGCCCATCTCTGTATTGGCCTGTAATAGGGCCCATCTCTGTATTGGCCTGTAATAGGGCCCATCTCTGTATTGGCCTGTAATAGGGCCCATCTCTGTATTGGCCTGTAATAGGGCCCATCTCTGTATTGGCCTGTAATATGGCCCATCTCTGTACCTCGCAGAGGCGATGGATGGGATTGCTTTTTCCTCTTTGAAAATTCCCAGTAGCAGCCTTAAAGGTCATGAACCGATGACCATACACGTACTGGTGAAGTTTACTCACGACAAATACGACCGGCAATCACTTTTTCTCAATCTGTGCACAATTGCGGTCTGCCAAGACCAATGCCCTGGAGGCAAACACAACCAGCCTCTCTCCGCGATGGTCCATGCGGTGTGACAAACCAGCGGCAATGCTGTAGCGAGGCATCAGATGTGACTATGAATGGTTTGGCAGGGTCGTAATGCGTGAGCAAGCCTGAAGAAAACTGCTTTTTGACTTCAGTAAACACTTCTTCCCATTGTGCTCTCCAAGCCCACTCCTGTTTTATTTTTAGCAAGTGGTGGAGGGGGGACAATATAGTCACAGGACCAGAGATGAACCTTTTACAGTAGTTTACTAACCCTATGGAGGAAGCAATTTAGTAGGAGTCTCTGGTGTAGCAGCTTGTTGGTTAGCCTTCGCATTCTCCGCGACAGGGTGCGGTCCCTCCCGGACTTCACTGTAGCCCAGATAAACTACCTCCTTCATCTGGAAAGCACATTTTTCTCTTTTTACGCAAATGCCCATCTTCGAGAAGCGGCAGAGAACCTCAGCCAAATTGCTCAAGTCTTCTTGTCCTGACATCGCAGTGACCAAAATGTCACACGGTGACGATACACCAAAGGGCAGACTCGTGTGTACCTGTAGGTACTGATAGTGACATATTGTTGCAATTAAGGGTCCAGTGCGAGCTGTAGTTATGCATGGCTAATGTCGAGCTCCGTGAATTAATAACCGCCAACCAGTTTTGCACACAAGTCTTTGATGTGAGGCATTGGGTGTCTGTCCAGCCTGGAAACTCTACTTACTGTCAGCTTGTAGTCACCATAGAGGCTAACTGTTTTGTCCGGTTTAAGCACGGGAACCACTGGTGCTGCCCAATCAGCGAATCGCACCTGCCTAATAATTCCGAGGCCCTCCAGCCGGCTCAATTCAGCTTCGACGTTTGCCAAGCGCGCATGAGGGTCTGGGTGGGCCCTAAAATATTTTGGCTGTGCATCCGGATCCACCTGTATCTTCGTCATTTAGACCTTCAACAGGCTGTGCAGATTTCGCTATCCAGAGAAAACATGGAAAAGGAAGTGCTGGAACGCTAATAGTCCCTTAATTGTCCTCAATCCAGGCTGGAAAGCCTCACGGTATTTCTCCAATACCTCGTAAATGCCGCCAGTCCCCATCTGAAACATTTGTTGCCAGTTCAAGTGGAGGTGCTGCAACCAGTAGCGGACCAAAAGGTTAGTGCCGTGTCCCTTCACTACAATCAATGGGAGTCTTACCGACTGCTACCGTAAATCACAAGGGTTATCATGGTCCTCGCAATGAGGAATGGTACACCCGTATATGTTGGTAACCTCACCTCCGTGTCCTGCAATCAGTTGTTGTATCGCAGTTTTAATTTTATCAGATGTTTGCCTTACAAGGACCGAAACCGCGGCTCCTGTGTCCAGTTCCATCCCTAATTGGTGACCGTTGACTCGTACAGTGATCCCGATGGAGGCCACTCTGGGTGCCACGATGCAAATTAATTGCATGCATTCCTCATCCTGTTGGTCAATGTGAAAGGTACAGACTGGGCTGGTACCTGCCTCTGTTGGGGCGACAGGGTTGTTGGTGACATTTGTATTGTGAAGGCCATGAAGAATCCAGCACGAGTTTATCGAGTCAAACAGAAAGTAACTTAATTTGCAACAAAATATACCAGACCCGGTAGTTCACTACTTTGTTTGTTGGATTTTGTTTGTCGTCAAGTCTACAGAGGTATAGTGAAAAGTATCTTTCTGCGAGCAGCTCAACAGTTCATTAGGTACATAAAAAGAAAATAAAATAAAAGAAAATACATCATAGGACAACATAAGGTACACAATGTAACTATATAACACCGGCATCGGGTGAAGCATACAGGGTATAGTGTTAATCAGGTCAGTCCATAAGAGGGTTGTTTAGGCGTCTGGTAACAGCGGGGAAGAAGCTGTTTTTGAGTCTGTTCGTGCGTGTTCTCAGACTTTTGTATCTCCTGCCCGATGGAAGAAGTTGGAAGAGTGAGTAAACCGGGTGGGAGGGATCTTTGATTCTGCTGCCCGCTTTCCTCAGGCAGCGGGAGGTGTAGATGGAGTCAATGAATGGGAGGCAGGTTCATGTGATGGACTGGGCTGTGTTCACAACTCTGAAGTTTCTTGCGGTCAGCAGCATAGCCTGTAGCTCCACTTTTATTCTTGTCGCCAGTTTAATGATCACAGACAGGTCCGAGGTGAGTGGATACAGAGAAACAAGATTTATTGCGAAGTAAGAATAAGTACAATAATCTTCAGATCGCAGCCGGTCTGAGATGTTGGTTCCAAGTCTGACTGACTAGATATAAAAGTCTCTTACCCTGTCCATGGGCTCCCCGCCCCTCAGCGGGAAGCATGTACTAAACGGGACTCACGGGAGACTAATTGCTCTAGCCCCGGAGGTCCCGTGCAGGTTACAACACCAGTATTATCTGTTTCCAATTCTGATGTCCAAAATCTGCAGTACTTTATTTTTGTCAACTAAATGTGTGCTCCTGATAAACCCCAAAGTTTTGTCTGAAGTTGCTTCAGTATAACTACGGCACTGATATCTATCCAACAATGTGGCAAATTGCCCAGGTAAGACTAACCAGAAAAGACAAAATACATCTAACCCTTCTCATTAGTGTCTTGCAGGTTCCTCCTAATCAGCAGTAAATCCTGGAGGGAGACTTTAATAGTGCTATCAAGCAACACCTCCTCACCAATTACTTGCTCATCAATGCTTAGTATGAGCTCCTCCAAAAAGAAAATCAACTCCAGGCCTCATCACAGCCTTGATTTGAACATTTTTGCAGGAACCAAATGTCAGATGACTGAGGAGAGAAACAGTCTTTTTAGATCATAGCAGCATTTGACCAGGTGTAACATCAAACAGCTTCAGCAAAACTAAGATCAGTGAGGACCAATAGAAAAGTATCCAATGCCTGGAGTCAAAATTCCTACCAAGACAGTTGTATTGGTTGAAAACCAATTACCAGAGCCCTCGGATCTTTATGCAGGAGTTCCTCAGGGCCATGTTCCATCTTCAGCTGTGTTATCAATAACCTTCTCTCTGTATGGTCAGGAACAAGTCTTTTCACTGATCATTTCTTGGTGTTCATGCTTTATTTACAGCTCCCCTTATGATGAAGCAGCCAAAGCCAGCGAACACAGGGTCTGCCAAGTATCCAGGTTTGGGATGGCAAGGGACAGGTAACATTCTTATTACTTAAGGTTCAAATTTCTCAAACAAAAGAAAGCGCAGCAGTAGACATCTAATCTTCAATGACACCCAGTGACAGGGAATCAAATCTTAGTAACCATCATTAGCCAGAAGCAGAACTGAACCAGCTGAAAAGCTACAAGAGCAGGGCAGAGGCTAGGTGAAAGCCAGGAATATATTGAAATATTCCTCACTCACCTGGATGACACCACTCAAGAAGCCTGACACCATCCTTAACAAAGCAGCCCACTTAATCATATTCTGCTCTCACCACAAGACACAATTTCCACCTGCCTCCATCACTGACGCACTGTCTGCATGATTTACACGATGCCTTTCAAAACCTCACTCAGGTTACCTGGTAACACCTCCATCCCTGACAACCTTTACCACCAAAAAGAATTACAACTGCAGTTGGAGTTTGGCATCATGTCCAAATTCCCCTCCAGGTCACACACCATTGGCATGCCTGCTCCACCATCATCTCTTGGTCATCAGTATCCTGAAATTCTCGACCTAACACCTTAATCGGGCACCAGCAAAATAATGTTGCATTGATTTAAGTAGAAGGTCAACTGTAGTAATCCACGGGAGGCAGGAGTTCCGTCACCACACCAATATTTATTTACAATAACGATATTACAGGAGCAACTACAAACAGTACGGCTAACAGTCCAGTCAACTTAAGACCGGCTCACAAAGCCTACACAGGTGATTATATGGGCCACCTCAATGAGCTATCATTGAGGGAGCTCATACTCCAATTGGCCAACCAATAAAGCCATTTGGCTTTGTGAGGTCGTTTATACCACACACTAACCGGTCCCGAAGCATTTCATTTAGCGTCGGGCCGAACTCACATTTTTCCGCCAGCCTTCTCAGGCGGGTCAAGAAATTCGTGACTGATTCCCTGTCTTCCCGCTTCGCTGTGTAGAATCTGTACCTACGCAAAATGAGGGGTGGTTTTGGGTCGTAGTGCTCTTTCACCAATTCCGTTACTTCTTGGAAAGTTTTCGTGTCCGGCGCATCGGGATAAGTCAGACTACGTATAATGGCGAAAGCGGAGGGTCCGCACGCCGACAGCAGGATAAGCCGTCTCCTTTCGTCCGTCAGTATATCATTTGCCCGGAAGAAGTAACACATTCTCTCCACATACTGGGACCAGTCCTCAATAACCGGGTCGAATACCTCTAACCTCCCAAAAAACGGCATTTTTTAAATGGCAAGGCTTACCCTCCGAGTGCGGCAGCTGGTCTCCGCAAAATTCGTAGTTTACCTCGTCGCCACTGTAGTAATCCACGGGAGGCAGGAGTTCCGTCACCACACCAATATTTATTTACAATAACGATATTACAGGAGCAGCTACAAACAGTGCTGCTAGCAGTCCAGTCAACTTAAGACTGCTCACAAAGCCTACACAGGTGATTATATGGGCCCCCTCAATGAGCTATCATTGGGGGAGCTCATACTCCAATTGGCCAACCAATAAAGCCAATTGGAGTTCATTACATCAACCATCACCATTTGGTGGCTAACTGGGATGGGCAGTAAATTCAGCACGACTATCTCTTAATCCTGAAAGCAAATATATTTTTTGAAATCACAGTCCATTGTGTTGGTTTCCAAATATTATTATTCAAAGGAAGGCATTCACACCCAATGCAGTTTCAGGTTTGAAATTGTAGTCACTTGCTATTAAAATAAATGGCTGCAGTCCAATCAGTTTGACAACTAAGTGTGTAACGTTTGAGAGCACGAGTACGTTCCACCACTGGAAGGGGAACAAACAGGTTTACAATATACTTGTAATTTTCTCATGTGGGCTCCTAATTTTAACACTGCCATTAGGTTAAAAGGGCAAAGAGAATACCAGGAAAATTAAGCACAGTGGGCAAAATTCTGCATCTGGGAGACTAAAGTGTTGGCTCTGGGACTGAACTGCGTGTGATTCGCGTTCCCGTTGGGGGCCATATTTCCGGAGCAATTCCCTCAGTGGGAAAGTTTAGTGAAGAGGCTCCTAGGTCACCATCTGATGCACACGTCACACATGCCGCAGCAGCACAGGTGGAAGTAGGGACTCTCAACGGCGTCCAATTTGGTGCCGGGCGCAGACCTTGATTTTGACTGGACACCCGATTCACCACCTGATCGCTGTTCACGTTTGCGGTATCGTGAGGTGGACAATTTAGCCGAGTAACTGTTCTTGCAAGGCATTTATTAATTTTCCTTTCTTTCTCCCTTGCCACCCACTATTCAAACTGAGAAAGCAGTCAGAAAACCCACACACACTCAGAATGCCTGAACTAGCACCAAGGAGACAGATAAAGTGGCTGTGACAACTCTCCCTTCCATTTGCTTGTGCTTATTTTAAAGTGCCTTGGCCTTATGTGATGCTTCTCCCATAATAGAAAACCGAGGAGTTCCTGAATTTTCATCGTACCAGCCCACATGTATTTATCTTTGATGGTATGATTAGAAATTGCTGTATAAAACCAGTAATTAACATGTAGGGGGTCCACTTAACATAGCTTTATCTTATGTTTCATTCTAAATAGTGATCAAAGCAGAAGTACAATTTTGACAGTAGCTGTTATCAAATGGAACTTGGAGTCCAGGTGCAGTTTATTATTGCTGAATGGTTGGTGGTCATAGATTATAATTGGGCACACCATCAAGGCTGACACTTTAGCGCAGCACTGAGGGAATGCTGCATTTTCGATGGTGCTGCCTTTCAAACAAGGTGGTCAATGAAATTCTCAACTGCCTGCTCAGATGGACACAAAAACACTCGTTAAAGTGGAACTGGGAGTTCTTGCACTGTTTCAGTTAAAAATTCTTCCTCAACAATTTCACCAAAAACAGATGATCTGGCTCTTCATTTGTTGTTTTGGGAGCCTTGTGGTAAAATGCTTCAAGATATTCTATGATGAATGCAAATTATTTCTTCTTTCTTTGGTCTATTTGAGTATCATGAAAGTGGTGACTCTAATTATTTGTATACGTATGTGAACCCACAATAAATAGTGACGCATCTTGAAAGAATACATTGTCTGTTAGAATCCTAGAATTTATAGTGCAGAAGGAAGCCATTTAGCCCATGAGTTAGCACTGGCCCTTGGAAAAGGCACCCTACTTAAATCCACGCCTCCAGCCTATCCCCATAACCCAGTGACCCCACCTAACCTTCTGGACACTAAGGGGCAATTTATCATGGCCAATCCACGTAACCGGCACATCTTTGGACTTTGGGAGGAAACCGAAGCACCCGGAGGAAACCCAAACCGACACGGGGAGAAAGTGCAAACTCCACACACAGTCACCCGAGGCCGGAATTGAACCCGGGTCCCTGAGCTATGAGGCAGCAGTGCTGACCACTGTGCCACTTTGGTAATATCACTATCCTTTGGAATAGGCATGAGTCAACTGACCAAATATGCATTCTTCAATAGAAGAACTTCACAACAGCTCTCAGTCTTGTAAATGAAAGCCAAAAACAATCTGAAGTTAAAGACTTAGGCAATAATAGCTAATAATTGGTACTTGCAACACATTTTTTTACATTCATCAAATAAGCAGGTGGACAGATATTTGCTCTGGCACATACAATCAAAGCCTGACAATTCTTGTGTCATTTAGTGTCTGGCTAAAAAAAAAATATGTCACTTAATTATTTCATGTGCAAAATTACAGCTACATGTAGGAAACATAATACGAAGAACAGTATGGCCCGAGAGATGAAAATGAAAATTGCTTATTGTCACAAGTAGGCTTCAAATGAAGTTACTGTGAAAAGCACCTAGTCGCCACATTCCGGCACCTGTTCGGGGAGGCTGGTACGGGAATTGAACCCGCGCTGCTGGCCTGCCTTGGTCTGCTTTAAAAGCCAGCTATTTAGCCCTGTGCTAAACCAGCCCCTGAAGGATTAGCTGGGAATGTGCCCCTCCCACAGCTTGTACATGGCTGTCCCTTTCAAGAACAAAATTCCTGTACGCCTATTACGGCAGAAGCAGGATCCTGAGAAAAGGAGAAATTACATACAATTGTATATAATTTTTAGGCAGACTCACAACTCTTGCACGTGTTCATAAATGATACGATTACAGTTTTGTTTTGTTTCCTGCCTTTGGGAGATAGCTGGAATAGCAGCTGAATCAACTAGCCCAAATGGTGGAGCACTTCTAATCAGAAAGATTGACATTCAAATTCCCTCCAGCAAATTAAATCTGTACGTGCTCCATTAGTGTTTTTACGTTCTGTGGAAGTATATTTCCTCATGGTCAGTGACAGAGAGACATCAACAACAGCCACTGAGAACTTGGTGACTGATCATCATCTTTCTCAGTTCAGGAAGACGCAGGATTTCAGAGAAGCAAAAAAAAAAAGGTCCAGAAATTGCTGGACAAATTACGGCAGAAGCAGGATCCTGAGATCCTGCATGACACCAGGGTTTTTTTTTTAAACTTTAAATTGGTCAGCAACTTGTGCTGTGTGATTTATCGGCTATCACAAATTGCTGGCCAAATTGTGCTGCTCTGCCATTAGCTTTGTCAAGACAGCGTGCGCAAATTAACGGAAACATTTCCAGTTGTCATTTTGGAAGCGAATGGCAGAGTGTCTCTCGATGGCCGTGTTGGTGATATCATGGCCCGCATTTACCGGCCACAAAAGAGCCCCCACGAGCTTCTCGCCGTGACTGCCCGTCTGGTTCGCCTGCTTTGCGCCTCAGAGTCTCGACACAAACAAGGGGGAGCTGCTTTTAAATCCTCCCTCACCACTCACTCAGTCACTATACAAGCATGACAGTGCGCAAATTTGCTCCTTGCTTTGGAGAAGGCTTCTTGACGCCGCCGATACGAGACTGAGCATCTTGTTCCTCCGAGGGGGTCAAAAGCCACAGGGCACAGAAATCAGCATGCTGCCTCCCCCTCTGATCTGCATCCTGGGGACACACCGTGATATAACAGTAGACCACGAAAGATAAAGAAGAGGGAGGATCACTGAGTGGGCACGGGGGTTGGGGGCAGTTGATAGGGAGAATGTAACTGTCAAGTGTTCACTATTAAAACATGTTACACCTGATACATGTGAAGACTCTGTCATGTTAATCTCCACAGTGGGCCTGCATGCACCCCAACCACTGGTTACCTCCCCGCCGGCCAGACACAGTGGTCCCAAGTTTAAACACCTCAATGCAGACCCAATTCAGAGGATGGTGTGAGCGTGCTGTCAGCAGGAAATCAGAAGTCAGACTTTGACATAAACTGAAGAGCACCAGAGATGCCTTGTATATTGACCCGTTGACAGTTCTGACACACGTTCATCGCCCTGCGGTGATTTTATATACACCCTTGGGGGGTGTGGAGGAAATGGGTGGGGAAAAGGGAATGGAGGGTTGGGGGTGCAGGGTGAGCTGATAGATGAAGCCTCATCGTATGCGAATGGGGTGAGGGTGAGAGCCTCCCTGGTCCTCCAGGCATGCTGGACTCTTGCTGCCACCTGTCCTCCATCCTCCAGCTCCTGCAGTCCTCCCCAGGCTTGTTGTCCTCCCCCTCAGTCAGGGCCGCATGTCCTCCTCCTCCAGCATGTCGCCCTGCTGCTGCGCCAGGTCGGGGAGGGCAGAACAGACCACCACAAAGCGGGAGGCCCTCTGGGGGTGTACTCCAGTGCACCACCAGAATGGTCCAGGCATCGGAACCGCATTTTGAGTAGTCCAATGCACCTCTCAATGACAGCACGGGTGACAGCATGGGCCTTATTATATCAGATCTCCACCTCGGTCTGTGGCCTACGCACTGGCATCATCAGCCAGGACCTCAGCTGGTACCCCTTATCCCCCAGACCCATCCGTCATCCTGGAGTCCTTGAATCCACAGGGATCTCAGGATGTAGCTATCATGCACGCTCCGAATGAAGCGTGCACGCACACATGCATGATACGTGGGTGATGGTCACACACGAGTTGAACATTCAGGAAATGGAACCTCTTCCTGTTAATGAAGGGCCTGATGCCCTTAGTGTGCGCAAGGTGACATGCTTGCCATCCATGGATCTGGGGCATCCCAGTGATGGCGGAGAATCCTGCAACCTGGGCATCTTGGTGACACTGGTCCAGCTCAAAGTTGATCAAGTCTGATGCCCGGGCACACAGGGCATCCATGACCTCATGGATGCATTTGTGGGCTGTAGCTTGTGACATGCTGTCCAACTTGAGCCCTGGAATGATCCAGTTGGATTGAAGTTCAGGGCTGCAGTGACGTTTACGGCTACCGGGAGCATGTGTCCTTGTCCTCCACGAGGATGTGGCACAGCTGCCGAACTGTATCATTGCTGAAATATAATCTCCTGCGACACATGCTGTCCGTCATTTCCTCGAAAGACCGTCGACGCCTGTACATCTTGGGCTGTCACTGGCGTGTACCCACGTGAAGCCACTTGAGAATATTTTGTTTATTAAACGGTCAACAGGAACAAAGATTTGAGAATCAACTACGTAACAGCCCTCATATTACACGAACCATTAAACAACAATGAAACACACCTCAAACCTCGCTGTTGGATGGGGTGTTGTCGGTGATGGGGGGCTGGGTCAACTTGGCAATTTATGGGAGAATTCTGGGGGAGGAGGGGGGGGTTAAGGTCAAGTGCGAGGAGGGTTGTGGTGTGAGGTGTTGCCTCAATCTTGTTTGCAAGATTGGGATTAACACAATTAAAGGTGGTGCACAGGGCTCACCTGACGAGGTCAAGCATAAGTCGGTTGTTCAAGGGGGCGGGGATACTTGCGAGCGATGTGGGAGAGGTCTGACCATCCGTGTACATGTGTTCTGGTCGTCCGGAAGTTGGAGAAATTTTGAAAGTATTTTTTTCAGCACCATGTTGGTGAGCTTGCACTTGGACTTGGGAGTCCAATCAGCTGGGGGCTCCATTTGGGTTGTTGGACCTACCGGTGCTGCAGACCTTGCACCAGGTCCCGCAGCGTCGTCTTGCTTCAAACCGGATTGGCTTCTGGATTCCAACATCCCCCTGAACCCTGTGTTCCAGGACCCAGTTATCTTATAAAGATTTGTCCTTCTTTCCGGCTACAGGCTTTTGCGCCTACAAGCAGAAAACACAATCTTCAAATATTCTAGTTTATCGAAGACATCCAGACATCGGCCAGGAAGTCCAAGGAGAAAAGGCAGCAGGCAAGCAGAAAACAAACTCTTAGCGACAGCGTCCAGGCTTAGCAGCAGCAAGCAGCAAACACAACCTGCAGCTGGGAAGTGTTCTCACAACTAACAAGGTCAATTCTCCATCAGTAATAGCCTTCAGCTGTGAAGCTTGGGGCTGGCTGTCGTCAAAGACAGTTAAAGTGACCAGCATAGAACCAAGAGCAAGGCTCTCTGCAGGAATTGGTAGGACAGACAGGCAGCAGCTATAGTTGCCCCTATTATAGGTTTCCGCAATATTTAAAGATGGCTTGAAGGCCTCCCAGAAACAAAGCCCCCCCCCCCCCCCCCCCCCCCCCCGCCCCCCCCCCCCCAGCCCAGGGGTGACCACCGACCTGGAACTCTTCAGCCCCCCAACCCAAGCCCCCTGAGAGGTCCACCACCACCCCTGAGAGGTCCACCACCACCCCCACCACATCCTCCCACCCCCACCATCCTCCCCCTACCATCTTCCCCCAACCACCCCCCACCATCTTCCCCCCACACACCCCCCTCCCAACCCCCACAGACCCACCATACACACAACCCCAAACACCAACCCCCCCCCCCAACCACCCTCCTCCAACCCCCCCCAAACCAACCCCCCCCACACCTCCCCCCAACCCCACCACACCGTCCCCAGCTCTGGTGCTGTGAGTTGCATGTTGGAAAATGGAACTGGCTACTCACCTTCCCACTTCCCCTCAGCAGCCATAGCGGCAGCTGCAGGTTTTTAAAAAAGAGTACTAAATGACACCCGCGTGATTTCTCGTTGGGGAGCCAGTTGATTCCTGGGAGGCTGGAGCACAGGCCCAGTAATACTAAAAGGAATAAAACTGGAAGTAAAAACGTTAATGGTAAGCGACATGGCAGGTTGTTACATGAAGATATGGGTTCGATGACAAGGAAAATTAGGAGAAAAGTTAAGAGGAAATCTAACTTAGGAGAGGTTACTGATCGAGGTGTTAAGATTCAAAACAGAGGTAAAAAAGCCAACATAAGTGTACTTTACCTGAATGCTCGTAGTATTCAGAATAAAGTAAATGAATTGATGGCGCAAATCATCGTGAATGACTATGATTTATACTAGTGTTTTGTGCTTAAACAAAGGAGATTACAATGGGATGAGAGAAGAACTAGCTAAGGTAGTGATGGAACCATCAATTCACCAGACACGTGTTTCCGATGTGAATCTAGGCTTTAATCGACTGACTTCAGAGCCAGCCTGTTACCTGTCGATGAACTCGTAGTGACCCAGGCTGACTCTGGACACGGATACTTATACAGCTGCACTAGGGGGAGGAATCATGGGCGGAACCAAGGGTGGAGCCCAGTACAAGTTCCTAAGTGCTCCCAGCACTACTCCCCCTAGTGGTAGGATGGCGCTACTGCGCTTACAATAACAGTGTGAATTAGTATATATACATTCATATATTACATTCACCACAGGTAGACTGGGAGCAAAGACTTTATGGTGGAACAGTTGAGGAACCTTCCAAGCAATTTTTCAGTGCTCAGCAAAGGTTTATACTAACAAAAAGGAAGGACGGTAGAAAGAGGGAAAATCAACCATGGATATCTAAGGAAATAAGGGAGAGTATCAAATTGAAGGAAAAAGTATACAAAGTGGCAAAGATTAGTGGGAGACTAGAGGACTGGGAAATCTTTAGGGGGCAACAGAAAGCTACTAAAAAAGCTATAAAGAAGAGTAAGATAGATTATGAGAGGAAACTTGCTCAGAATATAAAAACAGACAGTAAAAGTTTCTACAAATATATGAAACAAAAAAGAGTGGCTAAGGTAAATATTGGTCCTTTAGAGGATGAGAAGGGAGTTTTAATAATGGGAGATGAGGAAATGGTTGAGGAACTGAACAGGTTGTTTGGGTCGGTCTTCACAGTGGAAGACACAAATAACATGCCAGTGACTGATAGAAATGAGGCTATGACAGGTGAGGCCCTTGAGAGGATTGTTATCACTAAGGAGGTAGTGACGGGCAAGCTAATGGGGTTAAAGGTAGACAAGTCTGACGGAGGAAGTAAAAAAGGACCTGCAAAGATGGAACACACTCCCACTCTCCCTCGCGGGGAGAGTCCAGACGATCAAAATGAACGTACTGCCCAGGTTCCTCTTCCTGTTTAGATCCATTCCGATCTACATCCCCAAGGCCTTTTTCAAAGTGCTGGACAAACTTATCATGGCGTTCATATGGGGGGGTAAAAATGCTAGGATCCCAAAGAAGGTCCTACAAAAGACAAAATCCAGGGGGGGGGGCTAGCCCTCCCGAATCTACAATTCTACCACTGGGCGGCAACAGCCGAGCGAGTAAGGGGATGGATCCAGGAGCCAGAAGCCGAGTGGGTGCGTGCGGAGGAGGCCTACTGCATGGGGACCTCCCTCCGAGCCCTCGCCACGGCAGCACTCCCATCCCCACCCAAAAAACACTCCAGCAGCCCAGTGGTGACAGCCACCCTCCAATCCTGGAACCAACTGCGGCAGCAATTTGGCCTGACCAAAATGTCAGACAAGGCTCCCATCTGCAACAACCATAGGTTCACACCAGCACTGACTGACGCCACCTTCAAAAGGTGGAGGCAGGACGGGAGGACACTGACAGTCAGGGACCTATACACGGACGACAGGATCGCAACACTGGACGAACTGACAAAGAAATTTCGGCTAGCCGGGGGGAACGAGCTACGGTACCTGCAGCTCAAAAACTTCTTACGAAAGGAGACAAGGACGTACCCACAACCGCCACGACAGACACTACTGGAAGACCTACTGGAGGCAAGTATCCTAGAGAAAGGGAACTGTAGCGACATGTATGACCGACTGGTAGAAAGGGACGACACCGTACTGGACGCAACAAGAATGAAATGGGAGGACGACCTGGGGATGGAGATAGGGTGGGGACTCTGGAACGAAGCACTGCATAGGGTCAACTCCACCTCCACGTGCGCAAGGCTCGGCCTGACGCAACTAAAAGTGGTACATAGAGCCCACTTAACAAGAAACCGTATGAGTAGGTTCTTCCCGGAGGTGGAGGACAGATGTGAACAGTGCCAAAGAGGCCCGGCCAACCACGCCCACATGTTCTGGTATTGCCCCAGACTTGTGGAGTACTGGACAGCCTTCTTCGAGGCCATGTCCAAAGTGGTGGGGGTGAGGGTGGAGCCATGCCCGATAGTGGTGGTCTTCGGGGTTTCAGACCAGCCAGATCTATTCCTGGGGAGGAGGGCAGACGCCCTTGCCTTTGCCTCCCTGATCGCCCGCCGTAGAATCCTGTTTGGCTGGCGGTCAGCAGCACCGCCCAGAGCTGCAGACTGGCTGTCCGACCTCTCGGAATCTCTCCAAATGGAGAAAATCAAATTCGCCATCCGAGGGTCAGACGACGGCTTCCACAGAACGTGGGAGCCATTCATGCAATTGTTCCGGGACCTGTTTGTGGCCAACGTACAAGAGGAAGAATAGTCGGGTGGCCAAGAATCGGGGGAAAATGGACGGGAATCGGGGGAAGGTAGCCGGTGGGGGGGGGGGGCTGCGGGTTCATTATGGGGGTTTGATGGCTAGCTAAGGCCCAAAACTAAACTGTAAATAAATGCCTATAAACATGTGCCTCGGCCATATTGGGGAATGTAATATATGTATGCCGGCTAAAGGGGGCGGCCACAGTTGTTATTATGAAGATGCTTACCTGTAAATATATATGTTAATTTTTGCGTGTTTTTTTTTCTAATAATTTGTAATTTGTTGGATATAAAATATGAAAACTCAATAAAAAACATTTTTTAAAAAAAAGGTAGACAAGTCTCCTGACCCTGATGGAATGCATCCCAGAGTGCTAAAAGAGATGGCTCGGGAAATTGCAGATGAACCAGTGATAATTTACCAAATTTCACTAGACTCTGGGGGGTCCCGGTCGATTGGAAATTGGCAAACGTGACACCACTGTTTAAAAAAGGAGGTAGGCAGAGAGCGGGTAACTATAGGCCCGTGAGCTTAACTTCGGGAGTAGGGAAGATGCTGGAATCTATCATCAAGGAAGAAATAGCGAGGCATCTGGATAGAAATTGTCCCATTGGGCAGACGCAGCATGGGTTCATAAAGGGCAGGTCGTGCCTAACTAATTTAGTGGAATTTTTTGAGGACATTACCAGTGCAGTAGATAACGGGGAGCCAATGGATGTGGTATATCTGGATTTCCAGAAAGCCTTTGACAAGGTGCAACACAAAAGGTTGCTGCATAAGGTAAAGAGAAAGAGTGGGGATTAATGGGTGTTTCTCTGGTTGGCAATCAGTAGCTAGTGGTGTCCCTCAGGGATCAGTGTTGGGCCCACAATTATTCACAATTTACATAGATGATTTGGAGTTGGGGACCAAGGGCAATGTGTCCAAGTTTGCAGATGACACTAAGATGAGTGGTAAAGCGAAAAGTGCAGAGGATACTGGAAGTCTGCAGAGGGATCTGGATAGGTTAAGTGAATGCGCTAGGGTCTGGCAGATGGAATACAATGTAGACAAATGTGAGGTTATCCATTTTGGTAGGAATAACAGCAAACGGGATTATTATATAAATGATAAAATATTAAAGCATGCTGCTGTGCAGAGAGACCTGGGTGTGCTAGTGCATGAGTCGCAAAAAGTTGGTTTACAGGTGCAACAGGTGATTAAGAAGGCAAATGGAATTTTGTCCTTCATTGCTCGAGGGATGGAGTTTAAGACTAGGGAGGTTATGCTGCAATTGTATAAGGTGTTAGTGAGACCACACCTGCAGTATTGTGTTCAGTTTTGGTCTCCTTACTTGAGAAAGGATGTACTGGCACTGGAGGGCGTGCAGAGGAGATTCACTAGGTTAATCCCAGAGCTGAAGGGGTTGGATTACGAGGAGAGGTTGAGTAGACTGGGACTGTACTCGTTGGAATTTAGAAGGATGAGGGGGGATCTTATAGAAACATATAAAATTATGAAGGGAATAGATAGGATAGATGCGGGCAGGTTGTTTCCCCTGGCGGGTGAAAGCAGAACTAGGGGGCATAGCCTCAAAATAAGGGGAAGTAGATTTAGGACTGAGTTTAGGAGGAACTTCTTCACCCAAAGGGTTGTGAATCTATGGAATTCCTTGCCCAGTGAAGCAGGAGAGGCTCCTTCGTTAAATGTTTTTAAGATAAAGATAGCTAGTTTTTTGAAGAATAAAGGGATTAAGGGTTATGGTGTCCCGGCAGGAAAGTGGGAGTCCACAAAAGATCAGCCATGATCTCACTGAATGGTGGAGCAGGCTCAAGGGACAAGATGGCCTACTTCTGCTCCTAGTTCTTATGTTCTTAATGTCACTAATGAGATGGAAATGAATGCAAATGAGGGTTAACAATTTGGGCATGATCTGAAACTCGCCATCGGTACTGGTTAGAAGGCAAACTGATATGTGCCCGGCGCCAAACTCGATTTTGGCCTTTCCCACTAATTAACCAGCGCACCCAGATCCTCGCCGGGTGTAACACGATGGTTAAATTGCGCCCAGCATCTTGTCCTTAACCGCCAGTGGCTCTTATCAAGTTGTTGAATTCACACATTATTGTTCATCGTATTCACCACGGTAGCATTCAGTACCCTTTCAACTGAGCGATAACTGTTCCTGGCTACAAATCAACATTTGTTGTGCAGGAACTGAACAACTAATAGGACAGTGTTTCATTCCTTCAGTTAAGAAACTTTTGTTGAAAATATCAAAAATGCCATTTTAAATCAGCATTGATGCCGGCCGCAGTGCGCTTGCACAGACCCGCGGTGCCCATTTGATGCCGGTATCGGCAGCTGGAGCTGCGTGGGCCGCTCCAGTGCCACGCTGGCCTACTGAAGGTCTCGGAATCGCTGCTCCTGGGGGCATGTTGATGTGTTCATGAAACGCGCCGGCATTTACGATGGCGTCAACACCTAGCCTCAGGATCAGAGAATTCCACCCATTTTACGTGGTCTTCGAGGCCTGGGGTGGATTGGAGGCCCCGACCACTGGCATTCATTGTGAGGGGCCTGGGTGACGGGTGACAGCGTGGTGCCCATTTGGGATATCCTGTCTGCTGCTCGATGATCCTGTCATGACTTTGGCCTTTCCAAGCGACATGCAGTTCATCGGTAAACCTGAACCCAATTCCCTTGTGATCATGCTGCTGATTTCATGTTATTGTCTTTTTGCCTGATAACTTTACAGAACAATGGCGTTGATAATTGTAAGCGAATTTTAGAATCACTTCATGGCAATGACAGAAGTACTTATATTTTTATACTATCAACAGATGTTTTACCAATGAAACAGGAAGCAGGGATTTCAGAAATGGCTCAAACCTCATGAAAAACTAAATCACCATGCTCACAATTTTGAACATGACACTCTAGATTAGTTTCAAGGTCTCTTGTTAAGAGAACAAACGCTTCAGATATATACTCATATATATATGAATCCTCAGGTGCCACTTATGGAAGAAAGGGGTGAGATATCTTTTCACATGACAACAGAGACAACACTTTAAAAATACCTAATTAACTATAAAGTGCTTCGGGACATCCCGAGGACATGATTGCAAGCCTCTTTTTCTTTCTATCAGTGTGGGTTGAACCCCCACAACTTGATTATTCACAAGAGGATCTCATTCCTTAATGGTTTTATGACAATGATGTTGGGAAAGTGCAGTAGTGCATCTTCCCGACTCTGGAATTTTGTTCAAAATAGTGCAAACTGATTTAACAAAGTCCCTTCTGTCTCAGGACTGTAAGGACTCCTTGAAATGAGTTAGCCTTGTGTCAATCCAGAATCTAATCGTAATGAGCCATTTGGCAGTGAGTGGAGTTGAGATACAGATCAGCTGTGGCTCAAGGGAGCAAATAGCCTTGTACTGTTCTCATGAGGGCAGAACTTGGAATTTCACAACAGAATGTGGGAAATAGAAGCAAATGTCAGGCTCAGGCAGGGGAGGTTGATCTGCTGAGATTTGGGCTGAGGAATATTATTGAGTTTGAATCAACCCAATATATGCTGCAGCTGACAAGGTTGTAAGTCATCTGGAGGTCTCTGGCACAGGATTCTGCAAATGGGAAGCTTTCTATTCCTCAACACCAGCATCATTTACCTTGACAAGCAGAAAATAGTTTAAATAAAAAAGAGTGATGCGGGAAAAAACAAACTTTTTTGTATTAGTTCAGGAGGTGTGAGTGTCATCTGCAAGGCCGACATTTCTTGCCTCCCCAATTGCCCTTGAGGTGGTAATGAGCTGTGGAACTGTTCCTGTTCATGAGGTCCAGGTACACGCACAGTGCTGTTGGGAATAGAGTGACCAGATTTTCAAAAGTCAAAACTGAGCCACATGGAAAAGCCGTGGGTAGGTAAGGCTCTGTGTTGACATGTTGGGTGACTAATGGCAGGAGTTTAGGGGAGGAGCAGTGGAGGGTCATGTGATTACATCTCCTAAACTTTGTCACACCAGCCTGTTTAAAAGGTGCCATTTAGCAAAGGAGCCATCAGTGTAAAAAGGGATGCAACTCCTTTGGAGGCATCATGGGGCAGTGGGGGAAGGTAACATTTGGGTTACCCAAGTGCCAGGCACTGCCCACCTCCAGGAAATCTGACCTTTGCCCCTTGATATTCATTGGCATTATCATAGCTGTGTTCCCCACTGTAACATCCTGGGGCCTACCACTGATCAGAAACTGAACTGGACCAGCGATATAAATACTGTGGCGACAAGAGCAAGTCTGAGGCTGGGAACCAATGACAAGTAACTCATCTCCTGACTCCCCAAATCTGAGACCGTGCTAGAATACTCGCCATTCGCCTGAGTGCAGCTCCAACACACAAGAAGCTTTACACCATCCAGGATAAAGCAGTCCGCTTGATTCGCAATCCATCCACAAATATTCACTCCCTTCACTGCCTGTGACAGCAGTGGCAGCAAGATGCACTGCAAGAACCAAGTCTTCTTTGAGAACACATTCCAAATCCAGATCACGACTATCTAGAAGGTCAAGGGCAGCAGACATATGGAAATACCGTGACCTGAAAATTCCCGTCCAAGCCACTCACCATTCTGACTTAGAAACATATGGCCGTGCCTTCACACTTGCTGAGTTAGTGTTCTGGAACTCCGTCCCTAACAGCACTGTGTCTGTACCAGCACCACCTGGACGGCAGAGGTTCAAGAAGGCAGCTCAACGCCATCTTCTCAAGGGGCAATTATGAGTGGGTAATAAATGCTGGCCCAGCCAACAATGCCAAAATCCTACAAATGAATATATTTTTAAAAATAACTTTACAGCCCTCGTGTTCAGTATAGCTTCAACCAGTGGTGAATTTTCCTTCTGATTACCAGTCACTTCAATTTTGCTCTGGTTCCCTGATGTCAAATGCTGCTTTGATGTCATGAGCAGTCACCATGCCTATCCAATTCAGCTCTTTTGTCCATGTTCATATTACGATCCCAGGCCAGACCCCAGCATGGCGAGGAAACTGGACTGAAACTCCAATATTTTATTTTCATTTTGTAAGACTATTAAGAAAGGATACTTCGCTCCAGGAGAGACTGCATGAAGAAATAGGGATGTGTTATTTTAGAACAAAACATGACTAACACAGTATTATTCCCGTACCAGCCTCCCCGAACAGGCTCTGGAATGTGGCGACTATAGGCTTTTCACAGTAACTTCATTTTTGAAGCCTACTCGTGACAATAAGAGATTTTCCTTTCATTTTCATTTCAGTATTAATATCTTTCACATCACACCCGTAAATAGCTTACAATTACCCTTTAAACCAGTGTTTTTCAAACTTTTTTGCCCGGGTCCCATTTTTACCAACCGGCCATCCTTCGGGACCCATATCGGGACCCATATCTACATCGGCTGACCTTTGCGATCTACGCCAACCAACCTTTGGGACCCACTATTTTAACTTACCTTTAATGTGACAGATGAGCCTACTTGGTCCTACGATGTCACTTGCTTTGTTATTCAATGTTAGATTTTTGATAATGACTTCAACTGATGATTTAAGATCTCACTGCATCCGCTCAAAAAAATAAAGAGGTTTGTTCTTGAACTCGCCATGCCTCGTCTTCAAATATCTTCGAAGTTTTGATGGTTTTAAACATTAATTTGCCAGTGCTTTCCGACATATAACACACATGAACTTTGAAAGCTGACTTGCAGTGGAAGAATTAATAACCCACACAACAAATAATCATCTTCATGTTGCTTTGTTCCTGTTTTCAGCTTCTTCTTCACGGGTTGATCATCAGAGCCCAGAAGTTCAGATCAGCACAGCTGGGAGCTGAAAAATGGATGAATCTCCCTTGCGCCCAGAACACGTGACCCGTTAGCTTACGGGGCACGTAACCCGTACTGGGCTGCTGCTTCTGGTGGGAAGGCTCCATCATTTGCAGAAATGGACATCAAGGTGATGTCAGGAGGCATTCCACCCAGCTGGGATCCGGGCCTGCGCACTGCTTGATCCAGCACGCATGTGCACGATGGCCAGCCATCGTAAATGTCCGTCACAGCCAGCATTTTTAGAAGGCGGTCACGGCCGTTGGCCATTCCTCCTGCGATCGGGAGCACTGTGATCCTCCTGAAACCTGCCCGCGACCCACAGGTGGGTCACGCCCTGTGTTTGAAGACCCTGCCTTAAACAATACTACTCACCACAGTGAATACAATACCCTTACTTGCTAACTTTATTCTCACTAAACCAGAAAATAGACGATCTCAGCTCTCAATCCACATTAAATACCAATGGCACAGAGGAATACTTGCTTTACAGTTATTCTTCGAAAAAGAGATCTCTTGACACTGCTCGCAGAACAGATCTGGCTCCGGTCCGAACTCCTGCAGAAACTCTGGCTGGATGTCTTAAAAAGCTGTTTTTGAGTTTTAGATCTGGGGATTCAAGTGGCCAACGATTGGGGGCAGCTTCACAAGTTAAATTTGGGCAAAGTAGTGGATCAAATGAGAAGGGATTTTGTAGATGGGACATGCTCCCACTGACGCTGCTGGGGAGGGTTCAGACGGTGAAGATGACTGACGTTCCGAGACTACTTTTCTTTTATCAGTGTCTCCCGATTTTTGACCCAAAGGCTTTTTTCAGAAGTATGAATGTGGTGATATTGAGGTTTATATGGGCGGGTAAACCCCCAAGAGTAAAGAGGGTACTCCTGGAAAGGGCCCCCGGGGAAAGGGGAATTGGCTCTCCCAAACTTTATTAACTATTACTGGGCTGCCAACATATCGATGGTCAGGAAGTGGGTAGTGGGGGAGGGGTCGGTCTGGGAGCAGATTGGAGCAGCATCCTGCAAAGGTACAAGTCTGGAGGCTTTACTGATAGCGCCCCTGCCGTTCTCGCCTGCTTGATACTCCACAAGTCCTGTGATGGTGGCAGCCCTGAGGGTGTGGGGGCAATGAAGGCAACATATGAGACTGGAGGGGGTGTCAATGTGGTCACCGATCTATGCCAATCACCGATATGTCCAGCGGGTGCTGGATGGGAGCTTTAAGGTATGGCAGCGGGCAGGGATTGAGAGGTTTGGGGATCTTTCCGTCCTTGGAGACATTAGAGGAGGAGTTTGATTTGCCAGGTAGGAACGGGTTTCGGTATCTTCAAGTGCGGGACGTTGTACGGAGGCAGGTTCCAAGCTTTCCTCGCCTCCCCCTGAGGGGACTACAGGATAAAGTGCTGTTAAAAACGGGTTGGAGGTGGGAAGGTTTTGGACATATACAGGGAATTGTTAGAGTGGGAAGGGGCCCCTATCAGAGGGGTGAAGAGGAAATGATCAGAAGAGTTGGGAGGGGAGCTGGAAACTGAACTGTGGGAAAAAGCCTTGAAAAGGGTAAATGCATCCTCGTCCTGTGCTAGGCTTAGCTTAATTCAAGGTAGTTCACAGCGCCCACATGATGGTAGCTCGGATGAGTAGGTTCTTCAAGGAGGTGGAGGACAGATGTGGGCGGTTTGGGGGTAGCCTGGCCAACCATGTTCATATGTCCGAAACTGAAGGAATTCTGGCAGGGATTTGCAGATGTTATGTTGGAAGTCCTGGAAGGCAGGGTAACTCCGAGTTCAGAATTGGCAATATTTGGGGTGTCGGAGGATCCGGGGGCAAAGAGGGGGAGGGAGGCCTATATCCTGGCCTTCTGCTCCCTGGTGGCCCGGAGAGGACCTTGCTGAGGTGGAGGGATTCGGAACCCCCAAAATCATGAATATGGGTCAGCGATATGGTCGAGTTTCTCAGTCTGGAGATGAATTACCCTGAAGGAACCCAATCAATTAGCAGTTCTTTTTCAACAGTGGTGCCAAATTGAAATTTATTTTCAACAAATAAATCTAGGAGTATAAAAAAATATTAACTTCATTATGCAGTGGAATTGGATAACCAGCTGTTAATTAGAATTTTGCTTCAGTTTCTATTTCTAGTAATGACTACAAATTCTGATGTTTTTAAATTTGGTCTGGAACATTTCCATCAAGGTTTAGACCGAAGATATTAATTAATATTTGTGTGTGTGTAAACATTTCCACTCTTCGTAATGGGTATAGGTTTTTCACAAGATGTTCAGACAAATTGCCTGAACAAACTTATCTTAACTTTTTGTTCTTCAAAGTTTTATCATTATACTTTTATCACCCATTGCCAACCAGCCATCAGAGAAGGGTTTGGCATTTTGGTTCTCGAATGGAATCAACGTTGGGTATTTTACATTGGAAAGAAATTTACATTAAATATTGGACAATAGTTAGAATAATTGGCATTTTCCTTGCCTTGTTGGCTCTTCCTACTTTAATGTATTACTTTCATGTAATAAATCTATGATATGGCACCAGTTTTGTAATTTTCCAATGTAAAAGAGTATTGCATGATTTGAGATATTTGACTACAGCATTGATTTTGTACTTAGGATTATAAATTAATACGATTAGATGCATGGGATAGACATGTTTCAGCACTGCTGAACTTTCTGGAAAGGGATTGGTACCTGCTGAAGCATAAGGAAGCTTTGGACTTCAAAAGATTATTTTTCTTAGTTTTGGAGCTGCATATGATGAAGACAACAGAAGGTTTGTTGGTGGCAACGAAGATGAGTTGTAATCAAATGAGAAAGTAGAACCAATTGGTTTTGAATAGATGGTACAGTGTGGCACGGTTGGACCAGCAAAAATGGAAAGGTCAGGATTCAAGGTAGAACCATTGGCAGCAAACATTTATTTAATCTATTCATCATTTTCTCCTGAACAATTTCAACAAAGAGTCTCAGGTGATGTCGCACAAGGAAGATGAAGCATTCAGCAGGTTATCTAATACAGGAAAGGTAAGTCAGCAATAGTAGCATAGGTTCAGTCCAATGTTGTGCGCAGAACGCTCGGAATGAATAAGAATGTCCTTCTTGGAAAAGTAGGACCGAGTACAGCTGAAAACAAATCTTATCTCGATGGCATTAACTATCCTTGGAATTATTTGTAAAGCTGAATTATTCTATCTTTTGGGTTCTGGTCCCTTAGAATACCAGCAGCTTAAATGTCCCATCACTCACCATTAGAATGATTCCTGGGTTGCATTAAAGTCAGATAGGAGGAAGATCCAAATACATGCAGAAATGTCACATTCTGACACGCAATTAGTTTTGCCCAGACTACGGTTGAGGCTGGACTTCAGCATGGTTCCAGCTAAAGCCAGCATTCTGTCATGCATGTGTTTTTGAACTGTCCAGTGTGAGAATCAGATATTAGGGAAGATGTGGAAATGTCTGAGAAATCTCACTGACAGAACATTCAATTTATTTTGCCATCGTTCCTTCTCCTACTTTCTTTCACTATTCATTTAATGAGAAATGAATAATCATGTTGTCCAATTATATGGCCCATTATTGGGGTACATCATCCTGATAGGAGAGTTATCTCCTAGTCCCTTTCGCAAGATGATTTGGAAATCTATGACAGACCAAAGCAAGATTTTAACTTATTCAAAAGCTACCCAATTAAATTATCCAGATTTAGCCATAGCTCGTGCAACAATCTCGTTTCCCTCCATGCAGCTGCAAAAATATGATTTTTTTTTCCTTGTTTTAATTGCTAATGATGAAAGGACGCCACATATGGCAAGAAAATAAGTCAAACGATTAAGCTGGTGAACAAAGAAGGGAACGCAAACACCAGCATTGAAAATATCGCCTTTTCAGTTTTGGTTCAGTCAAACGAAAGCAAAAGGTAGTGTGGGGCCAGTTAAAATTGGTATTTATATCAGGCAGTCAGTTCCTGCGCTCAGAACCAACAACATTCCTCTAACAAACAAACTCTCCTGTTTGCTGCACAATACTTAATGCGTGCATGTTGTCTCCAATTATCAGTTAAGCAGGACAAGATTTTCTGGCCTTCCCGTGGTGCGTTTCCCGGCTGCCCACCATTGGGCACCATTGCGGTGGGATCTTCTGGTTGAATCCACCCCAGGCCGCTGGGAAACGGGCAGCAGTGGTGCGCCATCGGCAGGACCGGAAGATACCGCCGGCATGAACAGCCAGAAGATCTTTCCTACGATCTCTGGAATAGCAGATGAAGAATAATTCAGATGTTAATGAAGGACAAGCCAAGTAGTTAAAATTAGAAAGCATCCAAGGTTTCCCCCCAGGTGATACCTAGTTAGTGCATAAACTTGATTTGCTTCGTAAACTTGGTTTACCATTTATATTATTTTCTGCTGTAAAATTACAGGTAACATTTTATTTTTCAATACATTTCATCAGGTAAATTCTTCAGTTCATCTCGTGGCTGCATGCTGAAGTACCATATCACAACAAATCTCTTTCACACCTGCAGGTTGAGAATGGTGTTGGGGTCCATTGTCACAGCTGTTGGTATTAGCCTCCATCAGCTCACCATCTTAACTCAGTTGTAAACAATGAGCTTCTACCTGAAATTTGAACCTTTCTTTTCCTTTTGCATCTGCTATTGGGCTTGCTCTGTATTGCCTGCGTTTCCTGTTCTCATGCGAGAAAAGAAGTGATTGATCCAACTGACCACTCTTCCCCTCTCCCTGGCAAGGAAGGCAACTCATAAAGCTGCTGTCACAAGGTGATGGACCTGCCTCAAGTCACCAATACATTTCTTCCTTAAGCAATGGCAGTACGTACTCATGCCGGTGCAATCCTTCACTCCAACCTGATATCATTCAGTGTGGAACATGCTCCTCGCAGTTTGATTATTTCCACACATCATTTCGTTCAATAGCATTACATCTCTCAGCATTCTAGGTCTGACGAAGGGTCACTGAAATATTTTGCAGAATTTTACAGCCTCTCTCGCTGGCCGGTTTTCCAGTTCTGCCCAAGTCAATGGGCTTTTGTACGGCTCACCTCATCTTACAACCCCGCTCCCGCCGCAACAGGGCTGTAAAATTTCACCCATTCTGTTATGTTCTCAAGGGTCTGCAAAGAGAAAAGGTGTGGAGGTGCCACACAAGATGCAAGGTTTCTTAGGAGATATTGCTCATTCAATACCAAGATAGAGAACAAAATCCTGCACAAATACTCTGCTGCCGCCACGACAGATCACGTGCATTCCACCAGCATTACTTAAATATATAACACCGCTCCCCCTTTAATTCTTTAGTACAAACAACTACTTTCCCTCATGTTTAAACAGCAGATCCAATTGTACTTCACTTTGCACCATTATCTTTTTACACATATACAACTTCACAAGACAGTCTCTCAGATAGATATCTATTTATTTTGGGCTGTACTCGATGTTCTGGAACCTGGCTACACGAGACCTTTTCAGTGTCTTCTTTTTATTCTGTTGGTAATACTTCCTGTGAAGTTCCTTCAGCGTCCATCTCTATTGTTGTTAAAGATTCCTCAAGAAAAAGAACCTGAATTGGTCTCTGTTTTTGCCTCTGTTCAAAACTATCAACGCTTAGATTTTCTGACGGGAATATTTCTTCGGAAGTTTCAGCGATTTCACTTCGTGCAGCTAGTGACGTGGCCAAACTCTTTCATCCTGTGGCGCTAACAATTGCAGTCAAAGACGAGAGACAAGTTCAATCGAGGCTTTATTGCTGTGTGATGCTATTCCTCCGGCTGCAACTGAAGACTAGAGTCTGAGTGACTCGCATGCATATTTATACACAAGCTCCCTGTGGGCGGAGGTAGCCGGCAGGGGCTTACCGGAGGAACGTGTATTACAGGTACAGTGGTTATCACCACATTCACCCCCTGTAAAAAATGAGTCCGGCGGGGGTGACGTGTAACTATGAGACAAAGGATGATATATTTACAAAAGGGTCCAAACAAAGAAACCAAGAGTCCATCCAGTCAGCAGGTTACAGGTTGAGCCTAACCGGCGGTCGAATATTCCGCTGTGATCGGCGTAGCAGTGGTGGAGACGTCGGTGCAGGTGCTGGCAGTGTTGGTGCTGGCTGCTGGCGGGATGACTCCGAGAGCGAGCCAAAATCTTCCGTGTCCTCCAGTGTGGGCAGGGGGACGAGGGATGGACCTGGTGGGGACAAATAGGGGGGCGCCGGGGAAAAGGAGGGTGGCGCGGGAGGAGGGAAAGGGGGCGTGGGCATGGGATCGGCACCTGAGGGAGCCAGGTCCCAGAGCGAGACTGTGTCCTGGCGGTCGTCGGGGAACCACGTAGGCATACTGAGGGTTGGCATGGAGAAGGCGTACTTTGTCCACCAGGGGTTCCGCCTTGTGGTGCCGGACATGCCTACGGAGAAGGACTGGGCCCGGAGTCGTGAGCCACGTCGGGAGCGACACCCCGGATGTAGACTTCCTAGGGAAGGCAAAAACACGTTCATGGGGTGTACTGTTAGTTGCGGTGCACAGTAGTGACCGAATGGAATGGAGCGCATCAGGGAGGACCTGCTGCCAGCGAACGGCTGGGAGGTTCCTGGACCATAGGGTCAGTTGGACGGCCCTCCATACCGTCCGTTCTCCCTCTCTACCTGCCCGTTTCCCTGGGGTTTGTAGATGGTCGTCCTGCTGGAGGCGATACCTCTGCTGAGCAGGAAATGACGCAGCTCATCGCTCATTAACGAGGATCCCCTGTCACTGTGGAAGTAGTCGGGGTAACCAAACAGGGCGAAAATGGAATCCAGGGCCTTGATGATGGTGGCAGACATCATATCCGGGCATGGGTTGGCGAAGGGGAACCTAGTAAATTCATCGACCACACTAAGGATGTAGGTGTTGCGATCGGTGGAGGGGAGGGGCCCTGTGAAGTCCACGCTGAGGCGTTCAAAGGGGCGGGACGCTTTCACCAGGCGTGCGCGATCTGGCCAGTAGAAATGCGGCTTGCACTCGGCACAGACCTGGCAGTCTCTGGTGACTGTCCATACTTCCTCGACGGAGTAGGGCGGATTGCGGGCTTTGCTTAGATGGTACAAGCGAGTGACCCCCGGATGGCAAAGGCTCTTGTGCAAGGCACGGAGCTGGTTCACCTGTGCGCTGGCACATGTACCTCGGGAGAGGGCTTCTGGGGGCTCATTGAGCTTGCCGGGGCGATACAAGATCTCATAGTTGAAGGTGGAGAGCTCGATTCTCCACCGCAAGATTTTGTCATTCTTGATCTTGCCCCGCTGCATGTTGTTGAACATGAAGGCTACCGACCGCTGGTCAGTGAGGAGAGTGAATCTCCTGCTGGCCAAGTAATGCCTCCAGTGACGCACCGCTTCAACGATTGCCTGGGCCTCCTTTTCAACAGAGGAATGTTGAATTTCAGAGGCGTGGAGGGTGTGTGAAAAAAATGCCACGGGTCTGCCTGCCTGATTCAGCGTGGCGGCAAGTGCAACATCTGAAGCGTCGCTTTCTACTTGGAAACGCAGTGTCTCGTTTACTGCGTGCATCCCAGCCTTGGCTATGTCAGATCGAATGCAGGCGAAGGCCTGTTGTGCCTCGGCCGAGAGGGGAAAATGTGTGGACTGGATAAGTGGGCGGGCCTTGTCTGCGTATCGTGGGACCCACTGGGCGTAATAAGAAAAGAACCCCAGGCAGCGTTTGAGGGCCTTGGGGCAGTGGGGGAGTGGAAGCTCCATGAGGGGGCGCATGCAGTCGGGGTCGGGCCCCAATAGTCTGTTTTGGACTACGTAGCCGAGGATGGCTAGGCGTTCTGTGCGGAACACGCACTTCTCCTTGTTGAACGTGAGATTAAGAAGAGATGCGGTGTGGGGGAATTTAGAAAGGTTGGCGTCATGGTCGTCCTGGTCATGGCCGCAGATGGTGACATTGTCAAGGTACGGGAAGGTGGCCTGCAGTCTGTACCGGTCAACCATTCGGTCCATTTCTCGTTGAAATACCGAGACTCCATTCGTGACGCCGAAGGGGACCCTAAGAAATTGGTACAGATGACCATCTGCCTCGAAGGCAGTGTAGGGATGGTCCGATTTACGGATGGGGAGCTGGTGGTAGGCAGATTTCTGGTCAATAGTAGAGAAGACCCGTTACTGTGCAATCTGATTGACCATATCAGAAATGCTGGGGAGGGGGTACGCATCGAGCTGCGTGTACCGGTTGATGGTCTGGCTGTAGTCCACGACCATCCTGTGCTTCTCCCCGGTCTTAACCACTACCACCTGGGCGCTCCAAGGGCTGTTGCTGGCCTCTATGATACCCTCCCGAAGCAGCCGCTGGACTTCGGACCTGATGAAGGCCTTGTCCTGGGTGCTGTACCGTCTGCTCCTGGTGGCGACGGGCTTGCAATCTGCGGTCAGATTGGCAAAGACTGAGGGAGGCTCGACCTTGAGGGTCGTGAGGCCGCAAACGGTGAGGGGAGGTAGGGGTCCGCCGAATTTGAGGGTGAGGTTCTGGAGATTGCACTGGAAATCCAGGCCTAGTAAGAGTGACGCGCAGAGGTTGGGGAGAATGTACAGACGGAAACGGTCGAATTCCACGCCCTGTACAGTGAGTTTAACCAGGCAGAAACCACGGATCGGGACAGAGTGAGAACCGGAGGCGAGAGAGATCTGCCGGTTGGCGGGATGGACGGAAGGGAATAGTGCCTTACCGTGGACGAAGCTCTCGGTGCTCCCGGAGTCGATGAGGCAGGAGGTCACGTGGCCGTTGACCAGCACCGATGTGGAAGAGGGTGCCAGGTTGCGAGGACGTGACTGGTCGAGCGTAACGGAGGCGAGTAGCGGGCGATCAGTAGTCGAGTCAGATGAGTCCGACGAGGAGCGGTAGCGACCCGTGTCCCATGGCCCCGTCCCGGGAGGACAAAATGGCGGCGCCTGGAGTACCTGTGTGGGAGAAGATGTCGGCGGACAAAATGGCGGCTCCCATGGAGCGCACGTTGTGGGGTCGGGACAAAATGGCGGCGCCCATGGAACGCACATGGCGGTGGGGGATGAAGATGGCGGCGTCCATGGAGCGCACGTGGCGGGGCGGCGCCCACTGACCGCATTTGGGGTCAGGGGAAGCGGACGGCAGGGCCCATTGTGCGATCGGCTGAGGCGAGGGGAACGGGGGCGCGATAGCGGCAATCGTCCGGGACTGACACACCGCTGCAAAGTGGCCTTTCTTGCCACAAGCTTTGCAGGTCGCGGTGCGGGCCGGGCAGCGTTGGCGGGGGTGCTTCTGATGACCGCAGAAGTAACAGTGGGGACCCCCAGGGGGTGCGGTGCGGTGAGCAGTGCAGGCATAGTGCGCGGGGGCGGCTGCTGGGGGGGCTGGTTGCGGGGTCCACGAGGGGTAGGACGGGTGGGTCTGGGGGGCTGTTTGCGGGGTCCACGAAGGGTACGACGGGTGGGCCGAGCGGCAAGCGGAGTAGGTTCGCACACTACGGGAGGCAATCGTCATGGAAAGCGCCATAGTCTTTGTGGCCGCGAGGTCGAGGGCGGCCCCTTCCAGCAGTCGTTGCCAGATGGGGTCCGATGCAATGCCTGTAACGAAGGCATTGCGCATGAATAAGTCAGAGTGTTCCGTGGCTGTGAGGGCCCGGCAATCGCAGTCTCGTACCAGAGGTATAAGGGCCCTCCAGAAGTCCTCAATCGACTCACCCGGCTGCTGGACGCGGGTAGAGAGTTGATGCCTCGCAAACAGGGTGTTCGCCGATGGTGCATAGTTCTCCTTGAGCAGGGGAAGGTGGGACCTCTATAGACAGGATGGTCTACATCTGAACCTGAGGGGCACCAATATCCTGGGGGGGAGATTTGTTAGTGCTCTTTGGGGGGGTTTAAACTAATTCAGCAGGGGCATGGGAACCTGGATTGTAGTTTTGGGGTACGGGAGATTGAGAGTATAGAGGTCAGGAGCACAGATTTGACTTCGCAAGAGGGTGCCAGTGTTCAGGTAGGTGGTTTGAAGTGTGTCTACTTCAATGCCAGGAGTATACGAAATAAGGTAGGGGAACTGGCAGCATGGGTTGGTACCTGGGACTTCGATGTTGTGGCCATTTCAGAGACATGGATAGAGCAGGGACAGGAATGGTTGTTGCAGGTTCCGGGGTTTAGGTGTTTTAGTAAGCTCAGAGAAGGGGGCAAAAGAGGGGGAGGTGTGGCGCTGCTAGTCAAGGACAGTATTACGGTGGCGGAAAGGATGCTAGATGGGGACTCTTCTTCTGAGGTAGTATGGGCTGAGGTTAGAAACAGGAAAGGAGAGGTCACCCTGTTGGGAGTTTTCTATAGGCCACCTAATAGTTCTAGGGATGTAGAGGAAAGGATGGCGAAGATGATTCTGGAAAAGAGCGAAAGTAACAGGGTAGTTGTTATGGGAGACTTTAACTTTCCAAATATTGACTGGAAAAGATATAGTTCGAGTACATTAGATGGGTCATTCTTTGTACAATGTGTGCAGGAGGGTTTCCTGACACAATATGTTGACAGGCCAACAAGAGGCGAGGCCACATTGGATTTGGTTTTGGGTAATGAACCAGGCCAGGTGTTAGATCTGGAGGTAGGTGAGCACTTTGGAAACAGTGACCACAATTCGGTGACCTTTACGTTAGTGATGGAAAGGGATAAGTATACCCCGCAGGGCAAGAGTTATAGCTGGGGGAAGGGTAATTATGATGCCATTAGACATGACTTAGGATGTGTTGGTTGGAGAAGTAGGCTGCAAGGGTTGGGCACACTGGATATGTGGAGCTTGTTCAAGGAACAGCTATTGCATGTTCTTGATAAGTACGTACCAGTCAGGCAGGGAGGAAGGGGTCGAGCGAGGGAACCATGGTTTACCAAAGAAGTGGAATCTCTTGTTAAGTGGAAGAAGGAGGCCTATGTGAAGATGAGGCGTGAAGTTTCAGTTGGGGCGCTTGATAGTTACAAGGAAGCGAGGAAGGATCTAAAGAGAGAGCTGAGACGAGCAAGGAGGGGACATGAGAAGTCTTTGGCAGGTAGGATCAAGGAAAACCCAAAAGCTTTCTATAGGTATGTCAGGAATAAAAGAATGACTAGGGTAAGAGTAGGGCCAGTCAAGGACAGTGGTGGGAAGTTGTGTGTGGAGGCTGAGGAGATAAGCGAGATACTAAATGAATACTTTTCGTCAGTATTCACTCAAGAAAAAGATAATATTGTGGAGGAGAATGCTGAGACCCAGGCTATTAGAATAGATGGCATTGAGGTGCGTAGGGAAGAAGTGTTGGCAATTCTGGACAAGGTGAAAATAGATAAGTCCCCGGGGCCGGATGGGATTTATCCTAGGATTCTCTGGGAAGCCAGGGAAGAGATTGCTGAGCCTTTGGCTTTGATTTTTAGGTCATCATTGGCTACAGGAATAGTGCCAGAGGACTGGAGGATAGCAAATGTGGTCCCTTTGTTCAAGAAGGGGAGTAGAGATAACCCCGGTAACTATAGGCCGGTGAGCCTAACGTCTGTGGTGGGTAAGGTCTTGGAGAGGATTATAAAAGATACGATTTATAATCATCTAGATAGGAATAATATGATTAGGGATAGTCAGCATGGTTTTGTGAAGGGTAGGTCATGCCTCACAAACCTTATCGAGTTCTTTGAGAAGGTGACTGAACAGGTAGACGAGGGTAGAGCAGTTGATGTGGTGTATATGGATTTCAGTAAAGCATTTGATAAGGTTCCCCACGGTCGGCTATTGCAGAAAATACGGAGGCTGGGGATTGAGGGTGATTTAGAGATGTGGATCAGAAATTGGCTAGTTGAAAGAAGACAGAGAGTGGTAGTTGATGGGAAATGTTCAGAATGGAGTTCAGTTACGAGTGGCGTACCACAAGGATCTGTTCTGGGGCCGTTGCTGTTTGTCATTTTTATAAATGACCTAGAGGAGGGCGCAGAAGGATGGGTGAGTAAATTTGCAGACGACACTAAAGTCGGTGGAGTTGTAGACAGTGCGGAAGGATGTTGCAGGTTACAGAGGGACATAGATAAGCTGCAGAGCTGGGCTGAGAGGTGGCAAATGGAGTTTAATGTGGAGAAGTGTGAGGTGATTCACTTTGGAAAGAATAACAGAAATGCGGAATATTTGGCTAATGGTAAAATTCTTGGTAGTGTGGATGAGCAGAGGGATCTCGGTGTCCATGTACATAGATCCCTGAAAGTTGCCACCCAGGTTGATAGGGTTGTGAAGAAGGCCTATGGTGTGTTGGCCTTTATTGGTAGAGGGATTGAGTTCCGGAGCCATGAGGTCATGTTGCAGTTGTACAAAACTCTAGTACGGCCGCATTTGGAGTATTGCGTACAGTTCTGGTCGCCTCATTATAGGAAGGACGTGGAAGCCTTGGAACGGGTGCAGAGGAGATTTACCAGGATGTTGCCTGGTATGGAGGGAAAATCTTATGAGGAAAGGCTGATGGACTTGAGGTTGTTTTCGTTAGAGAGAAGAAGGTTAAGAGGTGACTTAATAGAGGCATACAAAATGATAAGAGGGTTAGATAGGGTGGACAGCGAGAGCCTTCTCCCGCGGATGGAGGTGGCTAGCACGAGGGGACATAGCCTTAAATTGAGGGGTAATAGATATAGGACAGAGGTCAGAGGTGGGTTTTTTACGCAAAGAGTGGTGAGGCCGTGGAATGCCCTACCTGCAACAGTAGTGAACTCGCCAACATTGAGGGCATTTAAAAGTTTATTGGATAAGCATATGGATGATAAGGGCATAGTGTAGGTTAGATGGCCTTTAGTTTTTTTCCATGTCGGTGCAACATCGAGGGCCGAAGGGCCTGTACTGCGCTGTATCGTTCTATGTTCTATGTTCCATAGCTGTGGTGTAGTCAGTTGCATCTCGAATTAGCGGAAAGACACTGGAGCAAAGTCTTGAGTACAGGAGTTGCTTTTTCTGAGCCTCCGTCGGGGGAGGGTCCGCTGAAGAGATGTAGGCCTCAAAAACTGCAAAACAGTGAACAAAGTCTTTCCTGGTGTGAGGCGACTGCGGATCCAGCTGCAGACGGTCAGGCTTGATTCTGATGTCCGGAAAATCACACAGCAATAAATTGTGGCGCTAACAATTGCAGTCAAAGACGAGAGACAAGTTCAATCGTGGCTTTATTGCTGTGTGATGCTATTCCTCCGGCTGCAACTGAAGACTAGAGTCTGAGTGACTCGCACGCATATTTGTACACAAGCTCCCTGTGGGCGGAGCTAGCCGGCAGGGGCTTACCGGAGGAACCTGTATTACAGGTACAGCCATACATCCCCCTACTGCAAGTATGCATATCTACAGTGGTTATCACCACACATCCGTCTGGACAATGAATGGCATTGGGCCTGTTTTTGCTATGATAACTGCAGGTTCCAATTTCCCGTTGGCAGCGTAGCTCCGGAGCTCCTTGCTGGCACTCACTTTTCCTTCAGTGAATGCTCTCTTTTTTAGAGTTTTGTTGCCTCCTAGCAGTCTGTGCTTTTTGTCGTTGTTTGATAATCTCTGAAGTATCAGGTGGTATCGAAAGGTTAAACTTTGCTCTTATCTCCCTTTTCAAAATCAGCATTGCTGGTGAACTCTGTGTCGTTGCGTGTGCAGTGTTGTAGTATGATATTGAGAAGATATTCACTCGTCTTGACAATGTGTCTTGATCTTTTGATGCTTTAATTGAGTGTTTAAGTGGCTGTACTAAATGCTTGGCCAATCCATTTGTTGACTTTATGTGCCATATACCATTTCCTTTGAAGTAGTCTTCAAACTCCTTGGAAGTGAACTGAATTCCATTTTCAATGATGACTTGCTCTGGTCTTGCAAATATTTTGTGCGCTATTTTTGCACCGCGTTGCAGCAGGCACCAATCCTGTTGCACTGGAAGCATTGCGGGTGAGGCCCAAAATGGGCACGAAGCACTCGACGCATGACGCCTGGCATGGTAATTATATTTAAATGAGCGATTAGGCTCATTTAAATATGCGCGGCAAGTTTGAGGCAGCATTTTCCCGGCTCCTGTGATTCAGCGGCCGCTCTGCCTATTAGTACTCGTCTCCGCAAGCGGAGTGATGGCCACTCCTGGGGTCTCTGAGGGCATTGGAACTCTCTGGGTGGTTGGGGTTAGGGCAGGGCAGTACCCTCGCACTCCCCTTGGCACCTGGTCACCCTGGCAATGCCAACCTGGCACTCTGGCACGTGTCATGGGTGCTGCCCAGGTACCAGGTTGGCACTGCCAAGTGTCCGGGCCTGAGGGGGCCAAGCCTATGATAGGGGAGGTGAAGGGGGGTCCATAATGCATCCTTTCAGTGGTACAACCTCTTTTGTGTACGTCCATAGGATAACATTTGATGGTTTTTAATGGAAAGTGTTCTATCATCTGGTTATAGATTGTCTCTGGTATCAGAGATACAATCACACTCATAACCACGTCCATTTTGACTTTGTTATCATGAAGTTTTGGGAATGCCCAGAAACGTTGTTGATCGGCCTGTACTGACAAGATGCCTCATTTCAACTCTTGAAATTGTTCAGGTGCATCGTATGCCAAGAGGTCTTGAACTTAGTCTATCAGCTTGTAGGCTAAAATATTTTCTTCCCCTTACACATCTTAGATGTTGGTGAAGTTTTCCGTGACCAACATGCTTTGGCAATATGGCTCTTTTTGCCATAGTTCTTGCACTTATTTTCTCTACTCCAGCATTCCCCTGCTGAATGTCCGACTTGTGCACACCGATTACATGGTTGTAAACTTGCACACTTGTTTTTGGCAGTCTCCACATTGTGAACCTTCACTCCAGCTCCTATCTGTGAGCCTCTTTTGCGGCTAGCTCCATTGACGTGGAAATTTTTATAACTGATTTGAGAGTTAAGTCGCTTAAAGTGAGCAGCTTCCTCAGAATAGCTTTGTAGTGGTGTCCACATACCAGCCCATCTAGTGTTGGACCAAACTCAAGGTATTTTGCGAACATTCTTAAAGTTGCCAAGAATTGTAAGATGCTTTCACTTTCATCCTGGCTACGGGAACTGAAACCTTTCTTCAATTAGAAATGGTATTGATGAGAAAGCCCTTCTAAAATCATCATCAATTCTTTGTAGGTCTTATCTTCTGGCTTTGCTGGAAGGACTTTTTTCAGTAGCAAAAATGTTTTACACCCTACTGAACTGAGAAATGTTGCAACCTTTAGGTCCTCCGATGTTTGAGTAGCTACGAGATAAAGTTGAAATTTCTGTTCATGGGAGTTCCAATTCTCATCGTCGTCATCAAAATGCATGCAGGGCGTCACCTTTTCCCGCCATTTCAAATACCGACTCCATTCTTCAACCTTCCTCCCTTTTGTTTCTTTTTTATATATGAAACACAAAGGTCTCCTTATCCACAATGCAAAATAATATTTTTTTTTCTTTTACCTGGACTTTGGTTTGTCTTATTTGAATAGCAGCTCCCACAGAATCAGAAAGACATTTGAATCCCCGTATCGGAGCCCGTTTCTCTCTGTGTGCAGTCCCCGCAACCTAAAGTCTACCCATTTCCAACGGCAAGCAAGTTTTTGAAACATTTGTTCTGCTTATTCATGGTTGTGCTTCGTTTAGTTTTCAAACTTTTCTGCATCGGCATTCCTTCCATCAACGGGGCTGGTTTAGCACAAGGCTAAATAGCAGGCCAACAGCGCGGATTCAATTCCCGTCCCAGCCTCCCTGAACACCAGGATGTGGCGACGAGGGGCTTTTCACAGTAACTTCATTTGAAGCCTACTTGTGACAATAAGCGATTTTCATTTCATTTCAACGTTTGAATCCAGTCCCGACAATCTTCTCCTCCACTCTCATTGCAATTTTCACTTTCTTTGTCGACAATTTTAGTGCCTCACCAATTTTCTCTTGTCTCAATCCTTGTCGTCACTTTTCTCTTGCCTCGATCCTCGTCGCCAGTGTTCTCTTTTGTTATGATCTCACTGTGCAGCAAAGAGGAAAGGTACGGAGGTGCCACACACTGGAGTATCTTCCAAACATAATGCTAGATTTATTCAGAAAGTTTTGCTCATACAATACTAAGATGGAGAACTAAAGCCCATGCAAACACTCTGCTGGCGTTACGAGAGACCACATGACGTTCCACTAGCAGGGATGCATTACATAAATACATAACGCATTAACTATGCGCTGTCTCTTCATAGACGTTACCTGACTTGTTGAGTATTTACAGCATTTTCTCTTTCGATTTCAGAGTTCCAGAATTCTCAGTACCTTGTCCTTGCAGGAGATGGAGAATTTATTTTATGCAGCAAATTGTTATGATCTAGAATTTGATGGCTGAAAGAGTGTTGGAACCAGAGTCAGTGGTAAGTTGCAAAAAATAGCTGGATCTATTCATGAAAAGAAATTTTTAATATTTGCAAGGCTCAGTAGTTAGAACCATAAAAAAGTTACAGCACAGGAGGCCATCTCATCCATGCCAGCCCGAAGTCACTTTCACATCCCACCTTCCTGCACCCAGTCCACAATCCTGTATCTTACAGCACTTGAGGTGCAGACCCAGGTAGTTTTCAAAAGAGTTTATGGTCTCTGCCTCCACCACCAACTGGGGCAGCGAATTCCAGACTCCCACTACCCTCTGCATAAAACAAGTTATTCCTCGTGACCCCTCAACACCTTCTGCCACTTGCCTTGAATCTATGTCTCCTGGTTCTAGAATTCTCCATCAAGGGAAACAATTTTATCCTGTCCACTCCAACTCTCCCCCCACATAATTTTGTAAACCTCAATTAAGTCACTCCTCAGCCTTCTTGTTCACAGGAAAATAACCCCACCCTATTCAATCTCTCCGTAGCAACACTTTTCTAGTCCTGGCAACATTTTTGTAAACTTCCTCCGCACTCTCACCAGAGTATTATGTCCATCCTGGAATGTGGTGACTAGACCTTCACACAATACTCCAGTTGTGGTCTCACCAGTGTTTTATACAATTCCGAAACCGAAACACATTAAAGAAGCCATCCCCTATGGACAAGCCCTCCGTATACACAGGATCTGCTCAGACAAGGAGGAGCGCAACAGACACCTACAGATGCTGAAAGATGCCCTCGTACGAACAGGATATGGCGCTCGACTCATTGATCGACAGTTCCACCGCGCCACAGCAAAAAAACCGCACCGACCTCCTCAGAAGACAAACACGGGACACCACTGACAGAGTACCCTTCGTCGTCCAGTACTTTCCTGGGGCGGAGAAACTACGACATCTTCTTCGCAGCCTCCAACACATCATCAGCGAGGATGGACATCTTGCCAAGGTCATCCCCACACCCCCACTACTGGCCTTCAAACAACCGCGCAACCTCAAACAAACCATTGTTTGCAGCAAATTACCCAGCCTTCAGAACAGCAACCACAACACCACAAAACCCTGCCAGGGTAATCTCTGCAAGACATGCCAGATCATCGACATGGACACCACCATTACACGTGGAAACACCACCCACCAGGTACGCGGCGCATACTCGTGCGACTCGACCAATGTAGTCTACCTCATACGCTGCAGGAAAGGATGTCCCGAAGCGTGGTACATTGGCGAGACCATGCAGACACTGCGACAACGAATAAACGGGCATCGTGCGACTATCAACAGGCAGGACTGTTCCCTTCCAGTTGGGGAACACTTCAGCAGTCAAGGACATTCAGCCTCTGATCTCCGGGTCAGCATTCTACAAGGAGGCCTTCAGGAGACGCGACAACGCAAAATTGCTGAGCAAAAACTTATAGCTAAGTTCCGCACGCATGAATGCGGACTCAACCGGGATCTGGGATTCATGTCGCATTACATTCGGCCCCCACCAACAAGCCTGGACTTGCAGAGGCCTACCGACTGAACTGGCTTGGGACAATTCACACCTCTTTAACCTGGAGTTACCTCTCTCTCTGCATCTTTGATGATTTGATTGCCTGCAGGTGCTCGCATTCCGGGGCATCTCTGACTGTGTCTATATAAACATTTCTGGAACAAGCCTTTCCATTCACCTGAAGAAGGAGCCGTGCTCCGAAAGCTCGTGTTTGAAACAAACCTGTTGGACTTTAACCTGGTGTTGTAAGACTTCTTACTGTGCTCACCCCAGTCCAACGCCGGCATCTCCACATCATGGTTATACAATTCCAACATTATATCCTTACTTTTATATTATATATCTCTGTCAATGAAGAAGAACATTCCATATGCTTGCTTTACAACCTTGTCAATTTATAACCTTGCTGACTTTAGAGTTCTGTGTACTTGTATTCCAAGATCTCTCACTTCATCTCCTCTCTTAGTATATTGTGTACTCCCTACAACTATTCAACCTCCCCAAATACATGGCGTCATGCTCCTCTTTGTTAAATTCCATCTGTCACTTTATCGCCCACTACACAGCACGGGGCAGCACGGTAGCATGGTGGTTAGCATAAATGCTTCACAGCTCCAGGGTCCCAGGTTCGGTTCCCGGCTGGGACACTGTCTGTGCGGAGTCTGCACGTCCTCCCCGTGTGTGCGTGGGTTTCCTCCGGGTGCTCCGGTTTCCTCCCACAGTCCAAAGATGTGCGGGTTAGGTGGATTGGCCATGCTAAATTGCCCGTAGTGTCCTAAAAGTAAGGTTAAGGGGGGGTTGTTGGGTTACGGGTATAGGGTGGATACGTGGGTTTGAGTAGGGTGATCATTGCTCGGCACAACATCGAGGGCCAAAGGGCCTGTTCTGTGCTGTACTGTTCTATTCTATTCTATACACCAACCCAGCTATCTAATTTGGAGATCATAGCTATCCTCTACACTGTCATCTGGAAATTTCCCAATCGTGCCCCCACATTCACGTCCCAATCGTCAATATATAAGACAACAGGAAGGGTCCCAACACCGAACCCTGTGGAACACCACTTGAAACAACTTTCCATTTGCAAGGACAGCCGTCGACCATTACCCTTTGTTTCCTGTTACCAAATCAACTGTTTATCCACTTTGCCCTGTATCCCATGTACTTTTACTTTATTGACCAATCTGCCATTTGACCTTGTAAAACGCCTTGCTAAAATCCATGCATACAACATCCACCGCACTACCTTCATCAACCCTTCTTGTCACTTCATCAAAGAATTCAATCAAATTTGTGAGGCAAGACCTTCCTTGAACAAATCCATGCTGACTATCGTTGACTAGTCCATGCCTTTCTATGTGACAGATAATCCTATTTCTCAGGATTGATTCTACATCAATGGCTCCGATGTGGAGATGGTTGATAGCTTTAAGTTCCTGGGGGTCACCATCACCACTGGTCCTGGTCCACTCACGGTGATGCAACAGTCAAGGAAGCCCAACAACGTCTTGATTTCCTACGCTAAAGAAATTCGGCATGTCTGCATCGACTCTCACAAACTGCTACAGATGTGCAATAGAGAGCATCCTATCCAGCTGCATCACAGCCTGGTATGGCAACTGGTCGGCCCAAGATTGCAAGAAACTACAGAGTGTGGTGATCTGAGCCCAACGGATCAAACAAGCTTGCCACCCCCATATTGATTCTGTCTAATCCTCCCGCTGCCTCAGGAAGGCAGGCAGCACTGTCAGAGACCCCTCATACTCAGACTTTGCCCTCTTCCAGAACCTTCCATCAGGCAAAAATTACAGAAGTCTGAAGACCCGCACATCCAGGCACAGGAACAGCTTCTTCCCCACAGCTACTAGACTCCTCAACAACTCCCCCTCAGACTGATCTTTTGCCTGTAAGGATACTATTCACGACTCTCTTGTTTGGCCTTGCTACACACTGTAACCAATCACTATTTGTTGATGCACCACTGTCAATGTACTCTGTCGATTATTCTTTTGACTATTATGTACGTACTGTGTACGTCCCCTTGGCCACAGAAAAATACTTTTCACTGTACATGTGACAATAAATATCAATCAATCAACTAATTTGTACACCACTGACGTAAGACTAACTGGCCTATAATTGTTTGGTGTTTCCTTCAATCGGGGGGAGTGCATACAACTGGAAACCCCATTGATAGCAGCGGGTCCAGAAGATCCCACTAAAGCCAGGTTGAGAAAGCGGGGCCTTCGTGAATAACCTCAGTCGGTACGCTCACTGGAGACAGTGGTGCTCACCTTGTTCCTTTCTCTTGGAGGTCATGGCGCCTGGTTCCCGTTTTTAAAAAGCTGTCGCAATTCACGCCAGCGTGATGTCAGGTCTGGTGGGTGGGAAGATTCGATGTTAACCACGCTAAGTACATGTTAATGGGTTCACATTCATGCAAATTAGATTTGCATCCTTCCAAAAGGTTTGCAACAGCAGAAGGTGGACAGTTTCAAGGAGAGAGTTCTTTAACATCATAAATTGATTTAACTACGTGAACAACTATTTCCTCATGAGGGAATGTAATCTCAAAATAACCTGCACCTCAACTCTATTAAAACACCCTTACTCCAAATTCCCTGCAACACCCCCATGAATAATTATCCGTTAATTTTGATCTTGAAAATTTCAATTTACCGAGCACCCTGGGGTTTTTGGAAAGAAAATTCCAGAATTCCAGATTTCCACCATTTGGATACCTAAGACAACAATAAAAAAAAGCTTCTAAAGAGGTAAAAAATGAAAGAGAATAGGAATCAAATAAATATCAGAAATTTTCAGAGTTCCAGCTCTTATTCCAATAACTGGATTCGCAGCAAATTGGTCATTAATTTAATTTAATTTAATTTAATTTGATTTAATTTAATTTAATAACCAACTGAAGAAAATTTGTAAGTATCTTGTTAATTTTAAGCATTGTCAAGAGACAAATAAATTGCAGCTATTTTAGTTTTTTTTTACCTCGGGCTATTTGTCAGAAGCAACCACAAGCATAAACTGCAATGAAAAGGAATCTCAGTTGAACTGTTCTGACAGTTGATAATAAACTCAGACCTTTACAATATGCACATTTGCAAACGGGTGCACAATGCACTCTTTTGCTGAACTATCCACTGACTGACATGCGCCGTCTCTGGTAAAATGACCTGGTGTTTCAGCGCAGCTTTTCTCCTCACTGAAAATAGACATGAGAAATTATCACAGAGCTTTCATCAGAGGATCACAGCAGCATGAAGTTTCAAATGTAACCAACGAAGAAGACATCCCTGTGATTATGATGAGTCAACAAATGTTTCAAACGGTCGATTTAATTTGACAAGAAGTCAAACACCCATTTTGTGAATGATTTCCTCACTTTCTTTCACCTTTTCCCATTTCTTGACTCCACTTGACATTTCTCTCCTATCTTCACCCATTTCTGCCGCCTAATCAGGGCACTCCTCTCTCGGCTGCTTTGCCTCTTATTCCTCCGACGTCAATCCATCACTGCTCCTCTGCCCTCCGACTGTCCCTGCTTCTGTGAAGCCTCTGTGAAAGGCACATCAAAGCAGCTGTACATGGTGGCGATACCTTGCCTCATTGAAATATCTTGGCCTGGATATCTACCATACGCCAACCCGCAAAACAACTACAGCCATTGGCTTTATCACCATGCCACATCCCATTTTCTAATCTTACTACTCTGCTCTTTTTCCTCCTTTAACCTTGTTAATGGTATGTTACTTGTGTTGTTAAGATACTATATGGTATGTGTATATTTTTCTGCCAATATGTATATATTCTGTGTAGGTAACAGTAAACTGTGTCTGTGTGGATTAATCAAAGATGAGATTGTTGGAGTCAGATTGTCTGCAGAATCTAAGGGATGAAAGACTAAAGGTCTCATCTTCTTGCATTTTATATTGAGGCCTTATGGTGAGTCTTAACTTACAAGGAAACAGAGCAGATCTGAAATTTGCATTGGGGGATAGGTTTTGAAATTGATTTGTAGCTGTTGCAGTTCAAAGGAGTTCACAGATCAAAAAGAACATTTGCATTTTACAGGAGATTTGCAGGTAAACGGGACAGGTGTTTTATATTTTATTGACCCAAAATGGAAGTGAAATAGGAAGGTTTTAATATTTATTCAAAGGGATATTTAACGGCAATGCAGAACTGAGATGAAAGTGGTAAAAAGGTATTTATGAAAACGGTTTTCAGCTGGAGTTAGTCGCTTCAGGATGGGAGGAGCGGGGGAATGGCCCACTGAAACCCAACTCCTGTGTCATGGAGCTGAAAAGCTGTGAAAGCTGTGAAGCTGCACCAGGAGAACATTTACCCTGAGAAACTTTTTTTCTAATCACCCTTTGGAAGAACCGTATCAGCGAGGACTTATTCTGGGAAGTTACGGATTGTCCTTCTGTTTGAAGTGAAAGCAATTTCTCAGTTTGTGTAATACTTACTAGATTTTATGTTGAATCTATAAGACCTTGTGCAAAAAAGATAGTTTTATTGAAGACCTTTGATAAAGCATTTTGGGGGTTATTTTTGAGGCATCTTTCCAAATGTGTACCTTTTTTCTTGTGCGTTTAAGTTTCATCTTTAGAATAGAATAGAATAGAAACCATAGAATAGAATTCCTACTGTGCAGAAGGAGGCCATTCGGGCCATCAAACCTGCACTAACCCTCTGAAAGAGTACCATACCTAAGCCTACTCCCCTGTCCTATCACCTGTAACCCCACCTAACCTGCACAGCTTTGGACACTAAGGGACAATTTAGCATGGTCAATCCACTAACCTGCACACATCTTTGAACTGTGGGAGGAAATCGGAGCACATGGAAGAAACCCACGCAGACATAGGGAGAACATGCAAAAGTCACACAGACAGTCGCCCAATATTGGAATCGAACCCGGGACCCTGCCGTTGTGAGGCACCAGTGCAAACCACTGGGCCACTGTGCTTTCTTTTAATCTACATTTTAAATCTTCACATTTTAAAAGTTATCATTGGAGTCCTGTGCTTTTGTGTTCGGTAGTTTTCTCTCCTCTTTTCTCCAATTTTAAAAAATTCCGATCATCCGAGACAGATTTGTAGATGAGATCTGACTTGCTCAGCATTAACATCAGCTGTGGTGTAAAGTACTTTCAGCACATAGAAAAGATGGGAATCGCGGGGGTCAGGGTGCATCATCATTCCGAAGAATTAGATTTTAATTTGAATCAGTTAAGTTTCCTTTTGACATGCTATTTTTGTTGCAGTGTCCCATCATGGGCTGATATCCCTGTCATTTTTGTCTCATTTATTGATGACTGTTTTCTTCAAAAGAGCATAAAAGAGAGAATGTTCCAAGACTGGTGAGCACCCCAAAACCATATTTTGTTTTGATTCAATAAATCTCCTTTAAGATTTTTGTCTCTTGTTACAGTGTCTCTTAAGTAGCTGTTTGCTGTTTTGTTAATTTGATCTTACTCAGAAGATTATAAATGGGGGACAGCTGGGACACTGGAGGGGAGAGGAGAACTATGAGACTGAACAAAGTCAATAAACGCTTTCAATGAAGAAAAGCTTTATGCCTTGGTGCAAAAGACGAGGAAAAAGCATTTGCAACAATTTTCAGCCATAAGTGCCAAGTGGATGATACTCCTCCTGAGGAAGTCTCCAGTGTCACGAATGTCAAATTTCAGCCAATTTGAGTCACTCCAGGTGTTGTCAAGAAACGCCTGAAGGCACTGGATACTACTGCAAAGGCTATGGGACCTGACAACATTCCGCTCAGACTTGTGCTCCAGAACAAACCGCACCCCTAGCCGATCTTGCAGAATAGCTACAACACCGGCATTTACCCAGCATGTCAAATTGCGCAGGTATTTCTGCAGATCAAATGCACCTGGCCAATTACCGCCTCTTCAGTCCACTCTCAAGCATCAGCAAAATGATGGAAAGTGTCATCAATTGTGCCATCAAACAGCACGTCCACAGCAATAATCTGCTTACTGACAGTCAGTTTGGGTTCTGCCAGTGTTACTCAACTCCTGCCCTTGTTGCAGTCTTGGTCCAAACATAGATCAAGAGCTGAACTCAAGAGGTGAAGCTAGAGTTACTGCCCCTCCCTGACATCACGGAAACTCAATGCGGCATCAGGGACCCCTAGCAAAACTGAAGTCAATGGGAATCAGGAGGAAAACCCTCCAGTTGGTGGAGTTATACCTAGCACAAAAGGAAGATAGTTTTGGAGGTCAATCATCGCAGGGTTGTGTCCTCAGCCCAACTACCTTCAGCTATTTCATTAATGACCGTACCTCCATCATAAGGTCAGAAGTGGTGATGTTTGTGCAAGATTACACAATGATTAGCAACGTTCACGACTCGTCAGATACTGAAACAGTCCATGTCCAAATGGAGCAAGACCTAGACAAGATGCAGGCTTGGGTTTGTGTAATGAACTCCAATTGGCTTTATTGGTTGGCCAATTGGAGTATGAGCTCCCTCAATAATAGCTCATTGAGGGGGCCCATATAATCACCTGTGTAGGCTTTATGAGCAGTCTTAAGTTGACTGGACTGCTAGCAGCACTGTTTGTAGCTGCTCCTGTAATATCGTTATTGTAAATAAATATTGGTGTGGTGACGGAACTCCTGCCTCCCGTGGATTACTACAGTTTGTAAGTGGGAAGTAAAATTCACCCCTTGCAAGTGCCAGGCAATGACCATCTCCAACAAGAGAGAAACCAACCATCGCCCCTTGACTTTAGATGGCATTACCATCACTGAATCTCCCACTATAAACATCCTGGGAAGAGGGTGGTTACTGTGGTGAATGTAATATGTATATATATATGATAATTCACACTGTCTTTGTAAGCGCAGTAGCGTTATCCTACCACTAGGGGGAGTAGCTCTGGGAGTACTCAGGAACTTGTACTGGGCTCCACCCTTGGCTCTGCCCACGACTCCTCCCTGTTGCAGCTGTATAAATACCCTTGTCCAGAGTCAGCCTGAGTTCACTAAGAGTTCATCAACGGGTAACAGGCTGGCTCTGAAGTAAGTCTATTAAAGCCTAGATTCATATCGGAAACACGTGTCTGGTGAATTGATGGTTCCATCAGTTACCATTAACCAGAAACTGAACTAGGCTCACCACATAAATACTGTGCCGATAACAGCAGATTGGAAGATGGGAATTCTGTGGATAATAACTCAATTCCTGAATCCCCACCACCTACAAGGCACAAGTCAGGAATGTGATGGAATACTCTCCAATTCCCTGCATGAGTGCAGCTCCAACAAAGCTCAGAAGCTGTCAAAGCAGCCCGCTTGATTGGCAGTCCATCCACCACGGGCATCATTCAGTCCCTCCACCCCGACGCACAATGGCAGCTGTGTGTATCATCTACAATATGCACTGTAGAACCCCACCAAGGCTCTTTTGATGGCACTTTCCAAATCTGCAACCTCCGATACCAAAACGGACAAGGGGAGCAGATGCATGGAAACAGTGCCACCTACAGGTTTCCACCCACATCACACATCATCCTGACTTGGAAATATACCATTCTTCCTTCACTTGTCGCTGGGCCAATTTCCTGGAACTTCCTTCCTAACAGTACTGTGGATGTTCCAGCATTTACTGCGGTGGTTCAAGGGCCTATCTTCCTCCTTCACCTGGAATTACCTGTCCCCCCTCTCTGATTTGGGATCTTCTCCCTGTATCCTTCCGTGTTCTGCTCCCTGGGACACATTCTTACAATGGTGCTCCCTTCCAAATCAGAAGACCTACCTCTTCACACTGTTCTCTCTCTCTTTGCACAGACGCACACGACCAATCCTTGACCAAACTGTGCTTGTGCGGCCATTTCTTGGTTGGCGCATGTGCAGGGGGTCAAGCTATGAACCACAGGTAAGTATTTGAGTTTCTTTACACCATTGTGAGCAGGATATTCGTAAGTAAATGCTGCTGTTTGTTGCCGATGTAGAGTAGATAACTACCAGTGCTGTAGTTGTTTGAATAGCTTGGTGAGGGATGAATGGTAAACATCAACATTTTTTTAAAAAACAATTTGAGTACCCAATTCATTTTTTTTTCCATTTATAGGGTCAATTTAGCATGGCCAATCCACCTGATGAGCCATCAATCGAACGCGAGACGAGTGCTGTACAAAAGTTAGGCTTTAATAAGCTAGAAGTTAGCCCTGCGGTCGACTACAGTAAATGGACGACCGCCGGGCGTTCTGGGTATTTATACCTCGCTCTGAGGCGGGGTTAACTCAGCCTCTCGACCAATCGGGGAGCCGTCACATGACTGGTCTCAACCAATCGGTCGAAAGGCACATGACCGACCAGGGCCAATGGTAAGCCAGTGTTCTGCACCAATGGCAGACAGCTATGCAAATCATACCACCACACCACCTACCCTGCACATCTTTGGGGATGAGACCCACGCAGACACGGGGAGAATGTGCAAACTCCATACGGACAGTGACCCGGGGCCGGGACTGCACCCTGGTTCTCGATGCCGTGAGGCAGCAGTGCTAACCACTGCACCACCATGCCACCCTCAATAGGTTTTTGATATTTCTCTATTGACTTTTTTTTGCAAGGCACATAGATTTGGGTCCAATTATTCTGCTCATGTAACCTCCAAAGTAAAAATACTGCATAATTTCTCAGTTTTAATCAAGCAGGATTCCACAGTAACTGTTCATCCCCATATCCTCACTCTGCAGACCGGACCGTTCCTTTGCATGGCCAACGTTTACTTTGTCTGTGCAGCTTAGAGACAACAAAGTTTCATGAATTATTTGTTGGCCTCCATCTACATTTACCCCAAAAGCCTTGACTTGCCAACTGTCTTCTTGACCAAGTGTCAATTACACTGGCTGGGAATCTACTCTATCTGCCAACAACAATTTATCATCTCAATACCACTATGGTCATCTCTAGTCTTCTCAGAACCAGTTTCCTTTATTTTTCTGTTCTCAGTCCAAATTAAATATCCTAATTCCAGAGAAAGTATCTCTCCTGTCCAACACTGCAAAGACCTGGATCATGTTCCCTCTCAATCCACTTTCCTTTAAGACAACCCTACTCAGAAATCAGATGTTAAAGTTCCAGCTGCAAGCCAAGTTAAACAATTTTTTAAAAATTCATTCCTGGGATGTGAATTGACAACACTGGCATTTATTGTCTATCCCGAGTTGCATTAAAGGGCTGCTGGATGCCTTCTTGAAGCTGTTTCACTAAGTGAGTCAGCCCAAAACCCAGTTGAGTGTCAACCACCTTGACTGAATGACAAACTGGCACATTCCAACAATTAAATAATAATGTTGCATTCAAACAGGCTGTCTGGCCCAACAATGCATTAATTCATTCAGCAATAGGTTCTGCAATTTATGGATCTGGCACTTCCATTGAGAAGACCCGACTGTTAGGTGAGTGCAAAGGTTCTCCAAAATTATGAACAGAAACTTCTCATGACTAGCTAAACATGCTGCACAAGCCTTTCCCCTCCACTTGCATCACTCTGACTCTTCCACGCAAAATTAAAATCCTCATGAGTAATGCAGATAATGTACTTCTACAATAATATTACTGGCTGATGGAAACCAAAAATTTTACTTTTATTAATGTCTGAATATTATGTGAAAACCTATAAAGGATTTCATCCCATAAAAGCAGGCTCTGTAAATGTCAGTATTAAATCAATACCATGATTTACAGTCCATATTCAGCATTATTGAAAGGCCAATTATGCCTGATCACACCGCCCCCATATAAAGCATTTCGTTCTCAAGACCCACAATATTTAAAATCATCCTGCCATAGTTTGAAACACCCCTTTTCAAAAGGCTGTACTTTGGTTCGCAAAGGGTAAATGGAACAATACCATTTGCTAACTTTAGGAAGCTGGAGTTGGCTGCTTCTAGATTTTGCTGGTTTTCAAACATTTGATGACATTTCTAAAATAACGATGCCAAAGGGGTGTCAGGCAGTGAACAGAAGGAGAAGGCTATACCACGTAGGTGGAAGGAAATCCAATTAGTTATGCAGCATGAATGTGTCTGTGTGGGAGTAGGTGTGTGGGGTGGAGGAGGGAGTTCCTGGCTCATCCCAATGACAAATCATTAGAACACGAATTAACTAGCCATCACCTTGGGAACAAGATAAAGGGCTTCCCTGAGTAATGACTTACTCCTAAACACAGCTTACTTTAAGGCTGTGAAATCATCATCCAAAAATTAACACAAGGGAACACTATGACTAACCAGCAAGTACAGTGTGTTTGTGAAAGTTCTGAATGCTTAAAATAAATTCTACTTATCTCTCACAGCATTATTCATGAAAATATTGGAGCCTGAAGTCTTATTTCTAAAGTTTATTGCAGCTTGTTTGATTGTCCAGTGCTGCTGATCTGACACCATGGTATCCTTCATGTTTGGGAATCAGCACAACCCAAGTTTCAAGGTGAATATCACTTGATACACCTTTCACAAACTCCTGTTTTAGTTCGACCAAAGTACCCTTCTGAACCCAATCAATTATTTATTGATCATTCTCATTTCTAAGACCACAATGGATCACTGCTTCACTGCGAGAGAGGGACTTTTTAGCATGCTAACCACCTGATTGGAAAATGAGCAAATATCCTTGTTGAATGTTCTGCACTCACAATCGGCTCTGCAAAATTTCCCAACCTGCACTGCTTCAGAACAGGGTCAAGAAAGTAGGCAGGAAAGCAATCCTTAAGCCTAAAAATGGGTTAAACAGCTGATTTCCCGCAACAAAACAACATTCAACAAGGATATTTGCTCATTTTCCAATCAGGTGGTTAGCTTGCTAAAGGGTCCCTCTCTCGCTATGAAGCAGTAATCCATTGTGGTCCAGACTCAGACACAACATTTCCTAAAACTGGTTCAAGTGTCCAAACAGAGCAGGAATGGGAACCTGACTGAGTTACACTGGCAAACAAACAGCAAGGAAGGAGGGAACAGACTGGGAACAAAGCAGGATTAGAAAATGTAACTCCATTTAAAAAGGGAGATAGAGGGAAAACAGGAATTATAGACCAGTCAGCCTGACATCAGTAGTGGGGAAAGTTCCAGAATCCATTAGCAATGGAATCCATGAGAACACAGCATTTAGAAAACAGTGGCAGGATTGGACAGAGTCAGCATGGATTTATAAAGGGGAAGCAATGCCTGACAAATCTCCTGGATTCTTCAAGGTTGTGACAAGAAGTGTTGATGAGAGGGAGCCAGTGGAAGTAGTTTATTTGGACTACCAGAAGGCTTTCTGCAAAGTCTAACATTAAGAGATTAGTGGCGGCACGGTAGCACAATGGTTAGCACTGTTGCTTCACAGCGCCAGAGTCCCGGGTTCGATTCCCGCTTGGGTCACTGTCTGTACGGAGTCTGGACATTCTCCCCGTGTCTGCGTGGGTTTCCTCCGGGTGCTCCGGTTTCCTCCCACAAGTCCCGAACGCCGTGCTGTTAGGTAATTTGGACATTCTGAATTCTCCCTCTGTGTACCCGAACAGGCGCCGGAATGTGGCGACTAGGGGCTTTTCACAGTAACTTCATTGCAGTGTTAATGTAAGCCTATTTGAAATTAAAAATGAAAATCGCTTATTGTCACGAGTAGGCTTCAATGAAGTTACTGTGAAAAGCCCCTAGTCGCCACATTCTGGCGCCTGTCCGGGGAGGTTATTAAAAAAATTAAAGTCCATGGGATTAGGGGTAGTGTATTGAGATGGATAGAAAACTGGTTGGCAGACAGGAAACAAAGAGTAGGAATTAACGGGTCTTTTTCCTTTTTACTATGAAATCACACAATTACCGCACGCGGTGGATAGAACATAGAACAGTACAGCACAGTGCAGGCCTTTCAGCCCACAATGTTGTGCCGACCATTTATCCTAATTTAAGAACAACCTAACCTCCACCCCTTCAATTTACTGCTGTCCATGTGCCTGTCTAAGAGTCGTTTAAATGTCCCTAATGACTCTGATTCCACCACCTCTGCTGGCAGGGCATTCCACGCACCCACCACTCTCTCTGTAAAGAACCTACCTCTGACATCTCCCTTCTACCTTCCTCCAATCACCTGAAAATTATGTCCCCTCGTGACAGCCATTTCCACCCTGTGGAAAAGTCTCTGGCTATCCACTCTATCCATGCCTCTCATCACCTTCTACACCTCTATCAAGTCACCTCTCTGCCTTCTTCACTCCAGTGAGAAAAGCCCTCGCTCCCTCAACCTTTCTTCATAAGACATGCCCTCCAGTCCAGGCAGCATCCTGGTAAATCTCCTCTGTCCCCTCTCCAAAGCATCCACATCCTTCCTATAATGAGGATACCAGAACTGGACACAATATTCCAAGTGTGGTCTAACCAGGGTTTTATAAAGCTGCAGCAAAACCTCGCGGCTCTTAAACTCAATCCCCCTGTTAATGAAAGCTAACACACCATATGCCTTCTTAACAACCCTATCAACCTGGGTGGCAAGTTTGAGGGATCTATGTACATGGACCCCAAGATCCCTCTGTTCCTCCACATTTCCAAGAATCCTGCCTTTAACCCTGTATTCAGCATTCAAGTTCGACCTTCCAAAATGAATCACTTCACATTTATCGAGGTTGAACTCCATCTGCCACTTCTCAGCCCAGCTCTGCATCCTGTCAATGTACTGTTGTAACCTGTGTTATGGGCCAAGGTTTAGAGAACCCCAAAGTGTATCAAGGAGTTCACCTGACCCACAACTTTCAATAGATTGTGGTATGGGGAGCACACGGCCCACTCTACAGGTGTGGTACAGCAGAAATGGAAAAGTATTTTTTAAAAGCAAAAAATGTTTATTCTATGAACTCAAGTTAACCTTTTTAAAACATACAGTGAACATCTTAGCAACCATCAATTCAAATACAGCCCCCAAAGAATACAACACTAAGTAATGTTTAAGCTGTCCTTTTAACATCCATAAGGCCTAAAAAAAATCTTTAAAACAGAAAGACATCAGGCTTAACTTTACTACTGAGAACAGTTACCACGTTGAAATTAGCAAATGAACATGGATAAGCTTGCAGAGATTCACACACATCCTGCTGTGATTGCAGCTTCTCCAAAATTAAAATGAAACCAAACCCACCCTGCAGCCAAAGTCTAAAGCGCAAGTAAAAAGCTGACAGACAGCCCAGCTCCACCCACTCTCTGACATCATTGCAGTAATAAACACCCTTTCTTAAAGGTATTCTCAGGACAGATATTTATACACACACCCATTTATAAACACCCGTTTCTTAAAGGTACTCTCACATGACACCCGCAACAACCCTCAACACTATCTACAACACCCCCAACCTTCGCGTCATTGGCAAACGTACTGAACCACCCTTCCACTTTCTCATCCAGGACATTTGTAAAAACCACAAAGAGTAGAAGTCCCAGAACAGATCCTTGTGGGACACCACTGGTCATCGAACTCCAGGCGGAATACCTTCCAACCACTACCACTCGCTGTCTTCTTTTGGTCAGCCAATTCTGTATCCAGACAGCCAAATTTCCCTCTATCCCATATCCCCATACTTTCTGAATGAGCCTACCATGGGGAACATTATCAAATGCCTAACTAAAATCCATATACACCACATCCACTGCCCGAGCTTCATCAATGTGTCTTGTCACATCCTCAAAGAATTCAATGAGGATGTGAGGCATGACCTGCCCCTCACAAAGCCATGCTATCTTTAATCAAGCTATGTTTTTCTAAATAACCATAAATCCTTTTTTTTTTATAAAACACACACATAAGTGTGGAACGCCTTGGGGTTTTCCTTAATCCTTCCCACCAGGGCTTGTTCATGTCCCCTTCTAGCTCTACTCAGTCCATTTTTGAGTTCCTTTAAGGTCGAAGCTTTGGCCAAAGTAAATGATGCACCCAGTCCAATTTAAGTGGGGACGTGAATCCACCTTCACCCACCATCTTGAAGAACATGTCCAAGAAGTATTCCGTGGGGGTATGGCTCTCAATTACCAACTCCACAATCTGGACGTTCTGCCCCCTGGACCTGTTTTCCTGGCTCTCGTCGGTGTACTTGTTTTTTTTTCACTTTATTTACGGGACGTGGGCTTTGCTGGTTAGCCCATCATTTATTACCCACCCACAGACGGTGGTGGTTAACTGCCTTCTTTAACCACTGCAGTCCCTGAGGTGTAGGCATACCCACAGTGCTGTTAGGAAGGGAGTTCCAGGATGTTGCCCCAGCAACAGTGAAGGAACGGCCAATATATTTCCAAGTCAGGGTGGTGAGAGGCTTGGAGGGGAACCTCCAGGTGGTGGTGTTCTCGGGTATCTGCTGCTCTTGTCCTTCTAGATGGTACTGGTCGTGGGTTTGGAAGGTGCTGTCTATGGAACCTTGGTGAATTACTGCAGTGCATCTTGTGCATGGTACACACGGCTGCTACTGTTCTTTGGTGGTGGAGGGTTTGAATGTTTATGGAAGGAGGAGCAATCAAGTGGGCTGCTTTATCCTGGATGGTGTCGAGCTTCTTGAGTGTTGTTGGAGCTGCACTCATCCAGGCGAGATCCAGATCACTGGCCGAGATCCAGATCAGCATATTTAAATGAGCCATTAGGCTTCTTTGTTTATGTCTGCGCCGGATTCTCCCAGCGCCCGGGAACTAACGGCCTCCCCAGTGGGGCCTGAGCCTGGCGCCATTTAGTACTGGTCCACACAAACATAGACCAGGGGTAACATCACTTGTGGGCGTTCCCAGGCCATTAGAGACCCTGGGTGGTTTGGGATAAGTAGGGTGGCTCTCCCTCTGACACCTGGGCACCTTGGCATTGCTGCTGTGACAATGCACAGGAGCACAGATGGCACTGCCAGGCTGGCAGGTACACTGCCAGGGTATCCGTGTGGCAGTGCAAGCATGCCCAGGTGCCAGGGATCGGGACCCGAGGACGGCCATGTCCATGAAAGGAGGGATGAGGGGGCTATGCAGGCTGGGGGGGTGAAGGGTGGATATGAATGGGCCTCATAATAGTTGGAGAGTTCTAACAGTGGAGCTCCTGAAAAGGTGGGGGGGGCCATAAGGAGTGGAGAGGAGGCCTGAAAATGGGGTCCCCCCAGTGTACCCATATCGGGGTGTCCTCACTTGGGGGGCACAGGGTAATGCCCATATCTGCTGGGAGGGGGTGAATTGCCCATGAGTGGGGAGTGTGGGAGACCCTCAACCTCATTTAGAGATCGGTGAACCCTTTCAAAGTGGCGTCCCATCTCTGAGGAGCTGGCCTCACCAGAAAGTTCAGCTTCCCAGTGTTGAAAACATTTCTAAGTGTGGGCTTGAGTGGGGGAAAACTCCCCAAGGTAAGGTTGAATAGCGGTGTGGATCTCACCCAAAACGTCAGCAGGAAACACCCCGCCAAACTCACCCAAAATGACACTTAGATATTTTCTGGTTGAATCGCGCCCAGTTACCAGTGGCACAGGTGTCAAGACTGTGCCCTTCACCACATTGAGATTAAAATCCAAAAAAGCCAGATTTGAATTAAATATGTTCAGACACTCGATTGCCTGGACATCTAATATTTCTCTTTTTGTGGCCAGTGCAATGCTGATTAGTTGTCAGTTTATTCGCCCTACTAAAGTGGAGCACTGTAGACTAATCTGCGTAGGCAGGGACCTGATTTAGCAAATTCAAGTTAAAAACAAATAAAAACTTTGTTTGTGTGAATCGAGAAATACTGTGCAACACAAGGTCAATTTAAAATCCTTGAACAATTGAAGCAACAGACTGCCAATTATTTAATAGATTTAAATTGACTTGATACAATTTATTCAACTGACACTCTTCGCTCCTTTGAAGACTTCATGAACAGGCAGCAGATGTGTCAGAAGAAAAAAGAATTTAAAATTGAAAAGGCTAAAAACTGACGCTTAAACAGACCCATTGCCATGGAGTTTTTGACCAATCCCTAAATTAGCTAGCTGAAAAATTCAAGCTAATGCTTAATTTAAGAACCAGTGAATAAGATGACAGCTCTTACGCACACAGGGACTCTTTGCAGTTAGCAGATTTTCAGCACCATCACAGAACCTTTGAAACTATAGTTGTAGTTAAGTGTCTTTTCGGCTGAACTCAGAATCTAAAGGTTAGGCGAGGATGGAAGAAAATGTTTGGCTGAAGACAGTGCTTGCAATAGCAACAGTGAAAGAAAACAGTCTGTGTTTCTGATGAGTGACTCGGTCGAGATATTTAAAATGACACAGCGAGAATGCTTCCTCTTGGAGAAGAGCATAAGTCGGCCCATCAGTCCAAGATAGTCACCAAGAAATCCAACAAGAAATTGAGAAGGGACCTTTTGCACCTAATGAGTGGTGAGAAAGTGGAAATCGCTACCACAGGGAGTTAAAGGGAATAATTTTGTTTTATTTAAGGGGAGGCGAGAGAAGTATGTGAGGGAAAACGAATTCGGGGTTACAATGATATTCAAATAAGGAAGGATGGACATGGATTGGTTGGGCCAAACATGGATTGGTTGGGCCAAATTATCTGTTTCTGTGCCAGATATCCAATGCATTATTCATGAAACATATATTTCCCAATGCTCATTTGGATTCAAAATTTTACCAAAATCGCATTCCTGGGGGGTGGGGGTTAAAAATTTAATTCCCGTAATACTGCTACTAGCGGCACTATACAAATATGTCGATTCCCAGGGCACACCGCATCGTGGGCTGCTACCTGAAAGACCCATGTGGGTTTCTTCAATTCATTCAATATAAAGTGCTTGTGGCATTGCCAATGTCAGATGCATTTGACACCGTTGTTGAAGACTGGATTTCGACTTGTTTATGGTCACATGTACCGAGATACAGTGAAAATAATTTTTCTGCGAGCAGCTCAAACAGATCATTTAGAACATGAAAAGAAAAGAAAAATACATATGGCAACACAAAGTATACGATCCAATATGCTGAATGAATGCATTTCTTCCATGTCAACAATATCACGGGGAACGAGTGCCAGACAGTCATACTATTGATGGCCTGTGGACTGCATTCATTTGGGGTGATCTTAGTGCTGAAGGAGACCATTTGGCCCATCGGGTCTGCACAAACTCCTGAAAGAGAACCCTACCTCGGCCCAGTCCCCCACCTTATCCTTCTAACCCTGCCTCAGGGCAATTTAGCATGGCCAATCTACCTAACCTGCACATCTTTGGGAGGAAACCCACGCAGGCACGGGAAGAATGTGCAAACTCCACACAGTCACCCGAGGTCGGAATTGAACCTGGGTCCCTGGTGCTGTGAGGCAGCAGTGTTCTCATACAGGGCCAGGCCCATGCAGTAACTGGGGTAGCCAGCCCGCACTGAGAGGTTAATGGATTATAGGCTTCGTTCACGACTTGAGTTTGATTCTACCAGATATCGATGCAAACGTGCGCCGTAACCAAGATTTGCAATGGCATTTCCCAGTTCGATGTCGACCTCTTCGACACTTCGCACCTGATGACACGGTGTTCATTCGTAACTTCAACTATGGTGCTCCTTGGCTCTCTGGCAGACCAGCGCTCGTTCCCTTTCTCCCAATATTCTTTCTTTGGGATTTCAACATCTTCTGGTGCCCACAACTCTGTTAGGATACGTTTACAGACTAGTTCCCACCACAAACTGGGTGAAAAGGGCCAAAAACCGAGCACAAGCGGGAGCCACCTCCCGCAACGTGCAACCTCCATCTACATGTTGCCACCGGAGTTTGAGTTGGGCTTCTATGATTCTGTAATTCTCTCTCATTCACTGCCAACTCAAGAGACACTTGCTTTCCCAAACACATCTTCTTCATCTTCCCTGCAGGGCTGGTTTAGCTCAGTAGGCTAGACAGCTGGTTTGTGATGCGGAACAAGACCAGCAGCGCAGGTTCAATTCCCGTACCAGCTGAGAATCCTGAATTCTCCCTGTGTACCTGAACAGGCGCCGGAATTTGGGGACCAGGTGATTTTCACAGTAACTTCATTGCAGTGTTAATGAAAGCCTACTGGTGACAATAAAGATTATTTATTTATTTATCACCTCGCTGGTCCCACTCACCATCCACACATGCCAGAATTCCTTGTTATCTAATCTGGCACATGTCCTGATTACACGCTCTCCGTATGTTTTCATTCAGGGCAAAGCAGCACACAAGAGGGAGATATCCCAGATGGGCGGAGGGGTGCCAGAAGTCGAGGCTTTGAGGACAGAGCCATCCAGCTGGTTGGGAAGTGCTGCTGTGCTGATAGTGGTCAATGTCAGAAAACAATGCTGTGAGTCATGTATCCTGTTTCTTCGGCTTCTACCATACACCTCCTCTTGAATTTGTGCTCGCTGGGTGCATGCCTCATGATTCACGCCATTCTGACAGCATGCCAGCACGGGTAAATGTTTTGACGAAGGGGGAAAGGTATGATGATAGCGTATAGACCTGAGAAAGAGAGGCCCATTATGTAGTAAGTATTCTAACAAGGTTCCCAACATTGAAGGGCAGAAAGCACAGTCCGCCACGGATGGGGGGAGTGGCAATCACGGCAAATTTTCACAATGACGCCCTATCTTCCCCTCCTGCTGTTGTGACACGAACAGGAGCGGAAACTCCCGGCCTATCTATTCAGCATTAACCTCCAAGATGAATTTCTATTATGTTACAATCTTCCAACCTTGCACTTTTGTAACATTCCTCTTCAATGAGCTTATACAGTTTTAGTGGAGCGGGAGTGAGGTGAAGGAAAAGAAGGTTCAATTTGAGGGGAAAATTTATCGCCATTAATTGCAGAAAACAGAGCAGGCTGTTGGATGATGAAGTCTGATGGAACTATTTCTGTTCTCTGTAGAAGATGGTCCTGAAACTGCCGGCCGTTTTCATTAGGCTGTAATATCACGTTCTGGAAAATACTTCTTCAGGCCAGCAACTGAGGATAGGACCCACAGGTTCTCTGTCTCCAAACAGCTCCCGCAGCAATCTTTCTAGCGTGACTGGGTTCGCCCGGGGTTTCGGCAAGGATAAAGGAAAAGAGAATGAAGCAGCATTTAAGGATGATGCATCCCACCAAATATTTTGCCCTCCTAAGCAGCAGCTTTCAAAGTACTCGTCAGATTCATCTTCTCACATCTCAGCTGAGGTACAAGACGGTCAGGTAAAGTCTGGAAGACCAATGATGAATTTATTGAATTGATGACACAGCTTTCGAGTTTTGGAACTCCGATCAAAGTAGTGATCCCCTCCCCGCAACCAGCTATGGGTTGTTGCCAACTGGGAGTACACATTGGCTGCTTCACTGGAGCTCAAAGCTCCACACATTAGCTGCTTCCCTCCCCTGCAGGGTATGAATTTTTGTAGCAGACTGACAGCTTCCACAACTATTTGTCGAGGACCATGCCATAAATCAGCAGATTAACTGGATTTAATTTCACAATTTGCCACACTGGCGATGCTATTCCATTACTCCAATAGATGTTTACTCATGGGTATTTCAGGGTTCTACATTTTCCAGTCTGTATCCTCCGGAACTGTGGATTGATTGATAACCTATGAAAGGTCCAACTCTCGCATGGACTGTTCAAAAATGTCATCCTTTCCCTTGTGCAACTCTTTAGAATATTGAAGGCATATTTCAGCCTGCACTGCCCTTGAAAAAAAGAGACATCCAAAACTTGAAGATTCCAGTTCACCCTTCAAGTCATTGACAGAGAAGGAATGCAATGAGGAGAAGGAACTGGAATACACATGCCTCCAGTTCCTTAATTAAAACATTAATGGGTAAAATGTACCAACTTGTGGTGGATAGGAAAAGTGGAAAATGTTGATTCAAATAAATTAACTGGACATTATTGGAAGATAAGACAAAGGGCCAAATCAAATTGAGGGGAGAAAATATGAAAGACAAAACTCTGGGTTTTCAAAGGTCGGCCTCTCTGAGCTTTGATGATGTATGAAGAAACATAATCTCTGACAATGCCATAAACCTGACATCTCTTTGTGGCAATGCCAGTTAGCTACCACCGATTAGTGCGAAGAGAGGTTTTTGACACTGGCCGAGAAGCTTCTTTTTCTTTTGCAACAATGCTGTCTGACCACAATTGATGCCTATTTTCATTGCGATTTCCCTGTCACAGCAAGGTAATGACTTCCTACTACAGAAAACAACCCCAGTCTATCCATTCTTTCCTCGTGGCTATCGATATAGATATTTTAAAAGTTATTAATAGTTTTCTTTAGAACAGAGGAGGTTAAGGGGAGATTTAATTGAGATGTGTAAAATCAGGAGGGGCTGAGTTGAAAGGGATAGTATCGATCTATTTCCCTGAGCCAAGAGGTCAATAATCAGCAGGCATAGATGTAAAGCAATTGGTAAAAGGGTTTGAAGAGAGTTGAGGAGAAATACTTTCACCCAGGTGGTGGTGGGGGTCTGCCTGAAACTCACTACCTTTTTTTTTAGAAAACATTTTATTGAAGCATTTATAATTTTAATATTTAAACATTCGAAACAGCAGAGCGTCCGACACTCCCAACAACATCACAATAACATATCCAACTTCCATCGAGTCATAGAATTTACAGTGCAGAGGAGGTCATTTGGCCCATTGAGTCTGCACCGGCTCTTTAAAAGAGCACCCTACCCAAGCCCACACCTCCACCCTATCCCCCTCACCCAGTAACCCGACCAAACATTAAGGGCAATTTTGGACACTAAGGGCAATTTAGGCGGCCAATCCACCTAACCCGCACATCTTTGGACTGTGGGAGGAAACCGGAGCACCCGGAGGAAACCCGCGCACACACGGGGAGAACGTGCAGACTCCTCACAGACAGTGAACCAAGCCAGGAATCGAACATGGGACCCTGGAGCAATTGTGCTCACCACCATGCTACCGTGCTGCCCCTAACCTAGCCCCCGGCCCTATCTCCTGACTGCCCGTATCTTAGATTCCCTTTCCTTATCCTACAATGCCATGCCTCCCCCCCCCCCCCGCCGCCTTTTGCTGACGGTCAGTTGATGAACGGCTGCCACCTCCGAGCAAACCCCTGAATTGAACCTCTTGAGGCGAATTTAATTTTCATTAGCCTAAGAAACCCTGCCATGTCACTGACCCACACCCCTAACTTTAAAGGCTCCGAGCCCCTCCATTCCAGCAAAATCCGTCTCCGGGCCACCAGGGCGGCAAAGGCCAAAACGTCAGCCTCTCTCCCCACCTGGGCCCCCGGATCTTCCAACACCCCAAATATTGCCATCTCTGGACTCAGAGTAACCCTCCCTTCCAGGACCTCTTACATGAAGTCTACAAATCTCTGCCAGAATCCCCTCAGCTTCGGGCATGCCCAAAACATATGTACGTGATTCGCCGGGTTTCCCCCCACACCACCCACATCTGTCCTCCATCTCCTCAAAAACCTCCTCATCTGGGCCATGGTCATGTGGGCCCTGAGGACCACCTTGAAGTGGATCAGGCTAAGCATGGCACAGGACGAGGATGAACTGACTCTCCTCAAGGCTTTTTCCCATAGTCCGACTTCCAACTCCCCTCCCAACTCTTCCTGCCACTTCCTCTTCATCTCTCCGATTGGGACTCCTTCCCACTCCATCAATTCCTTATATATTTCCCAGACCCTCCCGTCCCCAACCCCTGTTTTTGACATCACCTTATCCCGTAGTCCCCTTAGGGGGAGGCGAAGGAAGCTTGGAACCCGCCTCCGGACAAAGTCCGGTAGGTGCCAAAATCTGTTCCCACCCGATAACTCAAACTCCTCCTCTAATCTCTCCAGGCACGGGAAACCCTCTTCAATGAAGAGATCACCAAATCTCTCAATCCCTGCCCGCTACCACCTCCTAAATCCCCCAGTCAGGCCCTCCCGGAACAAAACAGTGGTTGTCACAGATCAGTATCCACCACCTCAGCCAGCAGCGTTTTGTCCAGCACAAAGAAATCTATCTGGGAGTACACCTTATGCACATGGGAGTAAAATGCCACCCTTTTATTGACCAGGATTTCCACCCCCCCCCCCTCGTTTTAAAGTCCAATCCCGAATGGAACACATGTCCGACCCACCCCTTCCTCAACCTAACCTGATCCCCCACCTTCAAGTGTGTCTCCTGCAACACGGCCACGTCCGCCTTGAGTTGCCTCAAGTGTGCGAACACATGGCTCCTTTTGACCGGCCCATTTAACCCGCAAACATTCCACAGGACCAGCCTAGTCAGGGCCCCTTCCCCTCCCCCTCTCCCCCTCCCCCTCTCCCCCTCCCCTCCCCCTCTCCCCCTCCCCTCCCCCTCTCCCTGTCTCCCCCTCCCCTCCCCTCTCCCCTCCCCCCTCCCCTCCCCCTCCCCCCCTCCACCCTCCCCCCCCCCCTCCACCCTCCCCCTCCCCCTCCCCTCCCTTCCCTCTCCATCCCCCACTACCCACCCCCTCCCTCCCTCCCCCTACCCACCTCCACTACCCACCCCCCTCCCCCACTACCCACCCCCCCTCCCCTCACTCCCTTCCCTCCCCCTCCCATCCCCCTACCTCCCTCCCCTTCCCCCCCCACCTCCCCTTCCCTCACCCCCCTCCTCCCCGCTCCCTCCCCTCCTCCCTCCCCTCCCCCTCCTCCCTCCCCCTCCTCCCTCCCCTCCCCTACTCCCTCCCCTCCTACCCCTTCCTCCCCCCTCCCTCTCCCCCTCCTCCCTCCCCTCCCCTCCTCCCCCCCCGAATAGATTTTATAGCCGGCAGACCTAATGGGCTGATTAGCTTCCTTCTGAAAATTCCAATGGCTAATTACAATATTAGTACGTTTCAGCACTATTTCCAAAATTGAGAATGGTGTAAAGAACGCACAATGTCCAAAGTGCTAAGATGTAAAACGTTGATGAGACTATCATTTCACGCGACACGTGGTTAGAAGAGAACAGTGGTTTTAATCGTCTTACAACAGAGCCTGCCTGTGACGAGATTAACTCGAGATGAACTGGCAGCAGGCTCACAGCACTGATCTTTATACTTCCAGTTGGGGGAGGAGCCATGTGCGGAGCCAAGGGTGGAGCCCAGTACAAACTCCTCATCTCCCCCTATGGGCAGGGCCGCGCGATTACACACAAGTACAGAGTACAGGCTCAATACATGTGGTACAATACAGTGTGAATTACTGAGGTTTATAATTCACCACAAACGTATAAGGCAAAAGTCACAAAAAAATGACTAATATGGATAAGTCACCAATTTGAAACCAATGTCAACACTATTCTCAAAATTTTAAGAGTTGAACTCCAACAGTGTGTCAAGGATGTGAAATGGAAAAACTGACATTTTAGTATAATACAGAATGTGGTTTCCTCGCAAATTTCAAATTCATTGCAATTCTTGTGACAATAGCAGTGGGAGCTCTGATATACATTGAGCCATACTCTTGTACTTGGATATGAAAAATGTTCATCATTATGACATTGATTTACAAATATTAACTGGCAACCCCCTTTCCCAGCAAAAAATTTCACCGTAACAACTTAATAACTCATCAGATTTTAAGAAGAAATACGCTATTAACAATCATAGACCAAAGGGCAGCATGGTGGCGCAGTGGTTAGCCTTGCTGCCTCACGGCGCCGTGGTCTCAGGTTTGATCCCGGCCCCGGGTCACTGTCCATGCGGAGTTTGCACATTCTCCTCGTGTTTGCGTGGGTCTCACCTCCATAACCCAAAAGATGTGCAGGGTAGGTGGATTGGCCTCGCTAAATTGCTCCTTCATTGGGAAAGAAAAAGACTTGGATACTCTATTTTTTTTTAAATCACAGACCATTGGTTTATGGTTGTCATAGAAAATTCTATAAAATCCTTCAAACATGCATCACATTGTCTCAATCACAAACGCAATAAAAATAGAATTTGACTTATTCAGTCACTAAAAACTAGGAGCACGAATTACAGATGGATTGAATCGCAGAATTATGATTGCCAAAATATCAATGCTATCCTGTAACAAAAGGTAGTACAGTAGAATTCAACCTATTCACTCAGTCTTAACCAATGCCCCTGCCAACATGCAATGACAATCTGATCTGGCATATTTTGCACACAGCACATGTCAAATCAGCTCTGTTGCTATGAAACTGGGCATTAATATACGAGCTGGAGGCTCTGGGTTAAAACTACAGCAATCCCTCAGTGAACAAACCCAGAATTCCTATTTATCCAATATTAGTTTTGGTTCATCACTTGTTAATTAGCAAAGCGACAGATAATGATCCATTTTGAATCATCTGCACTTAGATATGCCAATTAGTAAAAAAAACAAGCAAATGCTTTGTGAAATGATGAGAGAAACACAAGAAAAAAGTATTTACTTCGGTGAGAGAAGCATTTCTAAACTAAATGCTGATAAATTTCAAAGAAGACCAGAGCTATGTTCAGACCTTCTTGGTGTTTGACCAAGATTGTATCCAGCCTTCTCTAAACTATTCAAAACAGGCTTGTGAATGTCAAGCAAATAGAAAACTACAACTTTGTCAAATATAAGGCTGTCCCGCACTGTTTAACAGACAAAACTGATGTACCTCAAATGTCACACATCTATTTTGTTTTTAAAAAAGTTTAAACTAAAACCTGGTGGAGGGGGTAAGCAAAATTTTTTTAAAGCCTCTCTGCACTCAGCTCACACTTACGTTCTGTGTGCCCTAATTATAAGGGGATTAATTAGCTCACCTTGAAGTAATGTTTAATTAGGCTGCTAATCAATTGAAGCTCAATCAGTAAGGCTGAGAACCCAATAGAGCTCACGAGAATCCTGCCTGTTCTGCTCAGTCATGTGTCAACACTTGGAAGTGTGTTAATTCAGCTAGATATTGAACGTGTAACTTTTAACACGTTTGATGAAGTCCCTGAATAAACAAAGAAGTGTTGGAATGTAACACATATTGTGATGAATTCAACGTACTGATATACAGAAGGTATAAATATAAAAATGATAACAGCCTACATTCTGTTTGAAGAAATGTGAAATCTTTCAGTTCCTGACATGTGGCTATTTGGAAAAGGAAAGGGGGGGGAAAAGCACATGTGCAAATATTCTGCTTTTCCCCGACACGCATTCACAGGTATCCAGCTTTGAGAAACAAAACTTTCTGTGCAACTAGGCACAGTCAGTGTAATTTAGAAAAATGAAAAAGCCCTCCAAGTACACAAGCCAACCGAAAGTCCAGTTAACATAGCTGCTATATTTGTCAAAATGAAAGGTGAAGCCCATATACTCATCCAGTGGTCAGGTAGCGGAATTCCAAGGCCATAAAATGCAGACCAAGAATCTGTGATAGCTTCTGAGAGATAGTGATATGATCATTTGACTATTGCCATCAGAAATCACGGTTTTCAGACCATTGAGTAGCCATGACTCGTCTCCTCCTTGGGGAAAAATATGTTTAAAGGTGTAACTGAGCTACATCTTGTGTAAAATAAATGTTCAGTCTGCCATTATTTTGGTTGCTGAGATGAAAAAATGAAGTGAAGAACTTAGACAGATTTTTGCACAGGCAGCTGCAGTATAAATGGACGCTCCTACCCTCAGTCAACTCGCATTCGCTCCCTCCCTGATCATTCCCCTTGCTACCTAATCTCTGTTCCCTTAAATATAATGTGTGCAGATTTGTACAGTTATTGCGCACAACTAGGCACAGGATGTGGACGGACCACAATTCAGAACCATCAGGTCCTGCTTTCCCTTTTGAAGCTTTTCCCATTCTCCAGCATCATCAGAGAATGCCATGACAACACCTACTTATTTACTTTACTGCCACCTGCATCCCCACCCATCCCACATCTCCAATAACAACTGAGGAGCTCAAAGGCTTCTTAGTCACTAGGATGGAGAGCATCCAATCAATTGTCTTTTGCATATCCTGTTTTCCCTTGTGCGTGCCAAACTTCCCTCTCAGTTCCCTTCCCTCAACTCTCACCTTTCTCAAGCTTCTCTCCCCATTTCCTCTTATGCTCTTTCCAATCACACCCTCTCCAGTAGACCTAGCTGCTGTTCTCTTGTTCCTGTCACGACAGAACTGCTGACAGCCAATTTCCCTTCATGATCACTGTGCCAGCTGATGCTGTCAGCTTGATGGTCTCATAGTTATGCACGTCCGGGCACAACTGCCCAGAAACTTAACCTCACGTATAACATGGAGAAATGCGTTTTCCGCATGACCAGGCTAGCCATCCTCGGCTATGTCGTGGAAAACGGAATCCTGGGCTCCGACCCGGACGTATGCGCAACCTCTTACAACTCCCTCTCCCTCATTGTCCCAGGGCCCTCAAGAGGTACCTGGGATTCTTCTCATATAATGCCCAGTGGGTCCCTCAGTATGCGGACAAAGCCAGACCATTATTGAAGGCCACACTCTTTCCTCTGTCAGCTGAGGCTTGCCAGGCCTTCACCTGCATCAAGGAGGACATCGCCAAAACGGCCATGCGGGCGGTGGAAGAATCCGTCCCCTTCCAGGTGGAGAGCGACGCCTCAGAGGTCGCTCTCGCAGCCACTCTAAATCAGGCAGGGAGACCAGTCGCCTTTTTCTCCCGAACCCGAACTCCTCAGTCGAAAAGGAAGCACAAGCCATCGTGGAAGCTATACGCCACTGGAGGCACTACCTTGCAGGTAGGAGGTTCACCCTCATCACCGACCAAAGATCGGTTGCCTTCATGTTTGACAACTCACAAAGGGGCAAAATTTTAAATGATAAAATCCTGCGGTGGAGGATCGAACTCTCCACCTACAAGTACGATATTATGTATCGACCGGGGAAGCTCAATGAGCCCCCAGATACCCTGTCCCGCGGCACGTGCGCCAGCGCGCAAGACGACCGCCTGAAAGCTATCCACAATGACCTCTGCCACCCGGGGGTCACCCGGCTCGCCCACTACATCAAAGCCCGAAATCTGCCTTTCTCCACCGAGGAGGTAAAAGCCATCACCAGGAATTGCCCGATATGCGCGGAGTGCAAACCGCACTTCTTTCGACCAGACAAGGCTCACCTGGTAAAGGCATCCCGGCCCTTTGAACGCCTGAGCATCGATTTCAAAGGGCCACTCCCCTCGACCAATCGAAATGTGTACTCCCTGAACATCATCGACGAGTTCTCCCCGCTTCCCCTTTGCTATTCCGTGCCCTGATATGACCTCCCACACAGTCATCAGAGCTCTGCACAGTATCTTCACCCTGTTCGGGTTCCCCAGCTACGTACACAGCGACAGGGGTTCATCCTTTATGAGCGACGAGCTGCGTCAGTACCTGCTCGACATGGGCATCGCCTCGAGCAGGACTACCAGCTACAACCCCTGGGGGAACGGGCAGGTGGAGAGGAAGAACGCGACGGTCTGGAAGACTGTCCTACTGACCCGCCGGTCCAGGAATCTCCCGACCTCCCATTGGCAGGAGGTCCTCCCCGACGCGCTCCATTCTATTAGGTCCCTCCTATGCACAGCTCACGAACGGCTATTTGGTTTTTCTAGGGGCACTACCATGGGGGTTTCGCTCACAGAATGGTTGAAGATACCGGGCCTGGTTCTCCTCCGAAGCACGTTCGGGCACACAAAACTGACCCACTCGTAGAAAGAGTGCTCCTACTCCACTCGAACCCCCAATACGCTTTCATCGAATACCCTGATGGCCGTCAGGACACTGTTTCCCTCCGGGACCTGGCGCCTGCAGGATCCAACTCCACCACCACTACCGTCGAGGTACCCCTCACACTGCGCCCTACCCAACCCTCCACGCCCTGCGCTCCCGCACCTACAGGTTCACTGCCCGAGCTCCGCGCCCCCACGCCTATAGGTTCCCGGCACTCCCCGTCGCCCGTTGAACCAGTCGGGTACGAAGCTCGGACCGAATCACCCCCGGAGTCCACTATCGTACACTCGCTGACCGCCCCCACCCAGCCACCCGAAGAGGCTGCAACCCCGGTGCTCCGCCGATCCCAAAGGACGACTTGGCCGCCAGACCGGCTCAATTTGTAGACCCATCACCCCCGCTGGACTTGATTTTTTTACAGGGGGTGAATGTGGTGAATTATAAACCTAGTAATTCACACTGTGTTGTATCATATGTATTGTGTCCTTGTGGGCTCTGTATACGAGCCGTTGCGCGGCTATGCCCATAAGGGGAGATGAGGCGTTTGTACTGGGCTCCACCCTTGGCTCCGCCCATGGCTCCTCCCACTAACCAGAAGTATAAAGCTCTGCAGTCGTGAGCCTGCTGCCAGTTCATCTCGTCGCAGGCAGGCTCAGTTGTAAGACTATTAAAACTACTGTTCACTTCCAATCACGTGTCTTGTAAATTGATGGTCTCATCAATACATATAATACAACACAGTGTGAATTACTAGGTTTATAATTCACCACAATGCAGTCCCTTCTCGTTCAAATATTTCTGTTGCTTGTTTTCAAATTAACCGTCATCACCTTACGCTTAAAAACAAAATCACCCCTGACCACTATCATTGTCAACTAGCGATCCATCTCCAACCTCCCCTCCATCCCAGAAACTGTTGAAAATATGTTGTCATTACATAGAATTTACAGTGCAGAAGGAGGCCATTTGGCCCATCGAGTCTGCACCGGCTCTTGGAAAGAGCACCCTACTCAAGGTTAACACCTCCACCCTATCCCCATAACCCAGTAACCCCACCCAACACTAAGGGCACTTTTGGACACTAAGGGCAATTTATCATGGCCAATCCACCTAACCTGCACATCTTTGGACTGTGGGAGGAAACCGGAGCACCCGGAGGAAACCCACACACACACGGGGAGGATGTGCAGACTCCGCACAGACAGTGACCCAAGACGGAATCGAACCTGGGACCCTGGAGCTGTGAAGCGATTGTGCTATCCACAATGCTACCGTGCTGCCCAGGGTCATCTCTCAAACCCCTGCCCAACTTTTCCCTCACTCTATGTCAAAACCTCTGCATCAGGTTTCTGTCCTTTGCAGCCCTAACTAGACACAAATAGCTTTTTTATATGGCCGCTACCTTGGTACACAATCCCTCCTCATCTGTCTTGACCAATCTGAAGCCTTTGAGACAGTTGATCACATGCTATTTCTCTGGTGCTTTTTCTGCATTGTCCAGCTGAATGGAGCTGCTCTTGCCAGGTCCCACTTCCCTTCATCCAGACACAAAGAATATCCCACAATAGGTTTCCTTCCTGCTCCATGTCATTACCTCTGGAATTCCACTTCTCTTTCTCACCTACGTTGTGCTCTTGGCAACATCACCCGAACACATATCAGTTTCTACACGTATGGTCAGCTGGTAATACTCAGCTAAACCTCATTATTATCTCCAGTCCTCCACTGCATCTATTTTGTCAGGCTGCATTTCCAAAATCTACCACTGGATAAGCTAAAATCACCTCCAATTCAAAGTCAGGAAGTGTAAAGCCATGAGGCAGAATTTTCTGCCCACCCCACCCGCCCCCCAACACGTCCTGTGGCATAGGCAGTGTTACTTCACAGCGCCAGGGTCCTAGGTTCGATTCCCGGCTTGGGTCACTGTCTGTGCGGAGTCTGCATGTTCTCCCTGTGTCTGCATGGGTTTCCTCCGGGTGCTCCAGTTTCCTCCCACAAATCCCGAAAGACGTGCTGTTAGGTAATTTGGACATTCTGAATTCTCCCTCTGTGTACACGAACAGATACTGGAATGTGGCGACTAGGGGATTTTCACAGTAACTTCATTGCAGTGTTAATGTAAGCCTACTTGTGACACTAAAGATTATTATATTATTATGTTGTGCAGCTGCAAGGGCAGCATGGTGGGGCAGTGGTTAGCACTGCTGCCTCACTGCGCTGAGGTTCCAGGTTCGATCCCGGCTCTGGGTCATTGTCCGTGTGGAGTTTGTACATTCTCCCCATGTTAGCGTGGGTGTCGCCCCACAACCCAAAGATGTGCAGAGTAGTTGGATTGGCCATGCTAAATTGTCCCTTAATTGGAATAAATGAATTGGGTACTCTAAATTTATAAAACATATGTTTTGCAGCCGCAGAGTGGCCCGGAATTGGCCGGCAGCGGGATATTTCAATCTCGTCGCTGTCAACAGGATTTTCCATCACTCATGCCTTCCGCTGCCGGTCACCATCGGCGGAACCAAAGATTCCACCAGCGGGAACGGCCAGAACATCCCCCCACAAATCCGGTTCCCCAGCCACCCACTCCATCGTGGCCTCTGTTTCAGGCTTAAGTCAAATGTTCACAACCTCAGCATTCCATTTGACCAAGTGGAGCTTCTGATCCTATATCCTACCCACAACCAACACCTTTCACCTCCACCTCTAGTATTATTCATCTCCACCTCAGCCCATCGGCTCCTGTAACCCTCATTCATGCTTTTAATCCCTCCAGAATCAACCACTCCAATGTTCTTCTGGTTAGCATTCCATCTTTTACATTACATAAACTTGAGCTAATTTTAAACTCTGCTGCCCTTATTCTAATAAACACCAAGTTATTTTCAACCATCACCCACTGTGCTCGTTGACCAACATCGGCTCCTGGCTCAGTTGCATCTTGACCGTCACATTTTTCTCCCCTTGTTCAAATCCCCCGACCATAGCCTCTCTCCTCCCTATCTCTGTAACCTCCTACAGATCTTAAAGAATTCTTTGTTCCTTAATTTCTCTTCTCTCATGTATTTTCCATTTCTTCCATGCCACCTTCATGTCTTTATCAGACAGCTACTTGGCCCGAGAGCGCTGAAATTCCCTCCCTACACCCCTCTCGTTTCCGAGAGCTAACTCATCAAAACGTAGCTCTTTGACCAAGCTTTAATCACAGTTGTGATGTGGCTTTGTTGTGCATGTAGTTTGACATATTAATATACTGAATATGTAAGTAGTTTTGTAGACATCATCGCAAGGCGTGGTGTATGGAAACATGTGATATCGTAGTTTGAGGGGGCAATGTTGATCAGCAGGTAACATGTGAATGAAGAGCTCTCCTGGAATCCTTTTATTCTTCTAAGGGCAGCATGGTAGCATGGTGGTTAGCATAAATGCTTCACAGCTCCAGGGTCCCAGGTTCGATTCCCGGCTAGGTCACTGTCTGTGCGGAGTCTGCACGTCCTCCCCGTGTGTGCGTGGGTTTCCTCCGGGTGCTCCGGTTTCCTCCCACAGTCCAAAGATGTGCGGGTTAGGTGGATTGGCGATGCTAAATTGCCCGTAGTGTTCTAAAAAGTAAGGTTAAGGGGGGGTTGTTGGGTTACGGGTATAGGGTGGATACGTGGGTTTGAGTAGGGTGATCATTGTTCGGCACAACACTGAGGGCCGAAGGGCCTGTTCTGTGCTGTACTGTTCTATTCTATTCAAAGAAGAACCTCTTTGTTTAGATTATTGATCATTATTGTAGTGTTTAGAATGTTGGTATTCAGAGTTAATAACACAAGTCATGGGCATAGAACATAGAGTGCAGAAGGAGGCCATTCGGCCCATCGAGTCTGCACCGACCCACTTAAGCCCTCACATCCACCCTATCCCCCTAACCCAATAACCCCTCCTAACCTTTTTGGACATTGAGGGCAATTTAGCATGGCCAATTCACCTAACCTGCACATCTTTGCACTATGGGAGGAAACCGGAGCACCCGGAGGAAACCCATGCAGACACGGGGAGACCGTGCAGGCTCTGCATAGACAGTGACCCAGCAGGGAATTGGACCTGGGATCCTGGTGCTGTGAGGCCACAGTGCTAGCCACTATGCTACCGTACTGCTCACTTGGCCTAATGTTTCTTTAATTGGCTTATTGTCAGTTTTTGTCTGATTATGTTCCTGTGACATGCCGTTAGTTGTTTTAGGCCCAATATAACTGCAAGCTTTTGTTGCAAATTTAGAATGTGAGATCGTACAGATGTAACGGGCGCGATTCTCCGCAAATGCGTAGAGTCGTGAAGGCTGCCGTGAAACCGGCCGTGTTTCCCTGCAGCCTCCGCGCCCCCTCCCGGGACCCGATTCTGCTCCCCAGTCGGGGCGAGCAGCGGGGCCCCGTGAACCTCGGCATCGCAGGCTTAGCGAAATTCGCTAAGCCCGCGCGCCAAAGTTAACGGCGGCTGACGCGCACGATGACGTCAGCCGCGCATGCACGGATTGGACGGCTCCAACCCGCGCATGTGCGGATGACGTCATCACGCATATGCGTGAAACCAGTGCATGCGCGGGCCGGTATGCCCCTCAGCCGCCCCGCGGAATGATCCAGTGGGGCGGCGGAGGAACAAAGAGTGCGCGGGGTTCGGACATGCCAATCGGTGCCATGGTTACCCAGAACGGCACTTTGCGGCCGTTTTCACGAACGGTGAGAGCAGGTGTGTTGCCGTTCGTGAAAACGGCTGTAAAGGCCTGGGAAATCGGCCCATCGGCCAGGGGAGAATCGCTGCTTGCCGTAAAAAAACGGGGAGCAGTGATTCGTGTCGGGGGCGGGCGTGGGGGGGGGGGGGGGAGAATAGCGGGAGGTTGGGAAAAATGTCGGGAAGGCCCTCCACCTATTCTCCGACCCGTCGTGGGGGGCGGAGAATCACGGCCAACATTTTTCATTGCTCATACAACTGTCTTTTTAATTTTTTATTTCACCTACACAACATACTGTTGATAGACCATCTGAAAATAATTGTGCTAACGGACTCTGGATTATTACAATGCTCAGTTTTGAAAATACTGACAGCCTCACAGTCCAGTTAACATGATCATTTCTCTATTCGACTTAGGCTACAACTATGCAGCTGCTTTTGTGTAAATGCAAACTATTTTAAGGTGAGCACAGCAAGAAGTCTTCCAACACCAGGTTAAAGTCCAACAGGTTTGATTCGAATCACTAGCTTTCGGAGCACTGCTCCTTCCTCAGGCTCCTTCCTTCCACAAGGAAGGAGAAGTGCTCCGAAAGCTAGTGATTCGAAAGAAACCTGTTGGACTTTAACCTGATGGTGTAAGACTTCTTACTGTGCTCACCCCAGTCCAATGCCGGCAATTCCACATCACATTTTAAGGTGGACATTAGTGTGGAATTGGCTGAATAAAAGGCATCAATAGTTTCAATTGGGCACCTGAACAAGCTGAAGTCAGGCTGTGCAAGACTCGGACAAGCAAGGAAGAAGAGTGCACTGTGTATACGATCAAGCACAGATGCTCAGAAATGTGTCTTGATAGGTTCAGAATGAACCACAACCCAAACTATAAATCCTACCTCAACAGCATTGCTTTACACGCTCCATATAGCCTAAAGGTCCCCAGGAATAAAACCTGGCACAGATGGGTTACGTTATACCATCAAGGAAAGGGTGCTGCATAGTTCTGGTCACCTCATTTTAGGAAGGATGTGGAAGCTTTGGAAAAGGTGCAAAGGAGATTTACCAGGATGTTGCCTGGAATGGAGAGTCAGTCTTACAAGGAAAGGTTGAGGGTGCTGGGCCTTTTCTTATTAGAACGGAGAAGGATGAGGGGCAACTTGATAGAGGTTTATAAGATGATCAGGGGAATAGATAGAGTAGACAGTCAGAGACTTTTTCCCCGAGTGGAACAAACCATTACAAAGGGACATAAATTTAAGGTAAATGGTGGAAGATATAGGGGGGATGTCAGAGGTAGGTTCTTTACCCAGAGAGTATTGGGGGCATGGAATGCACTGCCTGTGGAAGTAGTTGAGTCGGAAACGTTAGGGACCTTCAAGCAGCTATTGGATAGGTACATGGATTATGGTAGAATAATGGAGTGTAGATTAATTTGTTCTTAAGGGCAGCACGGTAGCATTGAGGATAGCACAATTGCTTCACAGCTCCAGGGTCCCGGCTTCAATTTTGGCTTGGGTTGCTGTCTGTGTGGAGTCTGCACATCCTCCCCGTGTGTGCGTGGGTTTCCTCCGGGTGCTCCGGTTTCCTCCCACAGTCCAAAGATGTGCAGGTTGGGTGGATTGGCTGTGATAAATTGCCCTTGGTGTCCAAAATTCTATGATCTATGATTAACCTAGGACAAAAGTTCGGCACAACATTGTGGGCCAAAGGGCCTGTTCTGTGCTGTATTTCTCTATCTTCTATGTTTTATGTTCACCCTGAGCAAAAAACAAATCAACCAGGATTTGCATTTTTCAGCGAGATTTGGTGACACCTGCTGGAAAAAGTGTGCACATCAGAACATCAGCATCAAGCTTGGTTGCAATGGCCCAAATAGCCCGCCACCACTCAATGTCTGAAAACAGAATTAAATATTGGCCTCTTGGGTGAGATACGTGACAGCAGTTAATGACGGCAAATCGTACCTCACTGTGAGTCAGAAGAGGGAGAAAGAAAATTGGGGACAACAGAAAAATATCCCATGTTTTGAGCAAGCAAAAGGCTGTGCTTCAGATTTTAGACAATCACATCACTTCATAACCATATTGATGCAATCTAACTCAATTTGTTATAAGTGTGGTGGTGAGTGGGATCTACCGGGTGTTTCCCGACGGCTGACCCAGCGAGACCGTCACCAGTATCCAATGATGTCCCACGGGCTTTACGCCGCAAATGATAGTCCCGCCAGCTGATTCACTGGGACCGCACCCTGCAGCTCCCCGCTAATGAGGGGGGACAGCATTTAAACTGATCCTGCAGAGCCACAGCACGCAGTCATGCCACCCTGCAGACCAGCTCCGCGATTCGCTGATGCCGACCAGGCCAGGCTCGTGGTGCAGTCAAGTCCAAGAGGGATACCCTCTTCTCCAGAGGGAGTCAAAGAGTCAGCCACAGGTCAGCCAGTGCCACCTAGGAGGCAGTGGCAACAGCCGTCAGCTCGGGACATGTCACCAATAGGACCGCACCCTAGTGCCGCAAGAAGATCAACAGCCTCCACCGGGTGAGTTGGAATCGGCCCCTTGGCACTGGTCCCGCCTGCCATCCCAAGACCACCCAACTCGGCGACTCTGCGTCTGGTTCTCCCCCCCCCCCCCCCCGCCGCAGCACAATACCACACTCGTGCCTCAGCGCACCCCACCCATGCCCAGCAGTGATGATCACACCTGCCCCCCCACCCACCCACTCTACCACCAATCCCCCCCCCCCCACTCGCAATGCCTGGAGTGTTTGGCTCACGATGCCTCCCTCTATGTCACTACAGGAGAAATTGGCACACAATCAACGGGAAAGGGCCCAGATGGGCAAAGGGTTGCAGGACCTCAGGGTCATCACCCCCTACGAGGAACGGGGTTGCGGGGTGGCTGAGCACAGATTGGTCACCGAAATAGAGCCACGGATCATACGTGAGTTGTTCATGCCAGCATGATGATCCCTCCCTCTCGCTGACCACATGTGCCTTCTTCCATCGGATCCCCAGCTGGCGGTGTCGGCCCTCCCACCTCCCAAGAGAACACCTCGGAGAAGAGCTCCAAGGATGCCACTGTTGAGGAGTCATAGCTGCCATCCCCACCCTCCACCAGCACAGAGACACACACCTCGGCGGTGAAAGTCATGGACAGGCTTCTGGGGCATGATCTGGTGAGCACCACACAGCTGTTGCACATCAGGTGGAGGCAGGAACCTCCGGAGGGGGGGGGGGGGGGGGGGGGGGGGGGGGGGGGGGGGGAGACAGCAGGACCCGGCTGGGTTCCAATCAAATGTCGAGTCTCTGGACCAGGTTACCCCGGAGCTGATGCAGACTGTTGGGTGCGGCCTGTGAGATTCAGAGGGGGATGCCAGTGACACTCCGTCGCAGTCATCCCAAAGGCGACAGGTGTAGGAGATGGCGCCAGCAATGCATGACATGGAGGCCAACACTGCTGGGGTGGTGACCACAGTGGAAAGCATGGAGCACAACGTTAGCAGCATGAGTGGTGGTGTCAAGGCATTGCTCAGTCAGTGGCGGCCATGGCTGAGGGCCTCGACAGCATGTCCCAGTCTCAGATGGACATCACTGAGGCTCTCCAGATATTGCCCTGGTCACTGAGGACCATGTCCCAGATGAAGGTGGACATTGATGAGGCACTGCAGAGTATGACCCACTCACAGATGGGCATCGCTGAGGACCTTGACACCATGTTGCAAACATTGAGCTGCCAAGGCTGGCAGAGCCAGACGACCCAGGGACATCGGAGCTCAATCCAGTTTCCCCTCTGACCCATGTTGATTCCCCAGGGCCCTACAGACATCGATCGGGAGGAGGGAATACCGGAGGTCGACCCGGAGCCACTCTACAGGGAGATGACAGCAGTTGCCAGCTCTCCCGAGTCCACCCCTCCTGACAACGGCGTGTCCCGGGGTCATCGTACGGAACAGGGTGGCACAGCGAGGCATGGGGACCTCCAGCTCCAGGCCCTCTAAAGGTCACCCACCAGGGGCATCAAAGGTCACAGGATGCGGTAAGCAGAAGAGGCTGCCCCATGTCTGGTGTGCATCCTGGGGACACACCTGGACGAAGCGGTAGAGCACAGAGGACAAAGCACATTGAGGATCACTGAAATGGCATGGGAGTGGGGTGGTACCATCGAAGCTAGGGACAGTTGGGGTCATTATTATACTTGTACAGCATTAAAACACGTTACATCCGAGACATGTGAAGCCTCCGTCACGTTATTCCGCACTGGGGACCAGCCTTCCGGTCTCCCGCTCCCCCAGTTGCCCTCCCCAGGCCCAAATTCTCCGGGTTCCCTGCTACTAGACCTGTACCCCACACCCTGCCCTTCCTGCCTTGTATATTGACCGCTGACCGTGCCGACACAGACCCATCATCCTGGAGTGATGTAACACAAACCCTGGGAGAGTGGAACAAGTTGATGGGGGAATGGTGGGCTGGGAGTGGGGGGGGTTGGTGGGCAAGGTCATGGGGGGACAGTGGATGGGATGGGGAGAGGGGGTGCAAAGTCACGTCCTATGAGAAGCAGGTGAGAATGAGGGCCTCGCTGGCCCCCTGAGAATGCCCGACCCTCTGCCTGTCATCCATCCACCCAGCTGGTTTTACAGGTCCTCCCCGGGCTCCGCCTCCTCCTCCAGCCCTTCCTGGTCCAACTTCTTCTCCACCTCCAACGTGTCACCACTTACAGTGCCAAGTTGTGGAGAGCACAGCAGGCCACCACAAAGCGGGTGTACTGAAGCGCAATCGAGGTATCAGAACCACATCTAAAGCAGTCTGATGCACTGCCCAATGGCAGCACAGTTGGCCACATGGGCCTCGTTGTATCGAGTCTCCACATTGGTCACCGGCCTTCGCACTGGCGACATTAGCAAGTATCCCTTATCCCCCAAGAGGGGTGTCCCTCAAAAATGCCAGTGATCTCCGACTTCCCCCGGATGTAGCTGTCGTGCACACTCCCTGGGAAGCGTGCACACACGTGCGTGATCTTCCGGTGGTGGCCATACACAAGTCGGAAGTTCAGGGAGTGGAACCCATTCTTGTTAATGAAGGGAACTCCCAGATCACCCGGTGTGCACAATGTGACATGCGTGCCATCAATTACCCCCTGGGCCTGGTCATCTCGGTGATGGTGGAGAATCCTGCTGCCCGGGCAGTTCACAGTTCATCTCGGCAGCTACGCGGGCAAACGGATGCACTTGTGGGCTGTTGATTGGGCTATGCCACAAGTCCCCGCATGGGCAGCACGGTAGCATGGTGGTTAGCATAAATTCTTCACAGCTCCAGGGTCCCAGGTTCGATTCCCGGCTGGGTCACTGTCTGTGCGGAGTCTGCACGTCCTTCCCGTGTATGCGTGGGTTTCCTCCAGGTGCTCCGGTTTCCTCCCACAGTCCAAAGATGTGCGGGTTAGGTGGATTGGTCATGCTAAATTGCCCGTAGTGTCCTAAAAAGTAAGGTTAAGGGGGGGGGTTGTTGGGTTACGGGTATAGGGTGGATACGTGGGTTTGCGTAGGGTGATCATTGCTCGGCACAACAGCGAGGGCCGAAGGGCCTGTTCTGTGCTGTACTGTTCTATGTTCTATGAGACCTCGACTGATCCTCAGGTGTAGAAGTTCAGGGCTCCTGTGACCTTGACGGCCATCAGCAGGTAACCTCCTCCACCACGTGGTGCCATGTCCACAAGGAGCCTCCTGCTGCACATGGGCACATGCTGTCCAACATCAGTTCAAAAGCGAAGCCTATACACCAAGGTCCTCAGGGTGTAGGGCGGGTCCCTGCACATGGGCCACTGCCTCGGGCCTCTGGTGAGGCTGCTGCCGCTGCCTTCTCCGGCGTCTGGCCACCTGGTCTGCCAGCAGCACTGCAAGGGAAGCTTCCGTGGGGTTCACAATATCATCCACAATGCGATATCTGTAAGGAATTGGAGAGAGTGGGAGACTGACAATCAGCTATGGTTTCCATCCCGGTCCACACACAGACCCTCTGGTCGCAGGGATTTCCTAATGCCGTGGCCCAGTTCACGGGTGTTAGAATGTTGGTTGCTACGAATTTGGTGTTGGTGCCTCTGGCGTTCAGGCAAAATGTCCGTGCCTTACAGCTAGGCTGTAACAACCACCTACTGCATGGCACACCAACCCGCGGGAATCCACTTGGGAGCTGTGAAGTGCTCACATTCTAATAATTGCCAACTCCCTATTAGCAATAGCCTTCAGCTGTGCGACCAGCAGCCTCCACATTCAGTGGGGGTTATTCACCATATTACCGTGGACAGGGCTGTATCACAGGGGCATTTGGTAGGAAGACAGGCAGCAGCTGGAGCTGCCCCTGTTATGGGTACACTATGTTATACCCATGTTACTGCTGACTGCCCGATTTCTACTCATAGCAAGATAGCTACTCATCTCCTAGGATCCCCACGGCAGCCATTCCGCTGGCTTCACGTTTTCAAAGAGATGAACGTTGCCCGCGTGATCACTCGCTGGGGAGGCGGTTGGATCACGGGCGACCATTTGATAGTGGGTCCTTCCCGTTAACGGTATGGAGATCGGGCTTCATTGGTTTCTCGCCACACCGCAGAGTGATCTGGATCTTGCCATCGGAAACGGGCCAGTCAGATCGGAAACTGATCTGCACGGTTCCCGATTTCAGCCTCATCCGCAATCTAACCGGCCTGCTTGTTTTCGTGCCCTGCGCGACGAGGCTGGTAGATCGTGCCCATTAACTCAGGCATCAGTTTATTCTTATTCCTCATTTCTAATATTATCTGCTGAATCTATTGGATAAATCATCTTTTGATATGGTTTATTCCTGTCAAATAATTTTCCATTTTGAAACGTAGCTGGTAGAACAGTGACATTGTAGTCAATGGGTATTGATCTGGTGGTGTCACCAGGAACATTACAGACACCTAAACAGTTCCACAGAGCATTTGTCTCCAGAACACATTATTGTGAAGATACAGCAGTTAGTGGATGACACAACAAGCCTGCAGACATAATTATGGAGAGATTGAGAGTTGCACAGTACATTAGCCCCAACATTTATTATCACTGCACTCATGTCACCTCCCTCATTGCTTCTGAAAATATTTTGTGCAATTATAGAATTGAATTGGAATGAAGTGTGGTCAATGCATTTTTCTGACTCCACTTCTTTTCAGAAATCAATAAAGCACATCACAAGAGTTTTCTTTAAACTAAAGCACAAACCAGTTTCAGCCTCTACAACTTAAATAAAGAAAATACGTTGTTAGCCAATTTAGGCATGATTGCACTGATGCACTTAAACTATTGCAAGTAAATCCTGAATTTCCGTCATACCAATTTACCAGAAATGCCAGTTTGGGGTGAATGGTATTTTGGTCTGGTTCGATAATCAGCTGCTACAAGGCGCACAGAAGTAATGTGAGTCAACATTCCCCCTCTCTTCTTCTTGCCTTCTCCTTCTGCACCCCCCTAATTAATTTATTCTAAAGCCATTAAAACTTCTGCAGTATTTTGTGATTGATAACTGTTCATTACTTTGGATTGCCGCTTTAAACTTAGGCAGTGGAGGTAAATTCCAGTCGTTTGAAACTGGCAACCATCTAATAGCAGGTGTGAGCAGCACTGTTTGCCATTTGTTTTACAGCAGATGCATTGTTTGTCATTGGCAGCACTGTGGAATTTGCACCATAATTCAAAAAGGGCAGACTCCCAGAGACTGGCAGCCGAGCTGCATTCAGACTGGTGCAGAAGTGAGCGGCTGAGCTTTTTTACGGAATGAACTCGACCCTGACCCATTTTGTTAAAACAGGACTTACCTGTAGATTCAAACTGAGCCACCAATGAGGCAGATTCTCCAAAGAGAAATTAAGACCCAATTCTAAGCCAAATGACAACAATGGAATTATGCTGGTCATCATCTACTGTGGCAGCAATGGGGAAGCAACATACGTGTGAAACAAAGGGACACCTCATACTGATGTAACCATGATGCCACCAGGTACGACAAGTAAGAGACTACAATCTGGTGGAAAGCAGAAGTACAACTGTGACCAAACTAAACATATTTTTAAGGGATTTATATTTGTTTGGTAAACATTAGAAATAAGTGTGCTTCATTTAATATTTCTGTGCCTAGAGGATAAAACCTATAGTTAGATTTATGTTGGGTGGGGCAGCACGGTGGCGCAGTGGGTTAGCCCTACTACCTCACGGCACCGAGGTCCCAGGTTCAATCCTGCTCTGGGTCACTGTCCGTGTGAAGTTTGCACATTCTCCCCGTGTTTGCATGGGTTTCGCCCCCACTGCCCAAAGATGTGCAGAGGTAGGTGGATTGGCCACGCTAAATTGCCCCTTAATTAGAAAAAAATGAATTGGGTACTCTAATTAAAATAAAGGATTTATGCTGGACATAGGTGTTTCTATGAATTGGTTAAGTTCCAACTGTGTCTCTATTATGCTTAGAGAGGGCTATGGCATGAAGAATAAATGGCAGATGTTGTTGCTCAGCAACAGTCAGTTTCCAGCACAAAAGGATTTCCTTTGTATCTAATTTTAACTGAAAGCCAAAGCAGATGGCGATGTGAGCTGGAATTCTCCTCCTGCTTATGCCAGCGGGATTCTCCAGTCACACTGAATGGAATTTTGGCTGAGTGCCAAATTCTCTGTTCTTATTGGCTGCGGTGGCGGAGTGAACTCGGAATGGGAGAACCCAGCCCTGGAGAAAAGGAGAAGGCAGCTCTGCTTGAAACAATTGGTTTCAGAAGGCTAAAGGGGGAACATCCCTTTCAGTCTTGTCGGAAGAAAAGCCACACTATGTAATAATGGTTGTCTAAAGTCCAGCACTGATCAGAGGAGACTCGGAACAAGAACAGATTACTGTGCAGTAAAGTCACATACAGTTGAAAAGGCATTAGATCAAGAGAGGCCAAAAAGATATCGAGACAACAATTACTGATTTTCCAATGGGGCTTAATGAATACGAGCTCCCCAGGTCGGGGGTGAAAACCCATCACCTGGGCTCGTGAGAATAAAACCAAGCCCCAGTCAGGGCCTGGTCAGATCTATCTGGTCAGATAGGTTCTGCACTGAGGGTGAGGTACAAGAATGACTTGTGTATATATATATATATATATATATAAATAAATCCAGTTACTTTTATAACAGTTTTCTTTGGAGTTACTGCAGTTATAATATAATACGCCTTTCCTTCCCACCTCAGTTTATCAAATACACACAGATTTACAGATTAACATGGATTACAAAGTACATCTTTACCTACTATGGTCTCATTAACACAAAAAGTCCCTTTTAAACACACAAAATGTCTATGATCAAATGCACACTCTACTCTGAACCCTCCGCTCTGAACCCAAGTTAGTTTCTGTGGTTTTCTCCTCAGAATCCCCCCAGATGATTGTCACATGAGTGCTCAAACTCCCCTCCCAAAAACACGCTTTAAATTCTTCTCTCACAATAATGCTTTCCCTTGGCGGTTCATATTCCTAAATGGTATCCATCCAGAGACACATTTCAGCAGTTGGTGTGTTTGGCCAGAATCCGTGTATACATACAGTAACCTTATTGTTGTCAGCATTCTTTCATTTTTGTAAGATGATGGCCATGCAGCAAATCAGATCCACTTGATTTCGGGTAGCCTCATGTGGTGCGCTTTTGTTGATGGCTGAAGAGACACCAATCTGGGAGAGGCATGTTCTGCCACAGGTGCAGTGTTTTTCAGGTGTCATTGTGGCTTGTTGCTTTCTGTGTTGTCACCTGTTGTCAAGCTGGTGCAGTCACTCATCATGGTTTCACACGCTAGCCAACAGGTCACATTGTCATTTTTCTTTGTCAGGAGCTCGTAGCTCCCAGGTGAGAGAATCAATGTTTAGGGCCTTCATCACATGTGCAAGCATCATTAAAACAGAACTTTGGGCATCCTATTCATTTTCTGGCTCCATCTACCTTGCCGTACAGAAAATTATTAGTTCTGCAACCATCTTCCATTTTACCATCACCATGGTAGCATTGGTGGCTTAACGTTTGTGGTAAACCACTGTTGCACCTATATTAGGTGATGTATGGTAGGATCTGTACTACAGGTACAACGGTAGTCCCTGCCTGCTGGCTCCGCCCAGTAGGCAGAGTATAAATATGTGTGTCCTCCGTGCAGCAGCCATTTCGCCAGCTGCTGTGGGAGGCCACACATCTTAGAGCAATAAAGCCTCAGTTGTATTCAACTCTCGTCTTTGTGCAATTGATCATGCATCAACGTTAAAATCCCTCCCCAAGTTGCTTTCCCATCAAATTTTTTGAAGCACAATAAGCTGCCTTATCATTAAGGAATGCAGTTGCTGTAACTTTCACTACCAGAGGAACTGCAGATCCCGTTCAAGATATTGTCTGCAATATCCGACAACAGATGGTGCAGCTCCAAGGGACTCTTTTTATCAAGTGCAGGTGGCGAATCCAGAGCTCCTCTGACATATTTAGGATTGTGTGATGGGGTCTATGACTACAGGTACATAATCATGCCAATATTGGACAATATCCCTGTGCTGTCATTGTATCTGCATTTAGTGTTCCCTCATGAACACACTTTTTGCATCAGAGCTGTGCAATATTCATTGTTAATGAGACTTGCATTCCACAATCTCAATCTGTGCTCGAGAAATGCCTGTTACAGACGGCGGTGAACAGCAATTTAGGAGCAGTAATTTTACAATGCAAGCTGACTGTTAGAGTTTTGTAAAATCTGGACCCCAAAGTACCATTTTTTGTTCAAGTATATTTATTAGGGTTTCACATTTTTGCCAACAACCAACAAAGTTACAAAAAAAAACATTGCAGTAAGCAAGGAATCATACATGAGTACAGAGTGGGACAGGAGAACAACATTATAACTGGCTCGAAACAATTATTAGACAGATCTGGATGTCTCTATAAGCCCCACCAGAGGCCAAGGGAGAAGCAGGATGAAGCCATGAAACATGGTAAAATGGTGCACACCCTCCCACACAGCATCTGCTCGCAATCAGCATGAGAGTTCAGGATAGATTTTCTGCACCATATTCAGGCACGCGGCAATATCATATATCATAGAATACCTATAGTGCAAAAGGCGGCCATTTGGCCCATTGAATCTGCACCAACCCTCTGAAAGAGCATCCAACCCAGGCCCCCCCCCCCCCCCCCCCCAATCCCCGTAAACCCACCTAACCTTTGGATTCCAAGGAGCAAATGATCATGGCCAATCCACCTAACTTGCACATCTTTGGACTGTGGGAGGCAACCGGAGCACCCGGAGGAAACTCACGCAGACACGGAGAGAACGTGAAAATGCCACACCCAAGGTCAGAATTGAACCCGGGTCCCTGGCACTGTGAGGCAGCAGTGCTACGCATTGTGCCACAGTGCCATCCTGAATATATATCTCTCTCAACTCTAGCAGTGCCAAAGGCTCCAATGGCACACCGCTATTTCTTATCCGCGGATATCAAACCCATCTACACCCATGCAGGAACCAATCACGGATTCTTTACACCCATCCTTACAAAAGAAAGATAACAAATGAAATACGATATGAAAATGAAATGAAAATCGCTTATTGTCACGAGTAGGCTTCAATGAAGTTACTGTGAAAAGCCCCGAGTCGCCACATTCTGGCGCCTGTTCAGGGAGGCTGGTACGGGAATTGAACTGTGCTGCTGGCCTGCCTTGGTCTGCTTCCAAAGCCAGCGATTTAGCCCTGTGCTAAACCAAAAACTCCAGTTCTAAAGGTGTTACATATATACCACACAATGCAACACAACCCCAATAGCAGGCCCAGTACAGAACTAACATTCATTCCACACATCTGTACACAAGGACCAGCAGCAACATGTTCAGATTACGGTCAAACTTCCAGGACCTCCCAAGAAAAACAGAGAGGAAAAAGAGATGGACCAAAAGTGAAGTATAGGATAACATCAGGGCCTGGTTCCATATTTCCCTGATGCACATCAATCACCCCCATACCCCGCCTCCCCAGAGGGCGACAGGATATCACCCAAAATACAGGACTCAGCTCAACCCCAGGCATCAGTGCACCGAAGCAAAACATAGAACATAGAACATTACAGCGCAGTACAGGCCCTTCGGCCCTCGATGTGCCGCCGACCTGTGAAACCCCTCTCAAGCCCATCTACACTATTCCCTTATCATCCATATGTTTATCCAATGACCATTTGAATGCCCTTAATGTTGGCGAATCCACTATTGTTGCAGGCAGGGCATTCCACACCCTTACTACTCTCTGAGTAAAGAACCTACCTCTGACATCTGTCCTATATCTATCTCCCCTCAATTTAAAGCTAATGCTAGCCATCACCATCCGAGGAAAAAGGCTCTCACTGTCCACCCTATCTAATCCTCTGATCAGCTTGTATGCCTCAATTAAGTCACCTCTTAACCTTCTTCTCTCTAAGGAAAACAGCCTTAAGTCCCTCAACCTTTCCTCATAAGATCTTCCCTCCATACCAGGCAACATCCTGGTAAATCTCCTCTGCACCCTTTCCAATGCTTCCACAACCTTCCTATAATGCAGCGACCAGAACTGCACACAATATTCCAAATGCGGCCGCACCAGAGTTTCGTACAACTGCGACATGACCTCATGGCTCCAAAACTCAATCCCTCTACCAATAAAAGCTAACACACTATACACCTTCTTTACAACCCTATCAACCTGGGTGGCAACTTTCAGGGATCTATGGACATGGACACCGAGATCTCTCTGCTCATCCACACTACCAAGAATCTTACCATTAGCCCAGTACTCTGTATTCCTGTTACTCCTTCCAAAATGAATCACCTCACACTTTTCTGCATTAAACTCCATTTGCCACCTCTCAGCCCAGCTCTGCAGCTTATCTATGTCCCTCTGTAACCTGCAACATCCTTCCGGACTGTCCACAACTCCACCGACTTTAGTGTCACCTGCAAATTTACTCACCCATCCTTCTATGCCCTCCTCCAGGTCATTTATAAAAATGACAAACAGCAGTGGTCCCAAAACAAATCCTTGTGCTACACCATGAGTAACTGGACTCCAGTCAGAACATTTCCCATCAACCACCACCCTCTGTCTTCTTGCAGCGAGCCAATTTCTGATCCAAACTGCTAAATCACCCTGAATCCCATGCCTCCGTATTTTCTGCAATAGCCTACCATGAGGAACCTTATCAAACTGTTTACTGAAATCCATATACACCACATCAACTGCTTTACCCTCATCCACCTGTTTGGTCACTTCTCAAAGAACTCAATAAGGTTTGTGAGGCACGACCTATCCTTCACAAAACCGTGTTGACTATCCCTAATCAAATTATTCCTTTCTAGATGATTATAAATCCTATCTCTTATAAACCTTTCCAAGTCTTTGCCCACAACATAAGTAAGGCTCACTGGTCTATAGCTACCGGGTTGTCTCTACTCCCCTTCATGAACAAGGGGACAACATTTGCTATCCTCCAGTCTTCTGGAACTATTCCTGTAGACAATGGTGACATAAAGATCAAAGCCAAAGGATCAGCAATCTCCTCCCTAGCTTCCCAGAGAATCCTAGGATAAATCCCATCCGGCCCAGGGGACATCTATTTTCACACTTTCCAGAATCGCTAACACCTCCTCCTTATGAACCTCAAGCCCTTCTAGTCTAGTAGCCTGTATCTCAATATTCTCCTCGACAAAATTGTCTTTTTCCAGCGTGAATACTGACGTAAAATATTGATTTAGCACCTCTCCTATCTCCTCAGACTCCACGCATAACTTCCCACTACTGTCCTTGACTGGCCCTACTCTTACCCTTGTCATTCTTTTATTCCTGACATACCTATAGAAAGTGCTAGGGTTATCCTTAATCCTACCTGCCAAAGACTTCTCATGTTCCCTCCTGGCTCTTCTTAGCTCTCTCTTTAGGTCCTTCCTAGCTAACTTGTAACTCTCGAGCGCCCTAACCGAACCTTCAAGTCTCATCTTTACATAAGCCTCCTTCTTCCTCTTGACAAGTGATTCAACTACTTTAGTAAACCACGGTTCCTTCGCTCGACCACTTCCTCCCTGCCTGACAGGTACATACTTATCGAGGACACGCAGTAGCTGTTCCTTGAACGAGCTCCACATTTCAATTGTGCCCATCCCCTGCAATTTCCTTCCCCAACCTATGCATCCTAAGTCTTGCCTCATCGCATCATAATTGCCTTTCCCCCAGCTATAACTCTTGCCCTGCGGTATATACCTATCCCTTTCATTCGCTAAAATAAATGTAACTGAACTCTGGTCACTATCACCAAAGTGCTGACCTACCTCCAAATCTAGCACCTGTCCTGGTTCATTACCCAGTACCAAATCCAATGTGGCCTCGCCTCTTGTTGGTCTATCGACATACTGTGTCAGGAAACCCTCCTGCACACATTGGACAAAAACGGACCCATCTACAGTACTCGATCTACAGCGTTTCCAGTCAATATTTGGAAAGTTAAAGTCCCCCATAAAACTACCCTGTTACTTTCGTTCCGATCCAGAGTCATCTTTGCAATCCTTTCCTCTCCATCTCTGGAACTTTTCGGAGGCCAATAGAAAACTCCCAACAGGGTGACCTCTCCTTTCCTGTTTCTAACCTCAGCCCATACTACCTCAGCAGACGAGTCCTCATCAAATGTCCTTTCTGCCACCGTAATACTGTCCTTGACTAACAATGCCACCCCTCCCCCTCTTTTACCACCTTCTTGCTGAAATATCTAAACCCCGGAACCTGCAACAACCATTCCTGTCCCTGCTCCAGCCATGTCTCCGAAATGGCCACAACATAAAAGTCTCAGGTACCAACCCATGCTGCAAGATCACCCATCTTATTCCGGATACTCCTTACTTATGACCTCACTACTCTCAACCTCCTGTATACTGGAGCTACAATTCAGGTTCCCAACCCCCTGCTGAATTAGTTTAAACCCTCCAAAAGAGCATTAGCAAATTCCCCCCCCAGGATATTGGTACCCCTCTGGTCCAGGTGTAGACCATCCCGTTTGTAGAGGTCCCACCTACCCCAGAATGAGCCCCAATTATCCAGGTATCTGAAACCCTCCCTCCTGCACCATCCCTGTAGCCACGTGTTCAACTGCTCTCTCTCCCTATTCCTCATCTCGCTAGCACGTGGCACGGGTAACAACCCAGAGATAATAACTGTTTGTTCTAGCTCTAAGTTTCCACCCTAGCTCCCTGAATTCCTGCCGTACATCCGATCCCTTTTCCTACCCACGTCGTTGGTGCCTATGTGGACCACGACTTGGTGCTACTCCTCCCCTTTAAGGATCCCGAAAACACGATCCGAGACAGCACGGGCCCTGGCACCTGGGAGGCAGCACACCACACCAACCGCGAGTCTCCCTCGTTCCCACAGAATCTCCTATCTATCCCCCTAACTATGGAGTCTCCAATGACATGCTCGACTCCTCTCCCCCCTTCCCTTCTGAGCAACAGGGACAGACTCTGTGCCAGAGATTGTACCCCATGGCTTACCCCTGGGAAGTCCCCCTCCCCCCCACCAGTATCCAAAGCGGTATACTTGTTACTAAGGGGAACGACCACAGGGGATCCCTGTACTGACTGCTTCCTCCCAGCCCCTCTCAGGACATCCCTAAAAGGCGCCTTGAAGAAGAGACATCCCAAGTCCCAGGGTCCAACAGGATACCAGACACAGCACATGACCTGGCCCAGCCCAGCATCTCCCGACGCACAGGAATCAATGCCCCAGGATCTCCAGCATACCCAACACACACGCACCCAGCAGGGCCAACCACATCCAGGTCAGTGCACCTCCCCCATTTATACTGACCGCCAGCCCCAGCCCTGGAGACCCCATCACCGAAGAGAAGAAGAATCTTCGAGACACCCTCCTCCTCTTCGGTACAATCGGGTTCTTCCCTCGGGGTTTTTTTTTCCTTTCTCTCTCCATCCAGTGGGTCCTGCTGCTAATCCTGTAACATTAAGTCTCTAAAAACACCGGACCAGACCATTGTTAACACCTTTGCTGCCTCAGGGATATGCTCAGCATCTCTTGGCAGGTCAAGATCACCAACTTCGGTCCTGGAGCTTGTGAATTCAATTCCTGTGTACTGAGCCAATAACACCATGCTGGCTCAGCCACGGTCATCTGAAGAAAACAGTAGCAACGGTCAAAACCAAACTTGCTGCATCTAGGTGGGATGCTGCTGCCACAAAACTTCAGCCTCAGATGTGGACACTGAGACAACAAGGAGAGAGTTGCCAAAGGCCTTGACCACTGGAAGCTGACTGTTTTGAGTGGCCTTGGAAGAGGTGAACAAAAACAGAAAGCCGAGACAAAACAGACATCAACGAATTCTGCGCCTTCGCAGCCCACTGTCTTCATCCACAGCTGTCATGCCAGTGTGGGGCTTCGGAGTCACACCAGGTGATGCTTAGCAGAGTTGACTGTCCCTCACAGGCACCCTGGCAGTGCCACCCAGGTGCCACCCTGCTGCACAGGGCGAGAGACGTTAATTAAAATTGATAAAATTCATTTTTAAATTGAAACAAACAACGATGACAGGGCATGTGCTGTGTTGTAGTTGTTGTATGTGGGACTGATGGACACCACTCTGAACCATGGCAACCACATCTGCACTTGAGGAATTCCTCCAGCTTAGTTCATGAGCTGGAGGCTGAGCATCGGACCCAGTTACACATCAGGGAGGGGAAAAGCTGCCTTCACAATTTGTTCCAAAAGGTGGTCACACCCCTTAGGCTCGGATCTTCTGGTTGGGTTCATGATCAGGTGCAGGAGGGGATGACTGCGAATGAGGCAGGTATGGGGATGGAGAAAGTAGAACTGGAGGAGCCTCAGCGCTTCCATTTGTCCCACAGGTTTGAGGTTCTTGCAATTTGTGTGGACGAGAGCAGGGTGAATGAATGAATTGACTGTGGCACCTTAGTGCAGGGAGCCTGAATAAGTTTGGGGAGTAAACAGCAACGTAGTGGTAGTAGAGGACAGTATAATCAGGGGGATAGACAGTTCTCTGCAGTTAGAAATGTGCCAGATGGCTGTGTTGCCTGCTGAGGACACAGTTTAAAAATTAGGCGTTTCCCATTTAAGATAGAAATTAGTCTGTAGAATTGTCTTCCCCAGAGAGCACAGGTGACTGGGTCACTGAAGATGTTCTTGACTGAATTATAGATCTTTGATCAGCAAGGGAGTCAAGGATTCTGGGGGGACAGACAGGAAAATTGTGTTGAAGCCATAATTATATCAGCCATGATCTCATTGAATAGCAGAGCAGGCTTGAGGGACCAAATGCCCTAATCCAGCTCCGAATTCTTGTCTTCATCGTGTTCCAGTTTCAGCAAAACCGTGGAGGTATCACAGGCAGTATTCTCTGATCTTGAGGCTAAGTCTTGACGCCATCGTGTTTCTCGACGGTGTCAACATGGCCCCAGGATGAGCAAATCTGACCCCTACTTTTCCAGGACACACATCCGGAGTGAGACTCATACAGAGTGGGGATTGAAACTTGGTAATTTGGTGCAGTGAGGTAATTCGGTGCAGAGTGTGAGGAGGTGCTTTTTAACCCTGGTAAGTGACTGGTAAGTAGTCTCTCTTTTTCTTTTCATTGTCTAATTTATTTATTTTTATTTTGAGATTCTAGTTGTTTAAGTTTACCAAGGGTTTAAGACATGGCAGGAGATCCCAGACCCGTGTCATGCTCCTCGTGTGCGATGTGGGAGCTCAGGGACACGTCCACTGTCCCTGGCTCCTTCACGTGCAAGAAGTGTGTTCAGTTGCAGCTCTTGTTAGACCGCTTGACGGCTCTGGAGCTGCGGATGGACTCATGGTCCATGGTATGTTGCCTCCCTGGTGCAAGGGTCAAGGATGTCTCGGAGCGGCTGCAGGACATTCTGGGGGGGGAGGGTGAACAGCCAGCTGTCGTGGTGCACATAGGCACCAACGATATAGGTAAAAAATGGGATGAGGTCCTACAAGCGGAATTCAGGGAGTTAGGAGTTAAACTAAAAAGTAGGACCTCAAAGGTAGTAATCTCAGGATTGCTACCAGTGCCACGAGCTAGTCAGAGTAGGAATGTCAGGATAGATAGGATGAATGCGTGGCTCGAGAGATGGTGCAAGAGGGAGGGATTCAAATTCCTGGGGCATTGGGACCGCTTCTGGGGGAGGTGGGACCAGTACAAACCGGACGGTCTGCACTCGGGCAGGACTGGAACCGATGTCCTAGGGGGGGTGTTTTCTCGAGCTGTTGGGGAGGGTTTAAAGTAATGTGGCAGGGAACCAATGCTGGAAGTTGGAAGGTAGTAAAACAGGGACAGAAACAAAAGGAAGTAAGGGGAAAAGTGCAAGGCAGAGAAGACATAGTCAGAAATCCATAAGGGCGACAGTACAAGGTACAGTGACTGAGGGGAGCACAGTGAATAGGCCCAGTAATAACAAAAGGAATAAAACTGGAGATGTTAAGATTCAAAACAGAGGTAAAAAAACCAACATAAGTGTACTTTACCTGAATGCTCGTAGTATTCGGAATAAAGTAAATGAGTTGGTGGCACAAATCATCGTAAATGACTATGATTTAGTGGCCATTACTGAAACATGGTTAAAGGATGGTCACGACTGGGAGTTAAATATCCGAGGGTATCAAACTATTCGGAAGGACAGAGTGGATGGTAAGGGAGGTGGTGTTGCTCTGTTATTTAAGGATGACATCCGGGCAATAGTAAGGGATGACATCGGTGCTATGGAGGATAAGGTTGAATCCATTTGGGTGGAAATCAGGAATAGTAAGGCGAAAAAGTCACTGATAGGAGTAGTCTATCGGCCACCAAATAGTAACGAGATGGTGGGGCAGGCAATAAACAAAGAAATAACTGATGCATGTAGAAATGGTACAGCAGTTATCATGGGGGATTTTAATCTACATGTCGATTGGTTTAACCAGGTCGGTCAAGGCAACCGTGAGGAGGAGTTTATAGAATGTATCCGCGATAGTTTCCTAGAACAGTATGTAATGGAACCTACGAGGGAACAAGCGGTCCTAGATCTTGTCCTGTGTAATGAGACAGGATTGATTCATGATCTCATAGTTAGGGATCCTCTCGGAAGGAGCGATCACAATATGGTGGAATTTAAAATACAGATGGAGGGTGAGAAAGTAAAATCAAATACTAGTGTTTTGTGTTTAAACAAAGGAGATTACAAGGGGATGAGAGAAGAACTAGCTAAGGTAGACTGGGAGCTAAGACTTTATGGTGGAACAGTTGAGGAACAGTGGAGAACCTTCCAAGCGATTTTTCACAGTGCTCAGCAAAGGTTTATACCAACAAAAAGGAAGGACGGAAGAAAGAGGGAAAATCGACCGTGGATATCTAAGGAAATAAGGGAGAGTATCAAATTGAAGGAAAAAGCATATAAAGTGGCAAAGATTGCTGGGAGATTAGAGGACTGGGAAATCTTTAGGGGGCAACAGAAAGCTACTAAAAAAGCTATAAAGAAGAGTAAGATAGAGTATGAGAGTAAACTTGCTCAGAATATAAAAACAGACAGTAAAAGTTTTTACAAATATATAAGACAAAAAAGAGTGGCTAAGGTAAATATTGGTCCTTTCGAGGATGAGAAGGGAGTTTTAATAATGGGAAATGAGGAAATGGCTGAGGAACTGAACAGGTTTTTTGGGTCGGTCTTCACAGTGGAAGACACAAATAACATGCCAGCGACTGATAGAAATGAGGCTATGACAGGTGAGGACCTTGAGACGATTGTTATCACTAAGGAGGGAGTGATGGGCAAGCTAATGGGGCTAAAGGTAGACAAGTCTCCTGGCCCTGATGGAATGCATCCCAGAGTGCTAAAAGAGATGGCTAGGGAAATTGCAGATGCACTAGTGATAATTTACCGAAATTCACTAGACTCTGGGGTGGTCCCGGTGGATTGGAAATTAGCAAACGTGACGCCACTGTTTAAAAAAGGAGGTAGGCAGAAAGCAGGAAATTATAGGCCAGTGAGTTTCACTTCGGTAATAGGGAAGATGCTGGAATCTATCATCAAGGAAGAAATTGCGAGGCATCTGGATAGAAATTGTCCCATTGGGCAGACGCAGCATGGGTTCGTTAAAGGCAGGTCATGCCTAACTAATTTAGTGGAATTTTTTGAGGACATTACCAGTGCAGTAGATAACGGGGAGCCGATGGATGTGGTATATCTGGATTTCCAGAAAGCCTTTGACAAGGTGCCACACAAAAGGTTGCTGCATAAGATAAAGATGCATGGCATTAAGGGTAAAGTAGTAGCATGGATAGAGGATTGGTTAATTAATAGAAAGCAAAGAGTTGGGATAAATGGGTGTTTCTCTGGTTGGCAATCAGTAGCTAGTAGTGTCCCTCAGGGATCCGTGTTGGGCCCACAATTGTTCACAATTTACATTGATGATTTGGAGTTGGGGACCAAGGGCAATGTGTCCAAGTTTGCAGATGACACTAAGATGAGTGGTAAAGCGAAAAGTGCAGAGGATACTGGAAGTCTGCAGTGGGATTTGGATAGGTTAAGTGAATGGGCTCGGGTCTGGCAGATGGAATACAATGTTGACAAATGTGAGGTTATCCATTTTGGTAGGAATAACAGCAAATGGGATTATTATTTAAACGATAAAATATTAAAGCATGCCGCTGTTCAGAGAGACTTGGGTGTGCTAGTGCATGAGTCACAGAAGGTTGGTTTACAAGTGCAACAGGTGATTAAGAAGGCAAATGGAATTTTGTCCTTCATTGCTAGAGGGATGGAGTTTAAGACTAGGGAGGTTATGTTGCAATTGTATAAGGTGTTAGTGCGGCCACACCTGGAGTATTGTGTTCAGTTTTGGTCTCCTTACTTGAGAAAGGACGTACTGGCGCTGGAGGGTGTGCAGAGGAGATTCACTAGGTTAATCCCAGAGTTGAAGGGGTTGGATTATGAGGAGAGGTTGAGTAGACTGGGACTGTACTCGTTGGAATTTAGAAAGATGAGGGGGGATCTTATAGAAACATTTAAAATTATGAAGGGAATAGATAGGATAGATGCGGGCAGGTTGTTTCCACTGGCGGGTGACAGCAGAACTAGGGGGCATAGCCTCAAAATAAGGGGAAGTAGATTTAGGACTGAGTTTAGGAGGAACGTCTTCACCCAAAGGGTTGTGAATCTATGGAATTCCTTGCCCAGTGAAGCAGTTGAGGCTCCTTCATTACATGTTTTTAAGGTAAAGATAGATAGTTTTTTGAAGAATAAAGGGATTAAGGGTTATGGTGTTCGGGCCGGAAAGTGGAGCTGAGTCCACAAAAGATCAGCCATGATCTAATTGAATGGCGGAGCAGGCTCGAGGGGCCAGATGGCCTACTCCTGCGCCTAGTTCTTGTGTTCTTATGTTCTACAGGGGGCCAGCAGGGCACTGGAGCGGTTCACGCTGCTCCAGCTGCTGATGAGGCCATGGAATGGGCGCCGGTGGATGCACGCATGCGCAGTGGGTCTGGCGCGAACCCGCGCATGCGCAGTCCCATCAGCGCGGTTTCCACGCATGCGCGGTGTCTCCCTTGTCCACACCGGCCCAGACCCTACATGGCGCAGGAGTACAGGCGCCGGCGCGGAAGAAAGGTCGGAAGACAGAGAGGCCGGCCTGCCGATCGGTTGGTCCCAAGCACGGGCCAGGCCACATCGGACGCCACCCCCTGGGTCGGACACCCTGGGTCGGACACCCTGGGTTGGACCCCCCCCCTCTCCCAAACA